>NC_064877.1:17822500-17915000 GCF_943734665.1 Anopheles aquasalis
GTGCGGATTTTCCTCGCCCCGAAGAATGACGAGCGTGGCACACCGATGGTGTTCCGTGATCAGCGCCTCTTCATGATCGAGTTGGACAAGTTCCTGGTGGCATGTAAGTAGCCAGCACTAAGCCCGCCACTACAACCGATTGGCGAGATTGACGAAACCAAAATGCAATTTCAGTGCGACCGGGAGCGAATCGGATTCGTCGTCGATCGAGGGAATCGACCGTGACGATTCCGTTCGAGCGGACGTTCCGGAACCTGGATCAAAATCGACCGGCGGCCGATACACCGGAGGAGGCCGAATTTAACTTTTGCGGTTGCGGTTGGCCTGCGCATATGTTGATTCCGAAGGGGCTACCCGAAGGACTGCCGGCTGATCTGTTCATTATGGTGTCCAACTACGAAGAGGATCGCGTTGTGCAGGATCTGGTGGGGACGTGCAATGATGCCGCCTCGTACTGTGGGGTTCGCGATCGGCTTTATCCGGACCGGAAGGCGATGGGTTATCCGTTCGATCGGGCTGGCCGTAGCGGTGTCGATCGGTTGGCGAATTTCCTCACGCCCAACATGGCCGTTCAGTCGGTTACGGTTGTGCACAACGATCGGACGGTCAATCGGTTGGGCTGAGGATCCTCTCGTCTAGCTTTAGTTCCCTTTTTCTTATCTATATCTTAACGTGCGTGGCAACGATAGCAACAGTAAACGATAGCACAGCGTTTTCTACAGCGTTTTTTTAAATCGAGTAGGAATTCGAACGTAAATCGATCGAAGAATCTTTCTCTTTTATCTTAAATATGCCTGGCCGCGATAGTAGCTTTATTTAACCTCATTTTATAATTTCTTTACGTAAAGTTACTATCGTGGCCAGACACCATTATGTATCTCGCATTTGCGCGAACGTGGATAATTCAATAAAAAAATATTCAATACCATATTACAACAACCTCTCTGCTTATCTCGCTCTCTGTTTTTCTTTGCGCCAGAAATAGTTCGTTGTAAATGGCACTGCTGTCATCAACCGGCAGTGATTGACTATTTGATTGATTTCTGTCAACGAGTTAAAGATCTGAGGACAGAACAACTTTGACATCAATATTCATGTTCCAGCGGCGTGCCGTCACCCCTTTCCAAAGCCTCCTCGGATCAATGGCGACATTCAACTGAAGCGTACCACCATCCCAACCACCATTGCCGCAGGGCTGGTGGCATCAAAGCAATTTTTCAACGAAAAAAAAACGCACTGAAATCTTCCAAATCCAATATTAACTTGCTGGATGAGAAGGGATATCCCCCCGGAACAGCTCTTCGCCCATGAGACACCGTAAAACAGCGTCACAGGACCCCCCGGGATGGGAACCTGGTGAATGACAAGGACAGCAGTTCGTTAGGCATCAGCAGCTGCCACGTCGCTTGAACTTCGTTTCGTTCGCCCGAGTGTCGTTAACTTTCAAATGCTATTTGTAGGAAAGGATTTAGGGCAATTCCTGGTACTGTGCAGCGCTGTCAAACGTATGGGGCAGAAGTTTAGAGCTTGGGAACTTTTTAATTGAGTTTTTCTATCATCGCTCGCTACCATTCCGGTGCGATCCGGTCATGCGGACAACGCATAGAAACGCATACCAGAAGTTCGTCCGCAAATCCACAGTTGACGTCGCTGTCGATACTTGTTTCACTTGCATTCGTTGTGGATGTCGATTACACCGATAATCGAATTTCAATGCGTCGCCTTCCGTATCATGGATACTGCTAATGATGTTTATGACATGAGATGTTCTGCCACTACTGCTGGCGACTTTTATGCGAAAAAAGAAGTGACAAAGGAGTGACAGTGAGCGCTTACCGGTCGAACGAGATGGCCACAAGCGTGAACACAGACGAGGCGACTGACATGTTAGCCATAAAATTGTTTATCGTGCAGTAGACGGACCCAAACGGCCAGTCCGAGTTGAGCATGAAGATGAAGTTGAAGGAGCAGTTGAGCGAGGACATCAGCAGATCGGCCACACTCAGGTTCAGCAGGAAGTAGTTCGTCACGGTGCGCATCCGTCGGTGGGCTGCAAAAATAAAAAGGAAGACGTGAAGAGGAGCAGAGAGAAGAACACATGAAAATGTACCCCAAAAATACACATTGGTGGCATTACTACCCACTGCTGTAGCTACTGCTGCTGCTGCTGCTGCTGCTGCTAATGAGCTTCATTTACGTAACAATTAAGTCGTGTAACGAGGAACCTGATGCTGGCTTCAATTAACCAACGCACCGAAATGGCATCGCCATGGTATTTTGCATTCTTTCCGTTGTGCCATACCATAACAGTGCATTTTTTCGCAGGGTCCGTGCATTCCCTGAGTGCGCATTTATGTGTGCACGCCTGCCAGCGGCAGGCAGTGCCCATTGTGTGCACTTTTGAGAGGATATTTTGTGTGAACTTTCCACCGAAAAAAATACAAAAAAAATGCTTTCAAGAAGCACATGGAACGCATGAAAATGGCGAGTAAACTGAGCGTGGGAGCGATAGGGCATGCACTGCACGTGGTACGGGTGATGCTGCTGCTGCTCCTGTCGGCAACGACGGTGGTAGTTGGTTTGCTGACTACCAAAACCTCACAACTGCACTGGTGCATCTCAGCGCATTGCGTAGAACGTGCTACGCAGAAGGTGTTCATAAATTTCTTTGAAAAAGAAAACATCTCGCCTTGGCAGGTAGTGAAATAGAGTTTGCACAGTACGCACCAGAACCCCCCTCGAGCGTGTTCTGTAAAGTGCTGAAGCGCGATTGCTACTTTGCTGTTTGCTCAGGTTCTCCCCGGAATCCAGAATGCGTTTTGCAGCTGCAACAGCGCTTGGGCGCTTCCTATCGAGCTGGAAATTGTTGACAATTCACAGCGAATCAGGCCAGTTTCTGCGCGAAACCATCAACGGACACTCTCTGACCGATCTTTTGCGCCCGTTTGAAGTGTCTCTTCAAAGCGATTCAAAGTGTTGTTGATACCGGGTGGATTGGTCCCACGAATCGCCGTGTTTTGGACTGTTTTCGTCAGAAGCAAATGTTGCCGACCGTGCCTAACGAACCGAGAAAACCCTTCGCCCAGGACGCCCAGTTGCGACATCGGATGCGTACTTGGTTGCCAGTTGTTTGTCTGACCTAGGGAAGGCCATTTCAATCCCGAACCTTAAAGCTGCGAACACGATGACCCATTCTTCGAAGCAACCACTCTACGCTAATGTAGTGCAATTGAAGCAAAAGCGCCAACGTTATCGTCAACAACACTTTAACAACACCTTATCCTTCGAGCAAATGGAAACTGCTGGCCACTCTAATTGAGCAAGGTAAAGGGACAATAATGCACAGTCCATCATGAGTTTATCATGAACCGGAGCTCTAAAAGGTTGACTAATTGAAATCGAAGGACCCAACGAAGCTGGAGCGGATTATTGCTGCCTATCTATCTTATCCACGTCGATCATCTTACGCACCAATTGGCCGGTTGGAGGGAATAAAAAAAAAAGGTGAATAAATCTGCGAGACGCGTCCGATGAGGCGAGGGTGCTGGGCAATGAATATCAATTAATATTGGTCGCTTGGGAGCAGTTTTAAACGGTGCCTCTAAAGGAACTACCATTTGGCTGGCCGTTGCCCGAATTAATTTGACTTAATTAGTCTCGGTCACGGTACACTAACCCCTACAATGGGCTAGCGTCAGGAGGTAAGGACCTACGGACAAAATGGTCTTCCTTTTCGTTTTTGCAGCTCTCGCGCCAAACATTTGACTGACAAGCAGCAGCTTTATCGTTCAGCATCTCTCTCCCTCTCTCTCTCTCGCTCATCCGACATGTAACAAATTACGTAATGGCAACGCTTTAGACAGAATTAATTAAAAAATCAGCAAAAAATACACTCGAACACGATCAAACGCTCCAGGCAGAGAGGCAGAGAAAAAAAGAGTGATCGACATTGCATAACCGTGACATTAGTGAAGGTTTCCTTCACGTTAGACACCTGTTTCAGCGCTCAGCTATCAAACACCAAAGTCCACAGAAGTGTCCTGCAGAAAACAAAACCGGCAAAAAGGCTGAACTGGACCGACTGGTTCTAGTAACAATCGATGGTCACATCGATACCGGTGTCGCTAGGCGACAGGATAAAAAGGAATCTGCTCCGTCCGTTCTAGCCATCGGTTGCTAAGATTGTTTGGTGAGCTGGTGGTCAGCTTTTGCATCAAACCATCGATACACACGTACGTTCTACGGATGTTTGACATGCCCAGAGCCGGCTTCCTAGCAAGCGTTAAATGGAAGCTGTTAGCTATGGAAACTTTTTCATTCTCTCGCTTGTCTTGCGATTTGCGTGAATATGAAAGGGTACATGCAAAGCTCTGCAAAATGGCCTTTTGTTTTTGTAATGAGCCCTGGTGGCATCACTCATTCTGCTGCTGGTAAAGTGCAATGTTTGTCTTGTGCTTCAGGGCTGTGAAAGAGCATCTGTTGGGGCTGGTTTCTTTTCTGAGAAAAAAATGTTCACATTTTTTCGGTCCTCGACAAGACACGTCTCCTCATGGCGATGTTGTGTGTGTTTAGTAGCAAAAAGGTTAAACACACAAGCGCCTGTTCTGTTATGCTTCTACATCCGGGGCCTCAAACTCATATTAGCATGGGAGCCGCAGTTTAAAGAATCAGCCAAAAAGGTAAAGACAATTCCACAACTGGTCGCAGCGCCGGGAATCCGAAATGATGTAGCTCCGTTGCCAATGGACTCGATGATGGAGACGCCAGTGGTTTGTAACAAAAATGGAAATGGATAAATAACCCATGGATCTCAAACTCCTTGTTGAAATGTTGAAACAGTATTTCTTCATTCAATTTTTCGAACGCTACTGCCATTGCAGATATATTACCAATCTTCAATTCCAACATATGCATAGAATAAAATTACATAGAACATACAACACTAATGACCAACAATTAACATACACATACGCTGTTCTACATCAATCGGTGGTTAAACATCAAATAACATTAACATGAGGTTACGCTGGGGAGCGATAGTGAAAAGCGAGGAGTGGCGCTATGGTTAAATAATTGATCGTGACAAGACAGCCCCGCCCCGCCCATCAACCGATCCGTTTTCATGGTAGCCTACCCACGTTGCGTTGACAAATGAGAAACGCTCAGTGCCAACGTTTAGCCGGCCAACCTCCAACAACTAAGCTGAATCATTGATCACCGCATTGCTCCCATTAGCCTCTGACACCGGTGTAGAGTGTGTATGTATGTGTGTGGTGCAACGTATTTATCAATCGATTAAATTCAATTTAGCCAACTATCGTCATCATGCCACGCTGGGCCGACCATTGCCCTCTGTTCTGCGTCCTTACAGGAAGCCTCCGGGCAAACGATAGACTTAAACCGTTTGTGCCAAGGATCAATAAAACAAACCGCTTTACCAACCATTTACGCACACGTGTACGCCTGTAAGGGGAGGGAGAGATTTCTCGAGAATTAATCAGAAATACTGAGCACCGGGGAATGGCGCCTTGGAATTTCGTCGGAAAGGACGTCTTCTTGGAGGCCAAACTCCGACGCAATGATTGAAATCTATTTGGAATCAATTCTCCACCGGGTGATGCTTTGATCAGAGCTGTCACTGGCTGATCCACCGAGCATACATACAGGAGCGTCCCGTGTCGTCTTCGTGTTTCCGGTAAATGAAAATTCCAATTTCCCGCCCTGTGCAACGCCATTTCGTTGATCCCAGTGCGTCCACCAGTTCAGGGCGACCACGAATAGATCGAATCCCATTCCGCTTCCTGTTCCTGTTGGTGCGTGTGCTGATCGGCGCATCAGTCTGGGAAACTGCGAAGGCCGGTTAGATTGATGTTGGCTAATTACTTGTCTTTCCAAAAATCCAGCTCCAAATATTGATATAAATTGAATTGAGTGAAACGAAGAGTGAGACAACAGAGCGACAGAGGCAGGGCCAGAACGACGCACAACGCAGGACAAAACAACAAACAACAACGAACACAAAAAAAAGAATCCTTCTCATTAACGGTGAAATCCACTTACCAAGGACGATCCACAGGACGATACTGTTGCCGGTGATGGCGACCAGCAGCATCGCACCGAACACGACGCCCCATGCGGTCTTCAGCTGCCAGGGCAGCTCGTACGGGCTCTTGGTCGTCGGGAAGAGACACTCGGTAATGAACTCTCTGCGGGAACAAAGAAGAAGCGAAGAAGAACGGCCGTGTTAGTAGTTGTGCATTGAGTTTGGGAAAATGCGGCCGAAACCAATAGGCGTGTCGTCATCGTCGTTGGAACAAATAACTTAATCACTACCAGGGAGTGAGGGCCGGGTTGACGGAGACGAGGGGTGGGGACAGTAATCTAGAATGATGTTTTCGGGAGCACCAGCGCCGCTCGCTCCGATGACAGACAATCCGATTATGTCACCAGATCGTGTGAAACCAGCAGGGCTCACGAAGCGCGTCCCAACGATTCTATTCCTGTATCGTGGCGTCACGCAGAAACCTGGACCGGGATCTAAACGGACGGGGCACCGAGCGATACACTTTTTCTACGTAAAATCACGTTGGATCGGAACCCAGCGCTAATCGATACGATGCATCCTTCCGCGCGGCAACCAGACCACAAACCAGACGCTGGACTCTTATTTCATTTCGTGAGTGGTACGCACGCACCATTCGGTGCGTCTGAGCCAATCGATTAAACGAACGATTCGGAGAGGATGGCATTGTAATCATATAATTAACAATCATTTGGCACTGAAAGAGAGGATCCGCTACAGGCGCTATGCCAGCTAATCCGCCCAAATCCAACCGAATCTAGCTTAGCTTTTAACTGGAAACCGGATCACGTTTCACTTCCCCCAACACAATATCGACCTTTAGCGAATCGCTGAAACAGTGCAACGGAGACAACGTCAAGGTCAAACAAACGGTCCGACGGTGAGTTTGCTAAAAGCTAAAAGCTGTTCCAATAAGGTTTCGTTTAATAAAAAGAGAAACTATCATGTTCGGGGTACAACTTTTTCTCTTGATTCCACCACATTTTGCAGCAAATTGAACAAACGAAAGACTCGCTTTTATGAGGCCGCTAGGAACGATGTTGTTTCGCTCGGAAGAGTTTTACTTTCTCGTGGCTGGTATCTCGGGAGATGGGTGCCGCAGGTAGTTTTTGTTTTTGTTCCTCCGGGCTTTGTTCGGGGCAAAATGAAGCCCTCAACTCAATTACATTTGATCGATTTCGTTCGTTCCTCTATCCTGGGGCAGTAGTAAAACAGGTTTCACCACTATGCTACGATACGGCGATGCAGCTTTTCCAAACTGACGCTCAATGTTGCTCTATTGAAAGGCTAAGCTATTCCAATAATTGCATCACCGGATGTACTTTCCGTGCTTCTCTTTGATGGGATTTTATAACAAAATACTTTATGATTGCACATTGTTTATGCTTGGCTTGGTGCATTTTCCATGCATGCGGCGTTGGGTATTTGGTTCTTTGTAGTCCGGTTGGGGACAGACTAGACAGCGTACCAGCGCATCATCACATGTGCACTGCCATTTCTGAGGAATTTGTTAGCCATACACCCGAAGCTGTGGCAGGCACACGATGACATGACATTCTGCACCTCGTTGGCGTACATTAAAATTCACTCGGCGCAGATAATGGAACCTTCCATTTACTAAAGGCACCCCCTGTCAAAGGCCGGAATTCGGTTTAGTCACAATTCGTCTACGCATCTACGACTGTTACGCGTATCGGTACGATCCTGCCGCCAGTAGCATCGGAAGGTCGCCAATTTGCCGACCAACAAACTAATCAGCATAAACGTGTCGTACAAGCATGCAGGCATGGTAACCCATGGTTACGGGTCATGGCACCACGTGGTGAATAGCCATCCATCTCGCATTAAGGTACGCCAGCCGAGAACCACAAACGTCGGAACATATTCCGGTCTCAGGACTAACACGTGCCGCTGGTGGTTAGCTTTCACCATAGGGATGGAGCTCGTGGGAACTACTAACAATAGCGCAAAAATGGCTTACCCGGCAACGATATGAACGCTTAGGGTCCGCTACATGGAAGGATTCCGCCCCATTTCCGAGCAAGTTCGTCGAAACCGCCCATGCCAGGATACCGCTCTTGGTAGCCAGTTGGTAAGCATAATTGAATTCAATTCCCATTTCAAACCCCCCGTTTTCCGGTAGCCGGAAACAATAAAAGAATTATGCAATCGATCAATTGATACGCAATTAAGGGCATCCACTACCAACCACACGTAGTGCAGTGGGACTGTTGGCGGTTTTGAACAATCGCACCGTATGTCCTTCTTTTTTATGTATTTTTACCCAGAGTTTTCACTGTTCCGCAAGGAGCGGGTGGGAACTCCCTTTAATAAACTGGGAGAACTCCCTTTAATACCGGAACGTCCATTCTGTTTTATAAGCATGATAAACGCTAGTTTGTCTCGCATTTATATAATGGAGAAAATGCTTCATTCCTTTTGCTTTGAAATCTTCTGCTTGTGGATCTCATCGGAATAACAAAATCGTTCATTGTGAAGGAATACAAATGAGTTCGTCCGTCTACTGGTGTACAGGTGGGTGTGTGCTTGGCTGTTTGAATATTCGCCCCAGCATGTTCGCACCTTTTGTAACTTTTTGGCAAATACTTTGACAACGTCCTCAATCCCCCCAAAAACCCCCAGTCTCTCTCTTTACTTGACTACATTATTTATTTAAAAAAAAAACAACAAAACTCTCCACGTAATAGGAACATTACGCAAACATTACGTCGACCGAGCATGTTGTAATTCCTGACGTACCGGCAAAACAGCTCACAGCGGGGCAAGTACGTGGATCGAGAGATTGAGCTGATTGTTTGTGAAATTTCCCATAAATTATTCAACATTCACCAGCCAACCGGTGGGAGGGTTCCTTTCTTACCTGAGTGTCAGCAGGTCGTCCGACTTGGGCACGTACCCTCGACTTCGGGTAATCATTTCCCCCAGCACATCGAGAATCTCCGTTCGGTTCAGCTCGCTGATCACGGTCGTATTGTAGTCGGTTGACCAGGGAAACCGCTGGATGGTTGCCTGGGTGCAGTTGATCAATCGTTCCAGCTCGACGGACTCACTCATGATGTCGTTTCCCGGGGCTTTTCCGGCCGCGCCTCTTGTACTGGATCCACGGAATAAACACAGACACAGACACACACCAACACACCACCAGCACCAGCTCGACAAACTTTACCAGAGCATCTGCCAGTTGTGGCAGAGCCAGTATTTAGCCAACGAACCAATACACATAACGGGCGAAACGTACACTATCCGGACGCGATCCTCAATGACACTTCACTGGGCACTGCCGGAACATCACTCTGACCGTAGCGCATCGGACGCGCTTTTCATCCATTCCGATGCCATCGGGTACGCTTAGGTCCGCTGTGCGCTCACGGAGCCACTCAATGAAGCATTATTGTCCGCGCTACTCCGCCGCTCGGCCTGGGAAGAAGGCTGTTGATCGAATCGATTGTCGGAATTGAATTGCATTAGCCGTAGGTCACGATGCCACTCCGCGAGTGCACCCTCTTGACTCGCGCGTGGAGTGCCTGTGCTCAAACTTGCACAATCGACCGAAATGATGGGCTTCCGGTGCTGCAGAATTACAGCTTCTATGTTGGTGACTAAACAGCGTTGTACCGAGTTCGCACTCGCACACGCTGTGTCCATTGGCACTGTATTCAAACTGGGTTTTATGTGTTAATCAAGTTATGAATTCAACTGGAACAGGGCTGGACTGCTGAGGTGCACGTTCTAACGAGGATTCTGTACTACAACTCATTAGAAGGCACCATGGGCCCTGCTTTGAGAATACTCGCCTGTTGGACCTTGTGCCAGTCTGTTCCATCAAGGCCAGCACGGATTTCGGTGAATTCGGTGGCTCTTTCATTTACATCACCGGCGCGTATCATGCGAAAGGAATACCACAGAGCGAGTCACAGAAGATAAACTCCTAGACGTATAACTTCAAACGGTTCCCTGCTAACGAAAGGTGCGCACCATTGCAATATGCTTACTACTCAATATTAGTGAGCAAATTTCGAAGCGTACGACTGTTTACTTAATTATCGACATCACACTGAAAGAACTGAAGGATGAATTTCAAAGGAACTTTAGTTGAACTCCCTGCTACAGATGCGAGCATGCGAGGTACAAGTTCGCTCAAAGCACACCCTCTGCGCCAACTTGGATGCAGCGAACGGAAAGTTTCAAGTGGAATATGGCACACACAAGATGGCTGCCCGGCGCCTCTCATCGACCTGTCAGTAACAATTCGGAATAACTTTATTGCGAGCAATTCCAAAGAATGCCGTCCCAAAAACCCGTGAAACAATCGCTTCGCTATTCACCTCACGGGGGCTTCATCGGAATTCCCAGCGCACGTCAGGCGACATTCTTCTCAGCGGTCCGCATCGGAATATGTTTTTTTTATTGCCATCGAGGATAATGTTTTGCCTGCAGTGTCCCACGTACCGATCTGTGACCGGAGGTAACCGAATACTTTAATTGGCCATTAAGTCGAGATGCTTCAAATTCGTGCCCTCTGTGTCCCGGCCACCAGACCAAGCCCTACATATATGCTGAACATTGCGCGCACCCCATAGAGGCTTCGTATGAATTGTTAATGCTGTTTGCTATATCCATTTGTGACAAAACATTAGCAAGATGATTGATACAATAAAGGTACGCCGGTCTGGTGCACAAATTACACAAATACAAACTCCAGGAATCGGTCGCGATCGCTCGACCTTTCCTCCCCAGCAAACAAACAATACACGTGCAGCGGCGTCCTTAACGAAGATGGATCGTTCTGGAGTGCCTTCCATTCATACATTCCAACCAGCAGCAGCAGCAGCACGGCATCATAAATTTGGAATTCGATTCACTGACGTGCGATCCCTACAGGTACTTCATCGCAAACATGGAAAGCACAACATTCCCAAACATAACGTGCAAAGGAGAGAAGCAAAGGCCGCGATAGGGAACAAACTTTTTCCCGATAATTCCCCCTGACGCAGGACTTCTTCGCAAACAACGCATCGCGTCCCCGTCTCGCAAACCTGGCAAACAAACAAATTAACAATGTTTACAGGTTGCTTCCCCCGGTGGCCGTGCCGTGATGGCCACCATTCACGCTAGCACGTGATGGCCGTGTTCGCCGACGGATTTATGCCCAATAAGAATTCGCTAGCGAATGCGAGTTAATGGCCACACGCGCGCGAGTGCTCAAAACCGATACAATGATACAGAACCTGCTGTGGTGCTCCTCTGGAACGCACACAACCACGGCGCATTTACTGGCGGAATCGGACGGAAGGTAAACTTGCGGTTCAATTTATTACTTCCCCCCTGTTGGAGCTTTTCGGACGAAACGGGGTCCCCCCTTTTCCAGCTCGTATGCTAATCGTTAACTTCCGCCTGGGGCTAGACCAACCCCTGTGAGTGAGTTCCGTGGCCTGAGGGGAACGCCGGTCATAACAACACCCAATAGACCGATGATAGCATAAACGATTATGATTTAGATCGTTGATAGGGGCTTACGGTGGACGCAAGGACCTCCAGCTGCGAATGACGTCGAAGGTTCGTCCAAGGTTCGTCGTCATCCTGGACTGTGGCCCACGGAACCGGAATCGGAAACGATTTATTGATCAAAGCGAATGTGCTGTTGCTGAATGTGGACTCCCTAGCGACGATCAAACGGATTCACATTAAAGCCAGCTAATTGTGGGTGATTGACACCAGATTTGGGACTTGTGGCGCGGTCTTTGGCTCAAAGCAAGGCCCTCAGGTTGCCCAGGGATTTTCCATTTAATTTTGTGATCCCGATGATGTGTCCTTTTCGGCAGAGAGACTGCGTTATTGTGTATGAGAGAGAGAGAGAGAGAGAGAGAGAGAGAGAGAGAAGCAACCTTTTCCGCTCAAAAGAAGATGCTTCAAACATATACGCAGTCTACATCCCCATTTGATGGTCCCATCTGTCGTCATCCGATAACATGGCCACCACCACCTGCCACCCTTTTTATCATCCACCACCGCCTACCCTCCCCCCCCCCCCCCCAGAAGAGAGGGGATGGAAAGGCAACTTTATTTAACCGCCCTTTTTAATGATGCATAACATGGCGGCCGGCAATGCCCTCTTCCCTTAGTTGTCACGTTCAAATCGACATCAAGCAGCCCATGAAACGACGCATTTGCCGGGCGTCCACGGACAGTGCCATCGCCAGCGTAGGTTATGATGTCGCGAGAGGGAAAAGAGCAACGAAACACACAAACAAACAAAGCCCGCTCGAAGCGAATCCGGTGCAAATGATAATAAAGCCGCAGCGGACGCGGACGTCCCATGGCCCCATAAGAAACAGCTTAATGGTCTTCGTCTTATCGTTCACGGTTCGGTTCCGGTTGCCGGTTGACCGTGGAAAAGGTGAGGGAGGGTATAAAACTAATCTCATTTCTACCAGTTCTGGCAACCGGTGCTGGCAGATTGCCATTGTGTTACTTCATTTTCATGGAAAAAGTACAACCGGCAGCAATGGCGTCAACTCGGCCAGGTACTAGCGGTTCCAGATAAACAAATCGTGTGCATCCGTTGGATGGCACAAATCTGGCAACGTTCGTAACGATAGACCTCTCGGTAGCCGAGTGGATTTTGTGGATTGAAATTCAATCAAGCAACGACCAGCTGCTCGCTTCAGTCGGAGCCAAAAATTCGTTCCGAATGCTCCAATCTCGATACCTTGAGCGTAAAGGCGATCCTTTGCGCACTCCTCCTTGCGCTAAGCTCATTCGCACGTCCAACGTCACGCGTTGTGGTGTGATGCTATCGGTGAGACTACGGCCGCTGGTCACGCAACACCGAGATGATATTCATCATAAAGCAAAAGTCTCGCATATATCGCATATCGGTAACGCGATTCCATCGAAGCCATATCCATCAACTGGTTGTTCGCCTTGGGTAGTCCTTCGGAATGATTTTGGGCCATTTGAACAACCCAGACCGCCAGAGAACCACAAGAAGCACATTTCTTAACCCTCAACACACACAAAAACATACACAGATTTCGAGATGGCCAATGCTTAGTGACCACCGAACCGTACCAGTGGGCAGTGAAAATGGAAAAGATTTATGAGAGATCTTCTTCTGATCTGGACGAGCATTCTGGTGCGCCATAAACGTACACACAGCACCGGTGTCCGGTTCCATGGTTTAATGCATGTTTATGAACACATTTCCGGCCACAGTCACCCGGTCCCCGGTAGTGCGCTCATCCGAAAAGACATCAAATGTGCAATGGTGGCTCGCCCGGTGAAATGGTCTGGGCCGAATGATGGCATATTTCAGAATCAACATTAGATTCCCTCGGAGTGTACCGTACTCCACGGCTGTCGTACACCATCAGTCGCTCGACTGTGACAGTCGAAATGGTGAAATGCTTGGCATACCGTTAGTTTACCTTTATTTTTTTTTTTTGCTTCGTCTGTACATCGCTCATCGTACCCCAGGCAGAAATGGAACGTGGATCCTTTATGGAAGAAGCCATGGAGCGGCTGGTACCGTAATCCGTCCCCAAAAATTCGTTACCATTCCATTGGCTTAGCATTGCCGTTGCGACGCTACAGATGGTGCAATTCAATTCCTCACAACGGTGTCCCTTGTGTGTGCTCTGTCCGTGTCTGTGTGTTTCTGGTTGATTTCTTTATTGGCCTCCCATAATGGGGAGTGTCTTTTCCTGGCAAGCAACGAGCACGGTACGACAGATAAAATGATTATAAACGAGCTCGCGAGCGAGTGAGATGCGGAGATGATGTACGATCGGCAATAACATTAATTATGCTGACCTTGCATTGCATGCGTGTTTAGAAAAATACGGAACCTGAAATATCCGGCCTGTCATATCCAGCAGGCTTTGAATATCCATCCGTTGGAAACGGGCCTTTCAACGTTGGCGCCTCCATCGTTGGCGCCTCCATCGGACCAGAACTTTTCCCCAAGCGACGCCGTCAAGCACGACAAACGGTATCCCCAAGGGCTCATTTTATCATTCTTTTAAACGCACTGCCATCACCCGTCCCCGGTAGGTCACGTTCTGGGAGAGGAAGTTGGCTTAACGAGGGATCCCGGAAAAGCGGTAAGACCCCGAGGTCCGAGACCCACGAAACCGCACGAAACCGCACGAAACTCGACAACAACAAACAAGTCTTAGCTGCTGCTGCTGCTGCTGCTGCTGCTATGGCTTCGCCAGCTTTACCAGCGATGACGGGGTCCATCCGTGGCCGGCAAAAGAATTGAGCGAACACCCTTGTCACAGCCGGCAGCGAGGGGTGGCGGTGATACTCATTAAAGTTTAATGCTCTACGTCACCAACCAACCGAGGACCGAGGGTGGTTTTTCGCGAGCAATTTACACTTGCCTTCCCCGTCCCGGTAATGTGGCCAGCAGCATCGTGGAATGTGTTGGTTGGAAAAGTTTAGCTGAGGGTGCAACCGTTCTCAGCAGCTAAAGCAGCTAAAGCAGCGGCAGATATGATAAATCATACTCTTCTCCGGTTTCTTCATAATGGGCGATAAAGGACGTTTACTTCAACTTTTCCAAACGCAACTACAATGGTGCAAGTGGAGTAAAATGCCAGCAGAGCAGACAGGTGAATTGCTTTTCCGTCTTTTAATTAAATTGCGAGATCCGAGATCCTCGGCCCAGGATGATCTCTGTGAATAGACCCATCCGAGAGGGATCGCGAGAAAAGCATATTGTAAGCGGTTTGTACCCTCCGGAACCGCCTTTTTAATCATTTTCAAGTGGTTTCCTGGGGAGGGGATGATGGGATTTGATTTTACCTTTCCCGTATTATCCCTCGCAAGTTCCGGTAATTCGTTTTTTTTATGACAATGAACGAACGGACGGATCACACTTCTGCTGAAGCGACCGAGGGATTGCTGGTAGCGTCTCGGGTTTCTTTTTTGTTTGAAGCGGATGATCCTAGGCCAGCTTGGATTCCCCGAGTCCGAGTGTCATCTCGTCCAAAAGGGTTTGCCCCATAAAGCCTTCTCAGACCTTGGCTTTCAACTTCGACTGGAAGCAATATCGGCAGCGCACATTCCGATGTTCAATATTGGATCCACTGTCCGCTCCATTGACTGCTACCGAGTAAACGCAATCACATTCCACCCGGAACGTCTGTGACAGTGTTGTGCTGTTGGCCACTAGCTGGTCAGCATCTTAAACGTTATCCTAGCGAACTATTTCCAGGCTGGTAGTCTCGTCTACAAAGTACTGCACCACCTTGGCCCGTCAGCAGCACAGTGCGATTCGAGTAATGTTAGGTCAGCTAGCTGGGTACCGCCATAAATACTCGTTAATGATCCTGAGGGGCCTGCCTGATTTGTTTGGTTATGGAGCAATAACCGTAAAGCCCTCATAAACGGACCCTCACAAATGAGTTCAGTAAATTGCGTTTTCATTCCGGAAAAAGTGGAAGTTTTTTTGGTTTCCGGCACAAAATCCTGTTGATCAATTTGTCCTTTCTGGTTCTGGTAACAGGTTCTTTAATAACCTTTCCCCAAATAGGACACTTAAATCCCGTCCAGAGCATCGTACCATTGCAGGCAAATCCCTTGCAAGTAAAACGCTTTTCTAAATCCCAACATTCAAAACGGGGGGACCAAGTGCTTTCGTATTTTCGTAAATAAAGAAATCCGAGCTCGGCACAGTGTTCTGAGTGCTACCCAGGACATTCCCAGCACCTGGTTGGGCGTATGTGTTTCATGTTTCACCATCTGTTGTCGTGCCACCTCCGGGAACTGGAAACTTTCTCTCGAAACTAATCTCAATGGCACTCGCAAGGACATGTGTGTGCGTGCGTCGCCTGGCCAGCATTAGGTCGACGTAATCGGTCGATCTCAGCTTTCAGGAATAGACCTAAACAGGATCCGGGAATACAAACTCTCTACGTCACTGTGCACCAGTTTTTGGGGATTGACTGACCGACCAGAGAGAACAGAGTTGCCGATTGACCGACAGACCGAGCCTGGGCGGACCTCACTGAAGCAGCACCACAGCTAATCCTTCCAATTTGACCGCACGACACGCCATGTCGACACATTTCCTAATTGAATCCATGCACCTAGGACCAGTTTAAACGAAAGGGTTGTCGATGGTGGTTTGGGGGTGAAAAAAACCTAATTAAAAATTTTGTAAAGCTCTCAGCCCTCATGAGACACCCACACTCGGACACTGTAGTATCACATACGCATGGGAACACCCACAGACGAGCCGTATCTTCGTAAGTATCTTAACCATCTCGCTTCCAGCTCATCCCGACCCATCGTCGGTTAAATAAAAGTCCCCCGTCAGCATGCGACAGACTAGCCGTGTGTGCACCCTTCACCGTTGGATTTCCCGTCCCACAACTCCACCATCGATCGGACCTGGACCGGGAGTGGTGCGTGAGTTGGTATCCCTGGACGGCATCCCCCGTTCCCGTGCTTTTCGACGTTATTTGCGGAAATTTATTTTACTTTCAACCGCCCGCCTACTGCCACCTTGTGTGGTTACGGATCGCGGATTCCGTTACCGTTGGTTACGCACACTCTCGTACTTGCTCGTTCGCTCGCTTTCACCAAAACTCTCTCTCTTTTTACATAAATTTACCAACAGTGGTGCCCTGGTGGGCCTATGCCAGAACGCGGAAACGGAAATTTACACAAAGAACACACACGCAGCCACACGAACATACACCAGAAGAATGGAAACTTTGGCTTTGAAGCACTTCTTTGGGAAAGGTGTTGCCGTTGGTGCTGCTGCTGCGGTGGAGACAAACTCTTTTCAAGAGCTTCACGCTACTCGCTGCGGTTAGGATTTCAATTAATCTTTTCTTCCGGCATTCATCGAACCAGGCACCACAAACACACACTCGCACACACATTTTTCAATTTGCATTGCCCGCTTTATGAGGTTTTCCACGAGAAAGGCTCGCGAGGCGCGCGCGCACTTTCTAATCACTAGCTCTGCGGTGTGCCGATGATTTAGTTCCCTCATCATTGCTCCATCATTTAACACCCTCCACCCTAGCAGAGCTCCCTTGCTCAGTGCCTCGCCAGCAGCAGCAATTCCGTTCGCTAACCATGAAGAGGGCATATGAATCATGATGATGATGATGGTGATGCTGCTGCTGGTGTTGTGCTGACGAAGCTGACGATCGTGATTTATATCGATACGCTACGACGATCATCATTCATTGTGGGTGGCTTGGCGACATGAGGCACTGTTTAAAAACAAATATTTTGACGCAATGCTGGCACTGGCACTTCCATATTCGACATGCACTTCCATTTTCGACTCGGCATGTGTAGCTGAGTCGCGTTGGATTATTTAAACATTTTTCTTGTCGAGCAAGCGAAGAAAGGACACACTCCAGCTTCGTCAATCTTGGAGACACACCCGTTGTCGCAGCACGAAATTGATTAATGAACACGCTCCAGTCGTGTTTTGTTGTAGTTATCCCAAGCTCAACCGACTTGGCTAAAAGCGGCGACGTGTTTTGCACAAAATTTGTTGACTGCCTTTTTGGCGAGCCTAACAAAAGCCCACTCACTCACTTGATAATTAATGACTTTCAGGCCTGCCAATTGGGTTTTGGGATTTAACAGACTAACTGACAACCGTGAGCTACACTATAACGGGGAGGCTCGAGCCGCGGTGCACTCCGCTTGCGTTTAGGATTGACCTCCTGCTAACCAGCAGCAGTCGACCACCGTCTGCTGCGAGTGCTTAACGGTGACTGAGGATGCTCACAAGGCACAATCGCAAACACCAGGCCCCCGGTAGTATCCTTGTCCCGATCGTGTCGTCCTGTTGATATCGCCGAACCCGTGAGCCACGTGCTCTGTCGGCTCTGTTCGGGGTAGGAACGCTCCGAATGACCCGGATTCCCAGTCCGAACCCATTTCATGAATGGAATAGATTGGGTTAAGGCGCGTGGAAGTCATCATATCACGGCTTACAGCCTTGAATCGTTCGGTGACCAACGGATCGGTTGATTGAACCAGGTGTACCGGGTTCACATGACGGCTTTGTTGATGGATGGCATGGCCCGCCAATGGCCCAACGCTCCGCTACGGGTGGTTTTATTTGCTTTTCTCCTGGCAAAACACATTTTTCCTTTTGTGATTTCCATCTTGCGAGCGTGAGATTACAAAATATGGCAACCGAATACGGGGTTGGGCCGAGCGGACGTGCGGTCGGTCGGTGAAGATGCGAAAGGTACTTTGGGGAGAATTGTTTTTCCTTCTTTTCACCTCGCGGCTGAATACGTTTCGGCTGATGAACGGACCAATTAAGCTAATGACAGGTTGCTCGTCGGCTCGACGGTCCGGTCAGGGTGTGAATATGTAGAGAAATTAATGGCAGTAGGTGGATATATGGAAGAACGTACTGGACTGCAGTGGCGCATGCCGGATATGGGGATTGGACGGCCGGCCGAATCTAGGCCGCGATGTTATCGTGGCCTTTCGCCAAAGAACCTGCGGTTTGGCTTTTCTATGATACATTAGTACGTAATCTGTATAGCATTCAACAAAGACACACTTTCACACGCGGTTGAAGGAACTCCATCGCAAAATATAAATCCTCCGTGCAATCAACTAGATGATCGACAATCGCAAGGAGCAGTGGGATGGCCGCAGGAGAAATACGACACGAAGAATATTTACGTGTAGAAGGACCGCGTGAAGGCCAAGAAGAAGGACATCTAGCTGGAATATAAGCTGCTGAACCGACCGTGGGGCATAAAATACGTACGTGAACGTTCATGTGATATTGTTTGTTGTTGAGACTTCTATTGAACAAAACTCGAATGTCTTTTCGGCTCCATATTTCTCAAGTTTAGGAAGGACATAATACTGGATAAATTGAATAAATTCCAAACGATCACGTGGCAGATTTTAAACGCCGCAAAAATTCGTTCCTAAAAGGCAAGAAAATACTGTCGTGAAACATGACTTTCAAGTGATTTCGAAAATCTCATTCGATCCCTATAAAAGCGTTTTGTTTGTTCGGGTCAACGAATGGAAACTTCTAAAAATCCTCTATTTAATTTAAACTATTTCATACGTGATTATAACAGCTTTCGCCTTATCGGAAGAGACTTCGAAAACTCCAAGCAACCCTGGAAACTTCGAAAACAGCCCACAGAGGAAACTGTGCTACAACGCTGTGCTACAACCCTGTCGTTGTTTTGGTTCAGGCTTGAACCCCGTTCCGTGGCCAGAAATTACCGTAAAAAGTGTGGAATTTTTAACCTGGGCATTTCTGTGCGAGTTAATAGCCAACTTAAGTCAATTCCCAACTCGCGCCGTTGTTCGTGTTGAACAAGGAAGCAGGGAAAGTGTCACAGACTTGAAGAACCGCAGTGAACCGGAGCGCGAAGGGATCCTGTAAAAGAAGAGGTTCAAAGCACGGAAAACGAATTGTAAATCCATTTTACAACACCGCTGATTAACGACAATCCCGTGTCACATTGCAGCCAACGCACCCCGGAGCTACGATGGCCAACGCGGAGGCCATTCAGGTGAGCTCACTGCCGTTGCCACCAGCGCAGTACATCAACCTGTACACGGACGACAACATCCGCAAGAACCGTGCCCCGAAACCGCCGGCCCCGATCCAGGATGCGTACACCATGTTCGGCAGCCCGTTCAACAACGACGACAACATCATCCGGCCGCTGGAGATCCAGGGATTCAAGCGGCTCTACCCGCAACACTTTGACCGCCGGAAGGAGCTGAAGAAGCTGAACCACTCGCTGCTGGTGAACTTTCTCGATCTGATTGACCTGCTCGTCCACTACCCCGACAGCCCACGGCGAGCCGAGAAGATCGACGATCTCAACCTACTGTTCGTGCACATACACCACCTGCTGAACGAGTTCCGGCCGCACCAAGCACGCGAAACGCTGCGGGTCATGATGGAACTGCAGAAGCGGCAGCGGTTAGAGACGGCCCAGCGCTTCCAGAATCACCTCGAGAAGGTGCGCGAGATGGTGAAGAACGCGTTCGCCTCGCTCCCGGATCTGACCGATGCGGACCGTCTGGGCGGTGGGCTGGAACCGATGGACGTGGGCGAGGCCGGCGATTTGGCGGGTGGTCGCGGCGAAGGTTGCCATCCGCTGGATCGGTTAATGTGCGAGATCGTCGATCGGATGTGAACACGACACCGTCGAAGCCAACATTATTTCATTTCTAACCTGTTTTTGTAATATCATAATCCTTTGGAGTATCCACGAAAAATATAGTAAATTATTAAGGAAATTATCGAAGTGTGTTTTGATAAGGGCTCCGCTACAACCCTTGCCCGGCAGGGTTACTTCGATGCGTGGGCTGGACTTCGGGGAAAAAGAGAAAAAAACCAAACAAAATGGCGTCGTGATTTTTTTTGTTTTGGGTCGATTTTCAGCGCGATTGGTGTGTGTAGTTTTGGTTTCTTCGAGAAAATGCGAAAAGCGTCCCGGTGAATTTGGAGTTTTACTACAGTTAATCAACAGAGTGCCAGAGTCTGCGAAATGAAGCGGTTGGTATACGTTTTCGTGTTTTATTTTCGCGCTGTGCTGCGTGCTGAAGAAGAAGAAGCGAGCATCCGCGCGCACGCGGCATAATTTATTTATTTTCTTCCGCTTCTCCACCACAACACAGAACAAACAACAGTCGAACAAATAGCGGGAAACCGGTGGCCGGACACCCGCATGAGAGCGAATCATCCTCGGATGAAGAACCGCTCGATGCATACGGAGGAAGAGGAGGTGGTGGCGCAAACAGCAGCAAACGCGTATCGTTGTCGCTTTCCAAGCGTTCCAGACAGTTTGCCCAACAGCATGCCATGGGTGACGACGACGACGAGGAGGTGGCCGGCCCCAGCAACGGTACAGCGGCGCTTTCTCATCTCGATGGTTCCTTGGATCGACCGGAGAAAATTGCTAGCATGTTGATGCACGCCACGGAGAAAATGGAACGCTGCTGGAACTTGGACCTGCAGACGTGCCTCACACAGTATGTCGCGCTGCGACCCAACCCGAACTTCCCGGAGGCGGCGATGGTAGTGTCCTGTGCGGCCATGGTTTACGGCCGGAAAGTTGATTATCTTGGCGAAATCGTGATGCACATGAGCCACGGGCAAAAGATGAGGGAGCACGAGGAGAAGGAGGCCAAGAAGAAAAGTGCCAGCGCGGGTGAGGAGGGTGACGGAGAGAGTGGCACCACCGGAACGGCTGCTCCAGTGAAGGAAGGGCGTAAACGATCGGCCCGCTTCAAACAAATCCGGGAATCGGATTTCGACGAGATGGAGTTCACCGTGAAGGATCGGGATGTGGTGCCTCTCGAGCAACTGATTGAACCACCGTCGAGGACCGTGGAAGTGGACTGCCGTACGAAGGTGCGCCGCATGCAGGAGATGTGCGATGAGCTTCGTGCCGGTGCAACGAGTAAACGGCGCGCAGAGATACTGAACCGGTTACGGGATGAGGCGGAAATTGGATCTCTGCTGTCGAGTCACGGGATGGTACGCCGGAATCCCATACTGGATCCAGAGTCCGGTGATTCCATTGGCACGCGGTTCGACTATCAAGTGTTTCTGAACTTTATCGATTCGAAAACCGGTGGCCTGATTGCGGAACACGACCTCAAGCACTACTTCCAGCGGCGCGACGTTATCGATATGCTGCACGAGCAGCACGAGTTTGAACGGGAACGATGTAGCCAGTTAGGAATCGCCCAACCTCAACCGATACTGAATCTGCAACCGCGGGAATGCCGCCTATTCTTGCCACCGGAGTATCTGCGCAATCAACACAGCATCGACGTGCAGGATACATCGGATTTCGAGAAGGCACTGATGGAGGCCCGCATCAGCAACTATCGCACGGATCCGATTCTCGAGCTGATGGGTCCGGAAGACGAGAAGCGCCTGTCGGCGGCAGCGGAAGCACGTCTGGCGCAGGATGCTACACCGTTGGCCGGCAGTATCAGAGCGGACGATTCCGGGATAGGTGATTGCTTCAGTGAATCGGAGATCAACGCCAATTCAACCCAGAATACCGATGGAACCGTTGGCATGGATACGCTCAATAACACCGATGATAATCCACCCGACGATGAGCTGATGGCATTGGAGCGAAGCGAAACCGAGGGAAACCCCACTGCGGATGGTGTGACAGGAGGACAGCAGGCGGGTGAAAAATCGTCCGGTGAAGGCTTGCGACTCAGCGTGGACGAAGGCATCGGGGCAGACCGAGATCCTCCATCGCTGACACAAACGCCTGCTGCGGAGAAAGACGAACCTCTCGCAATTAGCTTCGGTCGTGGTGTTGTGATTCCGAAACCAGCAGCTATCCGGCCGGTACTGTTGCTTATCAATATGCTCGGTTTGCCAGAAAAAAGCGTCCAAAAGCAGTTAATTTTTTCGCTACCGGCGGAATATCGACCCTTAAAACAGGCCGTAAGTATCGTGTTAACACCATTGCCATTCAACCCGCCCTGTCGGTCCGTTGTTAACCATCGAGTATCCTTTGCTTTGCAGATTTTGAAAAGAGTTGACGTTCGGATCAAGGATATCTTTACTCTTGATCTGTATCAGCTGAATGCGGACGCGATGGATCAACCCGAACGACCAGTGTCGCCGGAATTGGAAGGTATGGTACAAAATAACCCTGGTAAGCTTTTGCCTTTGTTCGATCTAATGTCTTTTGCTTTGGTTGGAAAACAGATTTTCTCGGATTCGATGAGGATAACGACCAATCAGCTGCTAAATCACTTCAGCGGCCAACAAAGAGGTCCACAAAACCAGTGAACGAACCACTAGCACGGCCTGCATCGCCAGAAGCTGATTTCGCGGGTTTCGGTGAAGAAGAAGTACGGGCAACACGAGAAAAGGCGACGGAATGGCTCTCACGTTGTCCCGCTTCGGTCAAGCTGTTTTTGGAAAGTCCAAAACGGACGGAACCTAAACCTGGATCGGATCCGTCCACCCCGAACCGCACGCTGTCCTGCGACTCGGGAATATCGGACACCATGGTGCAGCAATCTGCAAGTTCGTCGAGCCTCCCGGCGGTCCCATCGATCCCCGAAGAAACGAACGAAAATGATGGCATCGAGAGCGACCCTTCAAACGACCGCATTCAGCAGGAGCTGGCGGCAGAAAGGGACCTGAAAAAGGTCACCAGCGAGTGGGAAAGCCGGTTGAAACCGTTGCTGCGCGAGTCCGAAAGGCGAAATCATTTCGACATTCATGCGTACGGCACGGAAATCATCGACGCGTTCGCTGAGGATGCCAGTCCAACGACCGGTGGGATCACACTGAGCCAGGTGCTCGAAAACAAACCGCCACACAGCATCGCACGCTACTTCCTGTCTGCGTTAATGCTGGCAAACACAAACAATGTGCGGATCGCGAACGGGAACAGCGATATGACGCGGCGTTCCAGGTTGGATGAGATTTCGCTTCACCTACTCGACCGAAAACGACACCATCAGGAGCTGGACCAGCTGGGAGAAATGTTTGGGTCCGATCCATACGGCCAGCCAGGTCCAAGCCGGAGTACGCGGGATAAACCGAATCGGAAGCGGAAAAGCGCTCCGATGGCCGCTACACCACAATCCGATCCGAACGTCCGGTGGATTGAGCAGCAAGGTACGGCCGGGACGAGTACGGCCGATAAGATGGCCAAACGGAAGGTGCCAGAGAATCGCAATGTTATTCCGCAGTTAATGCGTTTCGAATCGCCTCAATTAAATCTACTAACGGAACGAGCTGTTGACGAAGAGCTAGAGGATGAGCTGCTTTCGATTGATCTGGAGACGCATCAAGCCGAACTGATACCAGCGGCGGCCCGGCTTACCAATTTTTCATGTGCACAAAGCGTGCACTCGTTGGCCGATTCGGCCTATTGCAGCACAATTCTGGACGCCGATGTTGCATAGTAGGCGGCTCTCCAGTTTGCCCAGATTCTCAAACCCACTCAACAACGCATTTCACTGCCCTCCGAACGATAGCTAGCATAGTTACATCACACATTAACACCACAACTCTCCCATTTCATACGGACGAAAGTACAAACGATCATTCGGATAGTTGCCCCATCTCTCAGTATCTCTTACCACATGTACCATATCGCTTAATTCCTGCCCTCTACTAGCAAGCTGAAGCTCTTATTGGTTCTACCAAGAACTTGCACGTAAGATCGTGACGATAGCTTTTAGGATAAATGGATTTTTGTTTTTCGTTTTAGAAACAATTGAGCGTCGAACAACGTTGTATCGATCAATTTCTTAGTTTAGGAAAAAAAAATATCGAATATCGATTTTGTGTTCCCCACCCGCACAAGGCAACCGGTGTGTAGTCTTCGCAATACCCAGTTTACTTTTGCTGCAAAGCATCTTATTTTTACATTTTCGTTCTCTATTATGTTAAGGTTTCTTATCTTTAGGCAGGGCATGATCAAAGATCGAGAAACTATTTACAAAACCACCTTCAAACGCAAACTGTACAAAGGATAGGATAGTAGCCAAACGGGCGAGCAAATTAGCTAATAAGCGTTTACGGCAATCTTCTCTTATTTTTAACAACAGAATATAAGAAGAAGCACCTTTTTCTATAAATTCGCTGTTCCAACCATCAATTTCTTCCTCTCGGTTGTTACACTTTCGTGTTCCAGTTGCTGCCATCCTCCGGTAGCAGATTGTTGGTTATCAGCAACACGATATCGACGATCCACCAGATACCGATTCCGCCGAGCGTGAGCAGCTTTCCGACGGCTGTTCCCGTCTGGCCGAGACAGAACCGGTCCATCCCGAGAAATCCGAGCAGTATGCTGTACAGGAGCGTCGTGACGAAGTAGTGATCCGTTTGTTTGATGCACGGGAATCCATCTCGCATGAACTCACGCGGTCCGTAACACTCGATACTCTCGTACACCGTGCATTTCACCTTCGTGATCTCCACCTCGTCGTAGTAGACTCCGCCCAAGCGAACGCACCCGTAACCCTGCTCGTCCCGGGCCGTGCGGTTTCCTTTGAGATTGAGCACATCGTCGCACTCCATGAATTCCAGCGGCAGGAAGGAACACTTGACCAGCGCCGAGAGCGGGTTGAAGGTGCTGCCCGTTTGATTGAATCCGCCCACCGCCGCATCCCGGTCCTTGTGGATTTGTGCCGTTTCCGCGATGAAAACCGACGAAAAGAGGAGTAAAACCAGCATCGCTGTGATCGGCCGGATTGCTTTTTTTAGTTTCTCCGTTTGTCGTGAATTTTGAGGTAAACAGTACCCTTCGGGAAAATGGTAACAGGAACAAACCCCTTCGGGAACGGTTGACACTTCGGTTTCGGATTTTAAATTTCTTTTCCGGAGATTTGTGGCACAGGAAGTGGATTTTTAATGTTTTCCGCTAATCAGTACACGATCCCGGCACTACTGGTTCGTTCCATTCATCGGGCTGTATGAAGGCTATCAGCTCACCCTTGATAAGGCTCATGAAGAACTTGCTAATCGTGATGGTAGCCCGATGCTTCGGTGTCCAGCGTGGATAGTCGCTGCTCGTATCACGGAACCAAAAGGTGGCCGCTCGTGGAGCAACGTACGTGATCGTAACGTTTTCCTTCGCAATCGCACCGATGTTGTAGAGCTCTAGGCTGTCCAGGTTGGTGTAGGTCCCGCGTAGCCACCGAATCATCGCGTCAAATGGGAAGCTTAAAATGGTACGACGCAGCGTCATCAACCCGTACGACACGCAGTAGATGGCGAATCGTAGCTACACATTTGCAAAAGAACAAGATACAATTAAATAAAAGTCATTTGTAGAGGGTCCGAAATTGGCTACGTACCGTGGCGAACACAATATAATAGAATAGAATAGTCGGCAATAGAAACAGCAAAACCGTAAAGGATAGAGTGGCAAGAAAGAGCTGACGATTCATGTAATCGTGTGCCTCCACACGATCTCGCAGAACGTTACGCTTCTTCCCCAGAACCGTTCTATAGAGGGACCCAATCCCGCCGACTTCGATACGGTAGAGGCTGCAAAAATCAACAGAAATTCAACTAAATTAGCTGTTATCTAGCGTGTAGAGCCGGCGGGTACTTACACCGCTACGTAGATGTAGAAACAGTGCGCATGCAGACTGATTAGCACAATCAGGTCGGAAAGCATCGCTGCCTGGAATGAGAGCCCTAGCAGACCCAGCATCGATAACGGTACGAAGAGGAACTGAATAGCAGGTGAAAGAATGACTGGAAAAGAAGGAATAAAGCGGATAACTACACTAGGCAGCTGATGGATATCGAATGCCAGGGAACTTACTAAGGAACATCCACCAGAGATCCACCTGATAGCTGAAGCAGCTGAAGAAGAACTCGTTCAGTGAACCGTTTAGCTTCAATCCGATCGGATTGCCACGGAGCGTTTGCAATAGCCGCAACAAGTTGTCCACAACAATCTGCAGGAAAGGAAAGCCATTTAAAAAAAAACCCTCCACACCAAGTAGCTGGCCAGTATGCACGGCATGTACCTCTGCAAACTCCATAAATCGCGTTCCGGGATTACCAAAGCAGAGAATCAGACTTAAAACGGCCACACCGAGACAGATGTCCACCAGGAGCGTCCACTTGACCGCGTTGGCTCCCTTTTGCTGTACGCATTCGCTCCACTCGTTGAAGTGATAATACAGGGCCGTTCGCCGTAAGCCCATCCCGAGGATACTCCCGGCAGGCCGCAAGAGATTGATCGCCCACCGTACAGTCGGTTGGTTGGCCACAGCGCTCAGCTTCTCGCCAATGCCAACGGGTTCCACTTTCGTGGCTTTTATGAGGCGTGCCAGGTGCAGCAGATCGTTATCACAGTCGGTGGCGTGCAGATCGTTTTCGGCCAGATTGTCGAAACCCCGATCGTCGTAGATGATGAGCAGCTTGTTGAGGGATTCGATCGTAACGCCCTTCACCTTGGCCATCACATGCTTGATGCGGCCGCTGTTCGATATGACTAGCCGCAAGAAATTGTCCTCCCTGGCCAGCTGTTCCCGTAACGACCGGTCATTCTGGGCCGCCCGGTACTGGGTGTAATCGCTGACGCTACAGATTTTCCCAATCGGTTCTGGATACGCCGGCAGTGGCCGATCGTCCAGAACCGTGAACCGGATCTCATCGCGCAAATCTTCCACCAAACCGTACAGCTCGCAGAACGTGCAGCTCTCGATCAGCTTGGAGGATAGATAGATTTTGATATTCATCGTTCTGCTGGAAATGAAACGGAAAACCGCCCGCAGAAGCAGGAATAAATTATGTTTCACGGAACCACTTTTGCATTGTTACGGTCTTGTGTGCTCTTTTCGAATCCGTTTGTTTATCGAGAATGACAACTGCGGACAGTGCTGCCAGTGAATGTCAAACGGAAGACGCGTCGAAAAAAAGACAAAAAAAATTGTGCCGCGGTTCCACGAAAATCTGCAATTTTACCTGCGCCCTCGCGTGTTAATCCGTAAATTTACTATCAAAAAATCGCACAATGGCCGATTCCAGCGTGGAAAGTGGTGCCACGGCGGCCCCCGCTGCGGCGACGGCCGAAAACTGGGTGAAGAAAGCGGAGGATCAAGAAATATCGACTCTGGTAAGGACCGCAGCAGGCTCTGGGGAGGTTATCTGAGGTTAATGTTCGGTTGCCTTGGGTTCGCACAGGTTGGTGGATTGAATCTAGAAAAGAAGGACAAAGGGAATGGTGCCGCAGGTGAAACAACGGCCACCTCACAGCCTGCGGCGGAAAATGGAGCACACGCAGCGGCGGCACCAGCCGGTACTTCCGCCCCAGCCGCAGGAGCGCCACCGCCCGGAACAGGTGGCGAAGAAATTGAAACCGTAAAGTAAGTATCCGCCTCACCGGGACGGGTTAGTGGTCAGTAGATGGTTTGTCACGGTATTTTACTCCTCCTTCCAGTCCGGCCGATGCCAGTTTGTTAATGAAGATCATCCGCAAGGGTTTGGTAGAGTCGAAGCTGGATCTCGAGGTGCAGCGCAAAGATCCATCTTCACCGTTACATTCCGTGAAATCGTTCGAGGCGCTCCACCTGAAGCCAGAGCTGCTGCAGGGCGTATACGCGATGGGATTTAATGCCCCATCGAAGATTCAAGAAACGGCGCTGCCCACGCTGCTGGCCGACCCACCACAGAACATGATCGCCCAGAGCCAGTCGGGTACGGGAAAGACGGCGGCGTTCGTTCTTGCAATGATCAGCCGGGTTGATCCACGCAAGAACTACCCACAGGTGATCTGCCTTTCGCCCACGTATGAACTCGCCATCCAGACGGGTGAGGTGGCCGCCAAAATGTCCAAGTTTTGTCGCGACGTTCGGCTCCGGTTTGCCGTGCGAGGTGAGGATGTTGCCAAGGGAGAGCGACTTACCGATCACATCATTATCGGTACGCCCGGGAAGCTGATGGACTGGGGCATAAAGTTCCGGGCGTTTGATCTGCGCAAGATTTCGGTATTCGTGCTGGACGAGGCGGACGTCATGATTGCGACGCAGGGCCACCAGGATCAGTGCATCCGCATTCACAAGCAGTTACCGTCCACCTGCCAGATGATGTTCTTCTCGGCCACGTACGAGAAGGAAGTGATGGAGTTTGCCGAATACATCGTCCCGAATCCGATCATTATTCGGTTGGCGCGCGAACAGGAATCGCTGGACAACATCAAGCAGTACTACGTAAAGTGCCGCGATCAGAACGAAAAGTATCAAGCGATTTCCAACATCTACGGTGTGATAACGGTTGGCCAAGCCATCATTTTCTGTCATGTAAGTATCACGGTGGTCGAGGGAAGCCAAGGTGGTCCAAGTAACGCATGAACGCCGCCACTCTTTCAGACTCGCAAAACTGCCGGTTGGTTGGCGGAACGAATGTCCAAGGATGGTCACTCGGTGGCGGTGCTCTCCGGTGAGCTGACTGTCGATCAGCGGCTGGCCGTGCTGGACCGTTTCCGTGCCGGACTGGAGAAAGTACTCATTACCACCAACGTGCTCTCGAGAGGTAAGTTTGATCGCACCGTCCTCTGGTAACTATTGCTAACCCTATTTCCCATTCGATCATCGTAGGCATTGACGTGGCGCAGGTAACGATCGTGGTGAACTTCGATCTGCCGATGGACCAGAATGGTCGTGCGGATTGTGAAACATATCTGCATCGCATTGGCCGTACCGGTCGCTTTGGTAAGGGCGCATCAAACACATTCTAGTGATAAAGGAATCATGGTTACTGAAACGAATACTATTTTCTCGATTGCAGGCAAGAGCGGTATCGCGATTAATTTGGTCGAGGGTGAGCACAACATGAAAATTTGCAAAACCATCGAACAACATTTCCAGAAGAAGATCCACCTGCTGGATGCGGAAAATTCGGACGAAATTGAAAAAATTGGCTCCTAAGAAAGCGACTACCTTTTCCTTTCCTTCCTCGCCGTACGCCGCGCTCTCACTTGTTCGATATTCATTGCCTGCCAGGACTCCTTAAACGAACCGCTTTGCTTACAAGGCATGCAAAGCATTAGAGATTCATTTATTGTGGCACGTCGCGTGTGCTCTATCAGAACAGGCCACTGTTGCGAGAGCTGCTGGGCGTAGTAACTATTGAACCGACTTCCCGAGAGGACACATGAAGTAAACCTATGAATTAATGGACATCCACTACAGTAAAATAAAGTTTTGTTTTATTTAAAGCCTGAGGCGTCCTTCTAATTTGTAAAACAAACAGAAATTAACGATCTACGTAGCGGGTTCGGAAAAAACGGCGGAAAATCATCGTGGAGAACCTGCTAGTATAAACAGAAAGCAACATAATTATGCTGCACTGGCAAAAAAAAAGTTGCCTCAGTTTGCCTTTTATTTTCAGC
Organism: Anopheles aquasalis; assembly: GCF_943734665.1. Taxonomy (NCBI): domain Eukaryota; kingdom Metazoa; phylum Arthropoda; class Insecta; order Diptera; family Culicidae; genus Anopheles; species Anopheles aquasalis. The sequence goes on from NC_064877.1 coordinate 17,852,492, forward strand.
CTCATGCCTCTCGTTCTTTCGTACTTTCTTCCGCGGCGGCTCGCTGCTTTGGCTACGTCAACAACACGTTCCCTTTTATCACCGGTATCCGCAAGCCAGTGCCAGCGTTCTCGCGGTTTCCAGTTTTCCAGCGACGGTGTACAACGAAAACGTGCTCGCCTTTGCCTGCCCACTATCACCAGCGATTTCCAGCGACACTTCTCCGGATCGCAATCTCCAGTTTCCGCAGCGATGACCGCCAGCAAGTACCAGATCTCGGAACGGGGTGCCCCCAACTCGACCGACTACCGGGTGTTCTTTAGTGAGTATTTCCTGCCAAAGGTCATCGCTGCGGTGTGCTAGCATCATTTGAATTCGTATCGAGTCCGTGACCCCCCGGCGCTTCGTAGAGCGGCCGGGAAAGGTTGATCAATTGCATAACCTATAAAATAGTTAATCGGTCGCGGCGGCGCCAGTAATCGCGAACCGTGGCCGAGAACTTGAGTCACACTCGCGGATTGATTGTAAAAGGCGCGAGCTCGCTCGCTCGCTCGCCTGCACGCGGAAGTGTTGACCTTCCCGACGCGCGGGGCTTATACGCGGGGCTTTGCGTTATCGGCTGATAAGGTGACGCTCGGTTGGCGGTGTTTAGGTAGCAGCTAGAAATCAACGGGTTGCGAGAAGCGAGGGGATTTGTATAGTTTATGGAGCTGGGCTGCGGTCATCGAGAATGACCGCTGCAGTAGCTGCGTTCCAATATCGTCCACCTGCGGCTGATGGGAGGGACGTGTTGCAGTTCCATGATAAAGATCTATCGCGTATCGTCATCGATCAAGCTGCCAATTATCAGTTCAAAAAGATTGACGTGCACACGACACGCAAGGGGACACGCGGGCACTCGAAGAACTCCCCTGCTCTGGGCGGCCACTTAACTTTTCCTCATTAATTTCACTCTTTCGTTGTCGTCGTCGTTTCATTGTAGAGAACGAAAATGGACAGGCCATTTCACCGCTGCACGACATTCCACTGTACGCCAACGATGCCCGGACCGTGTACAACATGGTCGTGGAGGTGCCACGCTGGACAAATGCCAAGATGGAGATCAGTCTTGGCGAGGGTCTGAACCCGATCAAGCAGGACGTCAAGAAGGGCAAGCTACGTTTCGTGGCCAACTGTTTCCCGCACCACGGGTACATCTGGAACTACGGTGCGTTCCCGCAGACCTGGGAAAACCCGGACCACCTGGACGCGAACACGGGCTGCAAGGGTGACAACGATCCGATCGATGTGCTCGAGATTGGGTCGCGTGTGGCTCGGCGAGGTGATGTGCTGCAGGTGAAAATCCTCGGTACGATCGCACTGATCGACGAGGGTGAGACGGACTGGAAAGTGATCACGATCAGCGTGAACGATCCGCTCGCTGACCAGGTGAACGACATCAACGACGTGGAGACCGTGTTCCCGGGTCTGCTGAAGGCATCGGTCGAGTGGTTCAAGATCTACAAGATCCCGGATGGCAAACCGGAGAACCAGTTTGCGTTCAATGGCGAGGCGAAGGATGCCGCGTTCGCTATCAAGACGGTCGAGGAGACGCACCGGTTCTGGCAGCAGCTCGTCAACAAGGAGGTGGAAAACAATGGTATTTCCTGGTAAGGTCACTCTTTGGGTGCTCACGGAGTAGAATAAGTAATGGTGATGTGACTCTCTCTCTGTCATTGCAGCCTAAATACCACCGTCGATGGATCACCGTACCTGGTGGCAAATGATGCTGCCAATGAGGTGTTTGCCAAGAGCTCCGATGGTGGCAATCCGGAACCACTCAGTGAGACACGTAAGTTCGCAGGCCGACCGGTCTTCCAAAACTACTAGTTTAAATCTAACTGCTAATTAATGTAGTTTGATTCGCTCGTATTCGTGACACTGCCGCTAATTTGTTAATTTGGAGCTGCGTGCTTTGATTTTTTATTTTCTTTTCTTTATTTCCTTTTGTATTTCTTATCACACCGTGCATTCCTGCAGTAGACAAATGGCACTTCCGCCTGGAGAACAACTACTCCAAACTGTAGGTCTTCGACCGGAGGCACAGTGCGCGACGTAGCAAGCAATGCAAATGCAAGTAGGCTATTGTGCTCGTCGGAAATAGTAGAGGTGATTGTTGTTTTAATTTTTAGTGGCAGTGGCCATCTAGATGCATGTGGTGCATGTGCTGTTTTGGTTGTGGCTAATAGCTTCTTTCTAACTCCATTTAACATTTTCTAATTACTATCGTTTTTTGTAGCAAATTCAAATTTTCATCTAACGCTCTATATGTCTTCGTTCTCCCCTCTCAAAAACAGTTGATAAATGGCACTACATTACGCTCAAATAAGGTGCTAAGCAGAGAACATTCGATATTGGAAGCATTATTGGCAAACGGATGCAAACTCATTGCAAAGCAGAAGAAGACAACATGCACACCACCCACGCGCACGCACCTCATACACCCCGTTAGTGAAATTGTAAAAGGGCACCTCATCCTTAATGGCACAGAACGGTGTGCTCCCCCCGATTGGCGATTTTTAATTTATTTATCGGCAGGCAGTGCACCCTGCCAGCAAACAGCTAGAAGCGGAAAACAAGGAGCAAGTTAAAGTAGGCAGCCGGAGGAATCGAGGTGTAAGCATTTAATAAAACTACGTACGAAGCAGCGAATTCCAATGCAGTAGGGCATTTTGTAGTTGGCTTTGAAAGAAATTATTGCACCGTATTTGCATTGGTGACAGGTTGCGGCGGGGATAATGTGTCAGAGCACTACACGGCGTCGTGTCCCTGCGTGCTGGTCTGCCGGAACTGCGCAAGTCCGCCCCGTTCGAGCCGTGGAGCAGCAGCAGCAGGAGCGCAGATGGTGAGAGCGAGCACATTTCTCTCTGATTTGGCGAAAATGGCCAAAGGGAAAGGGCTCGCAAGGATCCCTCTCCAATGGGGCGCCCAAGGTGGCACAGTTTTCAATCGGATTCGTGCGTTCCAGCGTGTCGGAAGTGTGTGAGAAGTAGCACGGCGTGCGTCGTCGTTCTCTTGGCAACGTTACTGTATACGCTGACATCATCGTCAATTCTCCTTCATCTCGCTAGTGAATGGTGAATCTTTTGTTGTTTTGATTATCCTTATCGTTTTTTTTCAGTGGCGTCTGTTCCCCCCGCACCACATTGTGTGCTCAGGCGACAAGCATTAATTTGAAGAACGACGCACAAAGGGTACCGCAGGATTGTGTGAACGAGGGGTACGCACAACGTGGCGTTAGCATTCCAAAACATCCTCCCCCCGACGGTAAAACGGAAGTAGACTGCGGGCTAGGGTGCCTGGAGTCCTCGTGTGTGCTGTGGCAGGTGTGCGGAGTGGTGAGCACGTACGCGAGCACGCGTGGATCCGTGAGTGAACCGAGTACTACATGGACGTGGTGTTGTTCCGCCGTGCTCACAGTAGGATTTCACCCCTTGCAACCGGAAGTACGGAAGACGCGCGGTGTGGGAGCATTAAAAGGGTATATTTTTTTCTGTCCTGATTCTAAGCTCCTCTTTCCCCTCCCCTTCCACGTGTTTCTAGCTCGTGAAAGTGTCGCTTTTTCTACGACGAAAATACCGATCGGTGTCGGCAGTGCGGTCTCGGTATTCACCGGGCTTTTTCCAAGTCGAACGTCCCGCACCGGAGTAGAACCACCATTCTTAGTGCCACAGTCACAGTGTGTGGGCTTGTTTGTGTGAAGCAGCGGAAGTGAGTGTACTAGTGCCCGACACACTCGGCGTTCCCGTTGATTAGCATCGTTGGCTAGCTGGCCTTTGCCTGGCCTGGTACTCGTTAAACCGCGAAACGGCACGATGAGTAAGCTGTGGTTCACCTTTACGGTGTGCTTGCTGCTCGCCACGATCGGCTCGTCCGTCGTCGATGCCAAGAAGAAGCTCCCTAATGGGGGTAGCACCGGTAGCAGCGGCAGCAACGGAAACAAGTACAGCGATGGGGATTTCGAATTCATCGACGAGGTAAGTCCCACGGCGAAGGTTACTAGGATTAGCTACCGGTTTTATGGGCGAAGCCTACTACGATATTAGGAGACCGGTAAGCGCGTTCAACCACTGTGCTTGACCCACCGGGCGGGGTTAGACGATTAAGGAGGATATTGAATGTTTATGTCCTCTATATTTTACCAACCATATCCCTGATATTAGATTAGCCCCCCGTACCTCCATTCAATTATCTGCTGCACATACCTTTCTCTCTCCACAATTAATCTTCTGTCAACTTAACAGGATTAATATCATGCAAACAACCTCGATCCCAATACTCGCTGGCGCCCGTGAGATGAGGTTTCATAATTTTCACCGAAAATGGTCGCATCGCTCTGCGAGACATGCAATAATTAGCGAAATGACAAGCCAAATTAGGTCGCACGGCGCCACCGGCCATCGGCATAACGATAATGTTGATCTGCGATAGAGTTTTCGTAATTATATTTACATAAGCAACAGGGTCGCTTGGGAGCAAACCGGACTGGAGCGACTAGATTGTGGTTCCCGATGCTGATGTTACCGATTTCCCAGCGTAGCAGTCAATCAACATTCGGTGGGGGGAACATGCATCAGTTATCTGCTTTTTTTGTCCATTTTTACCCCCATTTATCTTTGGACATTTGGGTCCATTCAGGTCGAAGCCTACAAACTGTGCACAAGGGATGAAAACCGATAGCCACTGGGGTTCACTCTTAAAGACTTCCCTTCAACCATGCTGGTTTTCTGGCACCCAGGCTAGTTTGCACTTCATTCGAACAACGAGGCGGCTAGAGCGTATAGAGCCGGATTAGAGAGCAACAGGAGCAACGTTGGCGAGCGCTACGGTAGAGCACCGGGACAAAGATTATAGGTTAGCTCAATTACAGCTGCGCTTCGGCTTTCGAACATCCGAACCGTGGACGATTGGTGGGCTGCCGGGGCTTAAGGATCCCCAATATCTCGCTGCTGGTGCGGTGTGCTTGGTGCAGGACCAGTCCGCCGTAAATCTTATCCGCCTCGTTACGGTCCGTCGCATCGTGGTGGTTGTACATATGTGCTTCATACTACCACACTGGCCACATCCGGGGTCTTCTTACGTCGTCGCTGAGTACGATGGTGGAACACAAGAGGCGTACAAATGGTTTAATTAAGTTACGCGACGTGCACGTTCGGGGGAAGCGCTCCTCTCTCCCCGCTCTGGGTTGCTCCGTTATCCCCCCCGTTGGCCAGCTAATCAGTAGTTCGAGGAATACGGCATTCCCAAGTGGATGTTCCGGGAGGCCGAGAACAGCGACTGAAAAGCACTGTGCCTAGTGCCACACTAGCGGATAGCGGATCCCCTTTTCCCTAGGCTACTATGGTAGCATACAGTGGTTGTCCCCCGCCATTATGAAGCTGGCAGAAGTCCACCGGAGTGCCCGGACCGGACGACGGAAACGATGACAAACCATTGAAATTAATTAGCATGTCATAATCTGGCCGTTATGGTGCGAAACCGAGACCATGGCGCGACCAGCCACGGATGAGGTGTCGGCTGTGTCTACGTCGCATTCGTGGCGCGTCGGATTATTATTTGGCCATTAGAAGTGAGTATTATGCACATCTTCGTCGTCTCTGTCCCCGGTGATGCACACGACCGTCGTCGATGAAGTTGATAATGAGCATTTGATGTGCCATTTTCTGCTGCGTACGGACACGGAAATGTAGTGATACATACACATGGAACGGATGGCGCTTAATGGTGTCCTGGGGCGCGGGACATGGATCCAACGAATGTAGTACAAACATCGAGAAGTAGGCGGTGCTCGCGATCTATTATCGGCATCGCCTACTTGGAAACGACGAAACAGGAGAGATCTCAATACAGAGACACACGCCAAATCGAAGACAAACGACACCGGTAGTCGGCATCCTTAGTAGGCCTGTCACCTGCCACCGGCGGCGACAGGAGAGTTATCGATTTGGATGTAAATCGCCATCCGCACCAGCGCCCCTAGAGACAGGACTGCGCTGTCCTGGCCTGTCCTGTCTTATCGATTATAGTCTGCTAATAATCGGGGTGGCCTGCCAGTTTCGTCGTTCGTTCGTCGTTGCGCTGCGACGCGTAAATCAAGCCCGGATACCGGATGCCGGCCCGGCCCCTGTCGGCTGGTGGTGTTTGAAATGAAAATTCAATCGAAAATGGCGGAAAACGGGATAAAATGGATTTTCCGGGGCTTGGTACGCAAATTGCTTCCGCACCTGGCGCCAGGCTTCGACCTATTCGTGTTTGGTTTGTGGATCCTGCGCCATGCCTAACTCCGCCATGGTTTTTGGTCTATAATATCCTTCGCTGCGAGAGAGGGCTTTAGGCTGATGAAGCAGCGGACCCACGGCGGAACCAAGAAATCTTCGGAAATTGATTGTTTGCTTTCGGATTCGATGGGATGGGGAGTGGGAAATTCAAATAGCGAACGACAACCATCGAGCGACGACGGAGCAACGAGCGATCGAGCGGTGAAAGCGGGAGCCCGAGTAGCTCCTCGTTCGAGAGGCAAAAATCAAAGAAAGGTTTTTTTGCTCCTCAACATCGTCCTCGTCGTCGTCGTCGTCATCGTTTGGTGGCTGAGAGGAAGGGCCCGCGCGGTTTGTGCGGGTTAGCGCATTAGATCCTCTCGATGCTGTCGAAGATTTACGGCCTTAAAACGACTCTTTTGGGCGAGTTTTGGGTTTGGTGGTTTGGCGCCAAGGCACGAAACAAATGGAGAATGAATTTTTCAAGAGCCAGCCAGCCAGCCAGCCCGGCTGCCAGTTTGATGTGGCTGAAGCTGAATGGTTCGACAGATTAATTTCAGCCTTCAGTCGCTGCTCCGGATTGGCCTTTGGACCGATAGAGAACGAGAAATAGCGGCGAGATGCCCCGAGGACACGTCTTTTGGATGCGGCTGTTTTGAACGTTTGGTGGGCGCTACGCCATCGACAGTCACGTCATGGGCTTTTAAAGAGATTTACCCTTTATCTTCCGTGTGTAATGAAGGTAACTGATGGAAGGATTCTTTATTCTGTGTAGTTGCTGGTCACACAGCACGGGGCAACAAATGAGAACCCTGAAAACTTTCCCGAAGAGCGGTTAACCTCGGGTCCGATGGAACGGTTTAAATGGTGCCTCCGGGAAGGGATGAACAATTACATCGCATTTAAACTTTTGCTCGATAATTGTTCGAACATCCAAGTGATGGGGCCAGCCATAATCGAAACCATCTCGTCTCCTGATGCGGCTCTCTCTCCCTCTTTCAGGCTTTGTCTAAAAGTTTGTTGAGGGTCTTACGGCCTTTTCGTTCGCGTCCGGTGACCCGGGGGTCTCTCGTACCGCCAACTTACTACATACTACTACATTATTCAAATTGCTGCTCATCCGGCAGCGGTCACGGGTGTGCCGGGTGGTGCAGAAGCCTTGGAGGAGACTTAAACGTAAGACCAACCAAGGTTGATGGTGCTGCGACATGCGATGGATGTTCCGGACCGCATCAATTGCGGTGGCTATTGCTTCATTTCGGGATCCCAAAAATTTATGACCAAACGGCTCGTGCTACATGTTCTATCGGTATCGTTGCCACTTTCTCCCGTTTTCTCTTCTTATTTCTTAGCTCAATTTTCATTATTCCATCGAAACGCTTTATGACGAGGGCTCAAGCTTCGTGGAACGGCGATGATTGCAAGTTGCGAATGATTGGGAGGTTTTCTCCCTTGGTTTTTGCCGAAACAAATGAAATCCATATTCATCGTTTTGTGAATTATGTATTTATTTTTTCGCTCGAAATGAGAGAAGGGGACTCATTTGCGAGGGAAAGATGAGATATGAACACAAACACCACAAATATTCCACAAAACATTTATGCGCTAAGATTCCTCTAGAAGGATTATTTCTTCAAGATATGGCTAGAAGGATATGAAATGTTTGTGGATACGCGTAGCTACAAAGAAAGAACTTTACTATCGTCAGTTTGTGTGCCTGTGCGCAATATCCCGTGGAACGTCTAGAACCTGATTCGATAGAACCCTTAACCTACTCTCCTGTTAGCAATCCTAAAGGCAAAGTAATTATTGCTGCTGTTGCTGCTTACAACCGACATATTTTGCGAGCAATAAAACTGCACAAAAGTCCAATCCAAGAACTAGGGCACAGAGAGTATTGTGCATTCAAGCGCAGAAGTCGTTCAAGTTTTGCAAACAGCAATTGCATCTAACCGCCTCGCTGAACACCAATGTACCAATTACGGCCAACCGGCTCCTCACGCACGCAGTGCCATTAGAAATAAGAGACAGTTTTGGATGCTCGTTAAAGGCATAAATCATTGCGGAAGCATAAAACGGTAGGGGAGAAGCAATCGCAGCGCGACTGCAAGAAGCGTAAAACGATCCTCGAGCGCCATCGGAACGTGGAGCTTTTTTGTTGTTGTTCCCACGATGCCCTTCCTCCCCGTCACGTCCAGCTTGATGGAATGCCGTGTGTCCGGTTGATCATCTCGCTGCAGCGCTGGACTGCATTAAAATGTCCTCCACATTATTCCGCCTCGTCTGCTTCCCTTTTTCGTGACTTCTTCCCAGGGAGACGATTCCGTTGTCCTTTCCCGTTCATTCTCGCAATGATGAAATTTGGTTTTATCAAAAGCTTACATAATGTCTTGCGACATAGGATAGTGCACGAGTGAATGAGCGCGGCTCCGCTCGGCCACATTGGAGCACTTCCAGCAAATGGAGCACCATACAGTCCACGGTGCGAGCAACGGACGGACCACAAGAAGCTATGTAGATGCTGCGCAGACCAATCGAGCGAGCACGAAAAAGGGGCACAGCCAGCCAGCCAGCCAGACAGACGGACGAAAACGAACCAACAAACAAGTGAGGGCAGATAAAAAAGAAAGAAAGAAAGAAAGAAAAAAAATACGAGGAACGCTGGCGCCTGTCGGGCTGGTACGCCGGACTGAGCATCTCGTAACATTTCAGTTTTATTCCTTTTTCTCGCCGTATTTATGTTGTGTCCCGGGGACCGGGCGCATCTCCCACCCAAAGATGTGCGACTCTCTGTCTCTTTTTTTTTTTTTGCCCACTCCGAGATCGCGCATTGCTTACTCGGCAATTCTGCGGGCTAGCTAACGGACTGGCTCGGTTCGCTGGCTGGTTACTGGTATTTTGTAATGTTCCTTATCCTGGGGGCGATTCTTCTCCGCGTCCAGGTTTTTGCCGGACCGAGCCAGGCGGTGTAGAAGTCATTTCAAGCGAACTTGCGAACGACTGAACTTCGCTTCACGTTTCCTTTCGCGTCGCTGCCAGAAGAAGGGTAGCCCGCAAGTATCTGCCAGATGCTGGCAGACGTACACGTTCCGGTGAGATCGAAATGGCACACGGGAGGAACGCAGGACGATTCTCGTGCCGGTGTCGGTCGATATATGCTGCTCGTCTATATTTGCCGATACGCACCCTGGTACGTGGGCATCCGTGTTTGCGCACACACGAAACAAACACGGCTCGGCCCGGGCAAGACCTTTCGATCGATCATTGCTCCGTACACGCGCGAACCCTTGCTTCGGTGCCGTTATTTGAAGTGAGGGGCTTCCGGACCTTCCGGGAGTATACTATCCTGTGCCTGCGTGCGTGCCTGTTTGCAGAGACCATCCCGTTCCGTTCAGACACGCACGGTCACGCCATGACGATGCTCGATGGAGCCATGTGTTATGCTCCCGCCAACGGGCACACATTCGTTTGGGGGTTTGGGAGAAAGGAGATGAAATGGAGACGCCGGGTCGACGAAGGGAGGAAGTCACTTCCGATTATTGGCTGATTACTGGCAGTCAACACACCAACCAACCAACCGATCAACCAAGTGGTGGTGGAAGGGAAACGTTGACTGTTGCGTCAGTTTGTCGCTTCGAATGATGGTGCGACATCCTCCCGGGGGCGCCAACATGTCCCCATTTGGTACGGCTTATCGTTTGCCTGCCAGCTAGCGAGCTAGCTTATTCCATTTCCTGAAAGTGTTGCCACGTGGCCAACACCTCTCGCTTCCTTCTTAGTGCAAAGGTCCGATGATGATGTCCAACTCAATTCCACCAGCGTCAGATCATCGGATAATGTTTACGGCACAAGGAGGATCCGAGATCACTTCCAGAACTCTCTAGCAAGCGAGCTATAAACGAGACATTCATCGTCCGCCCACGAGGAGACGAGGACACTCGTGAACGATGACACGAAATTGCTTTAAACTACAATTCTCGCTGGAGCAGGCAACCACCATCCTCCCCAAGTCTCCGTGGGGGTTTGATATGGAAGCAGCAGCAGCATAAACATGGCTGGCGCCAACGCAAGTGGCAAAAAATCTGAACCATATCTCATTGAAGTGAGAACAAATGGTGGATACATTTATCATCGCCCAACGAGCGAGCCAGCCAGCCAGCTAGCCACGGGGAAAGCCACTCTTCATCCGGTCCATTCGACCCCCCCCCCCCTCCCAACCATCCCGCCACCATTCCGACGCCACCATTTTTCACATTTCACGGTGGGCGGAGACCGTCTTTCAGCAAAACACATTTGGATGATTTAAATAGTCCCTAGGTGTTACCCCTTCTTCTGCTTCCGCTTCCGCTTCTTCTTCTTCTTCTACTGTTGCCACCGTTGTGATCCGTCCTCGGGAGTACCAATGCGGGGAGGAGGTAGCAGTCGTAGTCGCCATGCCCCCGCCGTGTGCTTGCGCTGCCCATAGTGTCAATAGCATTTATCACTTTCTCCACCGTTCGGCCACCGTCACCGTTACCGGTATATTACCTTTCGCTTCTTCACCATCAGTTCCGGAAGGATCACCGTGACCGTGGTATTGCTGCTGCTGCTGCTGCTCGACTCTGATAGCTGTTTGCTCCACGAAGAAGGGGTGCGGTGCGAGGTGCGTGCGCTGGCCTCTCGGCTGTCGCTCGGCACTCGTTTGTGCCGTTTGTAAATGGCTCCACGGCAATCGGGATCGAGGTGCTTGGTTGCGGTGCTGGTCGGAGAGAAAAATGCGGGAAAAAACCCATTTGCAGCTGGGAAATGAATTTTTAAATCCCAATTTGCCCCACCATTCGCTCCTTTTTCGCTCTCTCTCTCTCTCTCTCTCTCTCTCTCTCTCTCTCTCAACCCTCTTGCTCGCTCTTTCAGAGGGGACCGGAACTCTGCATCGGAACCGCAGCAACGGATATTGGTTTGTGGCCCAGAACTAGGGGGTGGAGATGATACAGAAGGCGAAGCGGCTCGTGAATCGCGACTCGTGACCTGCTAAACAGCCAACTGCCGGCCGGGGTTGGAGGCCTTCTGTAGCCCTTTTCCCTTTTGCCTCAAGAGGAGTTCGGACGTCGAATTCCCAATTCCAGTCCAGTAGTAGCAGAAGAAGGTACTCGACGGCGGCGGCGGCGGCGTGTGGCCTAGGATAAGAATTTCTTCGTTATCGGTCACAAAAAGGACCGCCTCCAAACTGGACCTACGCAAATGAGGCCACACGGCCACGAACGAACGGACGGACGGACTGGACGGACTAGTAACGGGTAGTACGGTCATGGCATTGCGAATTTGCGAGTACGGGACGATGCGAGAGTTCGACGCGGCCAGGGGATCCGGATGTATTCCGGATACACCGTGCGCAAAAGTCCGGGAGAAATCAAATTTTGAATATTTCATTCGAATTCTTGACTGGCTTCTCTTCTTCGGTGGCGGTCGCTTAAACCACATCGAGGTGGTGATTCGCTGAGGTAGCAAGTACGCAGTAGATGTGAAGGAAAGGGAAAGGAAAGATGGTCTACGCTGACCTACGCTCGCATTTCTTGAATTTCTGGTGCCATTCGACCCCTTACACCAACCATCCTGAGCGCTTTTGGGTCTGGTTTGCATTAATTCTCCATTTTGGTCGCCGGCTCCTTTCGCGCCGATGAAGCCAGCGCACCTACCACCGGAAGAAGAACGGCGCCATTCCATTCCGGTGGAGGACGGTTGGACCGGAATGGGGCCTTAATTTTGGTCTTTTGTTTTTCTTCCGCCTCAACTCCATCTTCATCGCCGGGCCGGGCCAGGCCAGTCCAGCCAGCCAGGAATCATTCAATTTAAGGGCTTCACCGAGGCACACACCGAGCAGGGGGGAAGGAAAGGAAGGTGACCGGAACGGTGGAACGTGCGAGAAACTTTTGGCGCGCTGGCGAAGAAGTTTCTGCGGAGTTTCGGGTTTTGCATTTGACCCTCGATACGGCAATACCACCAAGAACGCAAGCGTCGTGGAGTGGACGCGTCAGAGTCGGTGCTCGCGCGCGCGCGCATCTCGCCCTTTGAGGTTCTGTTGCGGTTTTGGATTCTTTTTTTTCGCTCCCTGGCCCCCCCAAAACTCTCCAGTGGAATTCGTTCAGCGTGTTTAGGATAGCGATTTACATTCATTTCGTTTCATATTGCGAATGGGATTTACCATATAAATCTTGTAGAATGGGGGAGAGTGCGAGCGTGAGAGGTCCTCTGTTCTGACCGTAACCATAACCTCAATCAACCACCATTCTGCTGTGTGGCTTGGCGCCTGGTGGTGTGGTTCACCTTTTTTACACGCCCGGTTCCGACCCCCCTCCCCCTCGGGGGCACAATGTTGGATGTGTCATAAAAAGCATATGACACGAAGAGTGCTTGTAGATGTCAAATCAATTTCTTCTAATGGCACTCGATTCTTCGGGCACCGGTTTCTTGTTCAATCGATCCCAGCAGCCCACGTTGGGAAGTGCTTTTTCTTTAAAGTTGTGCGCCCCATGGCACTTTCAGCTTGGCGCGCGCGCGCGCGCGCGTGTGTGATGGAAAGGGGGTAAAACCGCACAAAATACGCGAAATTCGATGGCCGCACCATGCGCCCTTTTGCTGAGGAAATGTTTTATGCAAATTCAATGCAAAATCGCTTCCACATCGCGGGCGCGCCCAACAATGGTGGTACTGGTGTTCGCACATCGCGGTCCACTCGTGCTCCTTGCCGGCCCGCTCCCCGTTCCGTTTGACGCCAGATATTCAATCGGTTCCGCTAGTGGTGGCGCTGGGTGCGTGGTCGCCACCACGATCGGAGTATCGGAGAGTATCGGAAGCTGTAGCTGTGGCGGCCGCCACCACCACCATATTGCGTGTACACGAGGCTCCACGGTGCGAGGAGCACAAAATGAAATATTCAATAGACCGTGAATCGTCCCGTTTTTCTTTCATTTGGTCGTTCGGCTTTGCCAGGCTCTTCGTTTGGCTTCGGTGGACCCCCGGCGAGCGATATATATTGATCGATGCGGAGAAGAAGCGAGATGCAGCGAAGAGGAAGAAAGCCAACGGATTTCCGGACGTAGATCCGTTCCGCGGTTCCGCCACCGAATGGCGGATTGTGCCGTTTCGTTCGCCGGAAATCGTACAAAATTGATAATAGCTTGCAGCGTGAACGCGCGCGCGGTATTGCAGTTCGCTACAGTGGCACTTGGCGGCTAATGGTGATGCTTTTGGTGATGCCGCTAACTTCTGGAGCATGGTGCCCTCGCAAACAAGCCAATCCAATGGATGACGTCAAATGGCAAATCAAATGGCCACCTGCGATACCTGGAATACGGGATTCTTGGGAATAATGTATGGGATCATTAGTGGGTCTTCTTCACTTTGGGGAAACACTTTGGTGGAAAGTTCCAGACCCTCCCTGGAAGCGTGTTCTTCTGCCCAGAAGTACAGCAGCAGTCGTGCAGAGCTGGTTCCGTGGTTCGGATTGTGAAGCTGGTGGTGGGCCAAATCAAATTTCACGGGTACACGGGACACATCACACGCCGTAAGGGTGGGTCCTCACAAATTCAATTTTCCTTTTGGATTAAGCTTTAGAGTTCGTTCCGGAGAGGCTTTCGGCCTCTCGGCCTTTTCTTGAAACAATTTCTTCAAGGATCCATCTTTCTTCTTCGGATCCTTTCGTTGGTGAGGATTAAGCTTTTCGGGCTGTAATGCTGGTATTCCCCGAAGTAATTCTGCTTCGACAGTTGCCTAGTAGAACAATGAGTGGGGATTTGAATCAATATTGATCCTACGGCAACGTCCTGGATCCTTGATTTGAGCTCCTCGCTCCCAGTGGCCAAATAAACGAACTTACCGATCGGGCATGAATTAAAGCAGCGTTCACGGAGGAGCACCAAAGTCCCTTCTTCAGTGCTTAACCAATTTGTGGGAAATTTGGTGCTTTGTTGTTCGGAAGTAGACAATATGGTCGATGTATTGGAATTCAATTAGTCTCTGCGCCATCTGCAATTGTCAGATTCTTCGGATTCAGTCGAACGAGACTCAATCATCCCAGAATGCCAGGCATGCTAGGATCCCACCGCCGCCCAGCCGGCTCCGTGCTGTCAATTCGAATTATACTCGACAAAGGGAAGGGGGGGGGGGGGGGAGACGGGGCGGGAAGTTGTGGTCGAATCCAGGGAATTTGTTTCAATTATCGCGCCCGATAATCATTGGTGCCAGTCTCAGCCCTTCGGTTGTGAGAAAGGAAACGAAGTTTTTAGTGAAAAAGCAACCAAAGAACTAATCCCACGCGTAAGCCACCGCACGGAATCGAGGATTTGCGGCTTCTAAGCGTCGCCCGGTTCCCCCACCCTGGCAACCAATCCGTCCAATTCGCCACTATCTGATGCGTAAAAATAACTTTTTCGCACCCGGGATCGTCCACTGGCTGGCAGGCTGGCGACGGATTGTCTCTGGTTAGCGACGCGAAACCGGCCTCCGCACGGACACCAACACCCCCCCGGGACCCTTTGACCGGACATCCGATCCCTGGTGGCTGTGCTTTGAGCCGTTGCTCGAGGTGAACTCCACTCTCCGTTATCCGTCAACCGACCGGACCGACTGTCGCTGTTTGCTGGGCCGGAAATGAACGGGAAAAACTTCATCTGTTTTTCTTTCGAAAGTCGAAAGGAACGGTGGCCAACACACCCCCACCAGTTCCCTGGCATCGCCTGTGAGTTTGTCGAGTAGTTCCGGAGCTCCGAGATGATGAGCTTCTTGCACAAACGTCAGTCGGGTTTCCGCGCGCGCTGTTAGCGTGAAGCCATCGTCACCCACTTTTTGTCTAGATTATCTAGTCCGGCGACTTCTCCCTTCTGCTGCTGCTTCTTCTTCTTCTTCTTACGCATCAGGGAGCATCATTAGCATAAAGAGAAAGTCACTCACAGCCGGGTGAAGAGCGGGCTTCGGGGTGGTGCCGGCGTCGGGGAGTTTCGTTGTGGAGTTTGCTTGGGAATGGCCGCTGTTACCCCGTGTGGCACCTTTCGCTCGACCTTCGCGCCCATTCGCTGTCATTTGTGCGGAGAAGTTTGTGGATGAAGCCGAACGAGCGCATACTGGTGAAAAGCCGGAAAACCAACTTTCCATCGTCACCATCACCACCATCGGTGTCACCTCGTTGGTCGGCCACCACGCTGTCTGATGACACCGGGAGGTTAGATGACATTTAGTGATACAAATACTTTTCCTTCCCACTTATCCGGAAGCTTTTGTTTGGTCCTTCATTTTTTTTTCTTTTGACGGTGGGATCCTTGCGTGACTTGAGTTATGCTCAACTTTGCTTTGAGCGGGCTCAGTTCCTTTGAGGCGCAAAAATGCGTTTTCCAGATTGTTGTTTTCTTTTTTGTCCCTTTCGCATTTCCATTCCCAACTGTACAATGGACAATGCTTTCCGGTCACGGACGGCCGGACGATGGATGGGAGGTCATTCGTCGCATCTTCTAGGCAAATACGGGGTTACGGAAAACAAAACTCTCAGGAAAACTCTCGTCTCGTCGATGAACAGCTGTACTCTGCACGCCCGGGTCTGTGATTTGGAACCGATTTGGCATCGATTGTCGGCATCAATACGGCCTCAGCATAACAACTAGCGACAACTAGTTTGGAGCGTATCTCAGCGTGCTGATTCGACGACATTTGCGATCGATCGATGGTAAAGCACTCACCCTTGAGGCCATGCAGGGATGCAGGAACTGATCTGGTGAACGGATAAGGAAGACGCCCTTTGCCGGTACCACATCGGACAAATATGAGGAACAAATTTGCTTCCAGTGCTCCGGATACGGACACCAGATGCGCCTTGCCCCCTCCCCGGAAGGCAAACAAAGTTGATTGATGTTGGAGCTAATGGAGCATCGATGGATGGGTGCACCAGAGCCTGGGTGGCTTGTTCCGGGTTCCGGTCTCCGGTCTCGGTGAATGTAATACCAATACTAATACCGGGGCTACTAAGCCCTTCGCCAGGGGCTCCTGGAGGAGTAAGGGAACTCCCGGTGGTTCCGGACAAGGTAGACCCATGTCATCCAGTAACATTCAAGGGAGTTGTTCCATGATTTACCAGGCGGGTCCCTCATCGGTGTCTTAGGCCTTTCTTCTTTTACTGCCCGGGGGATCAACTTCTCTTTCCAGGGGTAGTCTGCCTGGTAGCCAACTTCTGCTAAGCTTAATTTATATCCCATTTTATGTAAATAATATCATCTGACCAGGTTGGTTCGCCGTCGACACTATCAAAAACCATCGAGGCTGAGGACCGGGCTGGAGACTAGACGCACGCACGCACGCACACATACACTTGGAAAATCTGGACATAAATAAGGATATACAGGAGCAGTAGCATCGACTGCGAAGCGAAGGGGCTGCAGGATAAATGGCAGACCATTATGCGCTGGTTCCTGGAACGGTTTGCCGATATTTGACCGGTCTGCTTGGACTTGGATGTAAAAGGCCGACCAAGGATCGGCCTCAGTTGACCGGTTCTCGCCTCACGGTGAAGGGTTTCGGTGCGAAGAAGAATCAATATTCATAAACACCATATCTTGGACGTTAAGCCGGAGGGTGCCATTCGATACTAATGACTGGTGGTGGTGCTGGTGGTCTTCTCTCTTCCTGGTGTCGATGGGATCGGTCATCATGTTTACCCAGGACCACCAACGGGTAAAAAGGGAGGTCTCCATGGTGGGGTATAAACAAATTTGCCAGCATCGACCTTCGAAACGGAGCTACGACCAGTAGCTACATTGTAGCAGACGAGACGAGAAAGGATTCCCAGTTTCCTTTCCACTAAGCCCCGAGCTCCGAACGGTGTAAACAGATGGTCTTTTCGATATGCGAACCGACGGACTAGCGGAAACACCGTACGGAGAACGTAGAGGCCAATGAGTGTAAAGATTGTGGCCGTATTTGGCTTGGCGCTGTAGCCCTTTTTGGTGGTGAGATGCAGCACTGCGTTTAGAGGACGTTCGTGCGGTGCACCACTCTGGTGGTCCAACAACGACCCGATGTAAGAGATTCATCGGAACGATTACGTATGCTTTTTGCGCCGAAATGAAAGTCATTTACATAAACGAAAGCCGCTGCAGCCAGTCAGTGCCTTCCGGACAGTCCTCCCCCCGGGGGGCCAAATCAGAGATGTTTTATGCAGCGTCGGATGTAGGACCCGGGGCAAGGCAATTCCGTCCGATCAGTGGTCGTGGTGCTAGCAGAAAGTTGAATCAGAGGATGAGATGAAGAGTGACTGTACGGTGTTCAAATTGAATTCTAAATTCGAATCCGGGAATGCTGCTGCTGGTGCTGCAGATAGGAAACCAGGACAACGGGACGATGCAGGACTTCGTATGAAAATTCAATTAATCATGGACACAAGGACTTCGATTACGGTGGCGGATAGAGCTGGCCGACCTCCATGGCGCATGGGTTTCTATCAACCCGAAAATTGTAATTCCAGCTTCAGCCGGTGGGCCGGCCGGAGTTTGCTGGGTATTCTTTGGCATTCGATCCAGCATCGATCGAGCGGAGGCTCAGGTTCGCATCCGGGCAAAACACTAAACGCGTGGTTTTACGGAATCCGCGCGCGTTTGTGCAACGGCCAGCCGTGCAGTGCCGGATTCCCTGGCCTTTAATCGATCCGTTCACGTACTGGACTGCGCTCCGGTGGTCGGTGAGGTTTGCAATGATCAGCAGTCCTAACCCCGTTGTCTCTCGGTTGCCCGGGCGCCTTTGGTTGGTGCGCTCTGAAAATCAATCGATATGGAAATTCCTTCCCAGCAGCTTACCCAGGACTTTGCGCGCTTCCGGTCCATTCAATGTGCTCAATTGTGATGCTGCTGCTGCTGCTGCTGGTGCTGGACTGTGGACGATTGGTTCACAGAATGTAATACGCCGGTGAAATCGGAAGATCCCTATCAGCAGCTCAAACGCTCTCTTCTTCTCGGTCAAACTCCTCCACCCCAACCACCACAATTCCGGTTCTCAGAGGTGCTGGAAATGAAGGAATTTATTTGCGTTCGGTTTCATTCCAGGCTGAACGGAACGGCGTAATTTCGCTGCGTGGATTCAGAATTGGAATTGGAACGGTGACCGGCCACGCCGGCTGGTTGTTGTTGTTCGTGGCACTTTTGAATAAAACGCAATTGGCTTACGAACGCAAGGTTTGCTTGGATGTGGCGCCGGTTTCGAGGATTTCTCGCGATGTCAGCGTTTACTATGATTGTGATTGAGCTACCGCATTTGTTTCGCTCAATCGGCTACACCGATTATCAGAAATGGCGATCGAATGCCGAATGCCAATGCTTTTCATTGTTTGGTTATGGCCATGGGATTGGCAGATTAATCTGCTTGGGAACATTCCATTAGAGGGCTGTTTAAACCAGTGGTCTCAAACTCATTTTAACATGCTGTAGAAGAAAGTATCAACCAGCCCGCGGGTTATTTCACCACATAATTTGAAGGTTTTTTTTTAAACTTTCTTTTATCAAAACTGGTCACCGCGTCGGGAATACGAAATGATTTAGTTCCGTTACCAAAATCCGTTGATGGAGGCGCCAGGTAACCGGTACTTTCAGCGGATTTTAATTAAAATTCAAATCACTTCATAATCCAGGGATCTCACACTCCATTATGTGGTGGATGTTGAAATATTGAAAAAAAAAATTCTTCCTTAAATTTTTCGAACACTACTGTAATTTCTCTTCAATCTTCAATATTGCTGTCCCTGTTCCGAACATGAAAATTTCATTAAAGCAGCATTCCAGTTCTAGACAAGGAGCAAATTTGTACTCTTTCGGTTCCAGATTCCTTCCTTCAGTTAATTGTTTCATCCCTCATCCCGCTTATCTATCCGCAAACGATGGGGCGTTCATATTGTACATTACAGCTGCGACTACAGACGTGCCAATTGATTCCGCGCCTGGAAGAACACCAATGAATACCAATGTGAGCACCAGGGCAACGTCTTTTCGATGTCCCAGTATCAATTCGCGTCCGTGGCAAATGATGGCCTTGTTCAACCGCCCCATTACCCCTAGCGAGCTAACCGAGTAATGATAAGCCATGGACACCGCAGGGTGTCCAACAAATGACGGCGCCATGCCGGGCGCGTGTTCAATGCGACTACTTAGCGGGAAGGACCCCCTCCCCACGGGTCGCGGATGTACCAGATGACCAGACGACATAATGCGGCCATTTAAACCCCGATCGAAACCTGCGGGAAGCCAGACAATTCCAGATCCCCATTCAAAGCGAACACTGTGGAGAGAATACTGGAGAGAACGAGAAAGTGGACTTGTACTTGTACCGGAACGATGAGCGAGCGAGATGAGTTATGTTAAAAAGAGGAAGAAAATGGTTGGTTAGTGTCCAAACTAGTCGAAGGACCAGACAGGACGGGACGGTTGTCCGACGAAGCGATAATCGTAAACGATGCTCTTTGCTTCCTTGGAGCTGCTGCTGCTTCCCGAGTAATTCTCCGTCCATTCACCGTGGCTCGTGGTTCTTAGTCTTCTTCTGCATTCGCCATTATTCTGCCGTTTCCCCTCGCCTCCCCGGGAAACCCAAAAACCAACTAACCAACCAACCTTCTCTTCACTATCTGGAGGTGAAATCGGCGGTTAAAGCCACTGCCACTGCTCCGCTCAGCTCTGCTCGATTGCCTGCGCTCTCGCTTGGGCTGTAATTGTGGCATTTTGTGTAAACTTTTCTCCTTCTACTTTCGCACTCCCACCATTCCTACTTCCTGCTGCTCTCGTGACACGGCTCCGCCGTCCGTCGTGAGTTAATTGAATTACTTCCGCGTCACCGAAGCTTGACGTCACTTAATGGCTTATCAAGCGGGGTGATGTGGCAAAAGAGAAGGAGAAGGAAGGAGTTTTGAGGGGGTGGGAGGGAGGGCAAGGACAAAGGGGTAGCTGCCCGTTGATGCGGGCCTGTCATTGCAAAACCAACCAAACAAAACAAAACAGTGCGGCGGGAGAGAGAGAGAAAAAAAGTGTAAAACAAACTTACTTCCCAACCACCCACCGGTAGGAGGCTCCTCCTCTGTGCTGTGTAAACAGACCTACCACCTCCTTGGGTGTCCTTGAACTCTCCAGTTTTTTCCACTTTGATGGAGGGTGAAGAGGATGAAAATCTCATTAGTCAACATATCCTGCGGGAAGGAGGGGACAGGGAACAGAGTCTTAAACTTTGCTCCTCACCCACCAGTTAATGAGCTTCAGGCCCGGCTGCGTGGGTATCAAATCGAAGATGAGCGCTTTGTTTACCGCGCTAATGTGCATGATTATCAGTTATTTATGCGGAGCTGAAGGCGCGCTACCGCGCTGGGCTTTTACGCCCTCTCTAAATCCAGCGTCGTCTCCTGCTGCTGCTGCTGCTGCTGCTATTGCTCCGAAGAAGGTGGCGAAACTTCATTAAAATATTTCGCCAATTTGTCACGGAGAATTCAATTTAATGTTTACGCCTCGGTGCGCTTGCTGCTAGCGGCTACTAACGTGTTTGCGATGTACGCGACGCGTACTCGACTGTGGCCTGGAGTGCTGCTGCACTAGCTTGAGTGGCCCTTGCTTTCGGTGGCAGAACGAACCGCGACCTCATAAATTAGCCCCCTGGAAACACGGAACCCAGCTCCCCCAGAAATGGATAGCGGCGAGCAAAAGTGAAAGGTTGCAAATTTATCATCGTCGTCCATTCGCTGCACTCCCGCTCTCTGTCTTAGGAGAGGGCGTGTACTAGCTGCTAGCAGTGCTAGTGCAACTGTGCAGTTTGCTCGCAACAGGAACTGCGGAACCGATTATCTATCAGCAGGGAAAAGTCGTGCAACAAAAACCCCCTACCCGGCTCAAAATACGCACGAGAAGGACGAAAAGAACTTCTCCAGGAACAGAACAGCCAAGACGGAAAGGAACTGCAAGGTTCCACCTTCATTCTGCTGAGTTCCCGTGGGAGATTCGCGCCACACGCGGTGCTTAATGGATTTGAAACTTTGCACCAAAACGTGCACGACGGTGCATTGGAATGCGGAAAAAGCGAGCGCTACGCGAACCGTCGTCCTTCTGTTCGCCTCGATCTGTATCTGTATTGTTGCTCGGTCACGGCAGGCAGGGCAGGTCCCGTACCTTCTCCGGGGGGGGATATGTTGGGATTAAATTTTTGCCACCACTACTGCTGCTGGCTACCGGTGCTGCTGGTGCTGCTATTGCGATATAAATTAGTTTGAATAATTTATGGAATTTTCGACGCCAATGATGGTGATGGTGGTGGTGCAGCATACGCACGTACACGAGCAACGAGCTCGCTGAAAGTGCATTTTGTGGCAATTCGTTGCAGTTTCTCCACCACTACCATCACCTTACCTGCTGCCTTTTTTGGGACATGGCCAAATCTGTGCACCGTGCGGTAACTGGTGCAACGATTTGTCCAAACTAAAGCCCTCTCCGTGGCCCGTGCTCTGCTTTCCGATGCTTTCAATTAGCGGGAGAGAGAGAGAGAGAGAGAGAGAGAGTTTTTGGTTTGTGGTTGGATCGAACGTTTAAAGTTTTTCAATCGGTGATGATTATCGAACGGGAATCTGGGATCGTTTGCTGGTCGCTATATGGGACGCTATCGGTGAACTAGATAAGAGCCCTTTGGCGACAACAAGTGGCCAATTTCCGACGCTGTGAAGGGGATGTGCCCGGTTTTGTGGATTCCCAGATGTTACCAAACAACAGACGAACACGCAGTACACGCAGTTACACCGTTCGGGGATCCTCAGCTCCAGATGCAAATAACATTTTCAAGTGACCTCGATTTCGATCGAACAGACACTCTCTCGCGCGCATTCGGTTTGCTGGCACGTGCCGAATCGAGCTGCCTGGCTGCCCATAAATAACATTATTTGATAGCTTTGAAGTACATCCGAATCAATTCCGCGGCCCGTTTATGATTACCATAAGTATCTCTGGCACAACCATCACGAGGTTTGTGGAGGCCTCACCGTTTCCTTCCAGGCCGGGCTCGCGGTGGTCGAGAGGCAGCGAGAGAGAGACTCGTAAACAACGCAATCAACCGGGCCAACAACGGGGCCACCATGTGGATACCCGGAGACGGGGACGAGGACGTTTACTTTATTTTCAATTTGGACTCGCGTGAAGGAGGGGAGCGAGGGAAGAAAGAAAGGCGAATCCCCACTAAAAGAAAAACATCTCTCGCTTCGAGTTCTGTGTAGTTCAGCCCCGGGCACGCGCTGGTGATGGCTTTTCGTCCCGCGGTGCTGCTGCGGAGTGGAAAACTCCTTCTTTTCGTCATCGCGCAAGGTCGAGGCAACAGTACATGGTCCCCCCCCGTTCGTTTGGGGCGATCCAAGATTTATCACGCAACGAACGGCTTACACATACGAGCGGAGAGAGGAAGAGAAAATGTACAAACACAAACACACCCATAAACGACAGGCGGGGGAGGTTGCGAGTTTCCCCCGGGAAGGGAAGGAAGAGGTACGTCATCAACATCAAAATCATTAACCGTGCTGCTGCTGCTGCTGCCGGTGCTGGGGATACCAACGAACAGTAGCAGGACCCTGTTCTGTTTCTTCTCCTTCTCTTCCTCCTGAAAGCCGAAGCGATGAAGCCTAAAAAAAGGACGAACGGCATGAAGCGAAGGAACCGCACGGAATGGAATGGTTTTCCCATATCAAAAATAGAAACAAAAGCGACGTGGTAAACATCGGGATCGACTCCTACCACCGACTGGGGCTGCTTCCCAGTCCCTTTCTCACTTCAGTAATGACTGGTGTGTTGAGGGGGCTGGACGTCCAGCATCGTAAAACCAAAGACGATTGAGGGGAAACCTCCGTCACACAAAACATCGAGGCAGGGCTCGCTCGAGCGCCAGTGAAAGCCTCGCTCGGTCGCTCGCTTTCTCCTTCTCCTTGGTGCGTCCTTTTGCGCCACGGAACCTGCGAGCGAACGGAAATGATTTCGGCTTTCACACACTAATAAATGTTAGGAAGGGCTCGTGTGGTCGATGTGGTCGCTTGGCGCGTGTACGCCAAGCCTTCCCCGCCCCCAACCAATCCTCTTCCGAGATCGAATAATGTAAACGTGCCGTTGGCGTCCGATTTTATGGACTGGACTGGACTGCGGGTCCGGTTTTTCGGGGGCTCAACCTTCCCGACCATACTCTCGCCGTCCCTTTTTGACATCACAGTGTGGTGGTGGCGGTGCTGAAAATGGCCGGTCGTAAATTGCTGGCTATTGCAATCTGGTAAGGCGCGCTACGCCCGGGTAGAGGAAGAAGGATGCGGACTAACGCAATTGTCCACTGGCCAGAATGGTCTCCAGAAGATTGCTTTGTTGTTGTGAATGTGTTTGTTTGCTTCGAGGCGATTAACAAATTGATAAGAGCTTCTGTGTGTTTTGATTGTGTTCCCAACGTGGTTCCGCAACGTGAGCTGGCGGTACTATCGCGAGTGCTAAAGGGTCAGTTTTTGGAGCAGTTACTACTGATCAAAAGCGAGCAATTTTGATGATATGTTGCTTGGATGTCATTTGAAGATTTAACAACAAACAGAACACAAATTTTATTTATATCTAGCACTAATCTAGTAGCCGAGGATTGTGATGAATTGACTTAGTAACTGACATGATCGTAGTAAGCTGTTCCGCGCCATTTACAATTTGATATCAGCTTTCTTATCACAATGTTGTTTCAGTCTCAATTAGTTAAGCCTTTATTTTCGTACTGAATTTTACAATCTCATCGAAAAAATAAAAGTATTCCACTCCATGAGCTGTATTTTACGGATATCAAATCATCCTTCGACAGTTACAGTATGCAAAAAAAGTTTATCCACGCCTTGCAAGACTGATTTTTCACTGATTTTCAAGGAAACCCTGAGCGTAAAATGTGTTTCACATATCAAAAGTTTTGTTTTTTTATTCTTATTTACTATGCTTTTCATATTTTACCAAAATATTTCCTAAGGTTACCATGAAAAATCAGCCCAAATCTATGTTTCTTGCAAGGGTTGGAAAACCTTTTTTTTCACACTGTAAGTGTTCCTGTTGGCCTTTAATGAATCGCCATTTGCTCTATTCAACTACTCTACTCTCTCGGATATTTCCTACATTTTAACCAACAAGTAGTTTTCAATCCACTCATTGGTTCTGTGTTCATTCCCGCCCCCAAAGGATTTCCCTGTACCTCTGTTCACGGTCGAGCTGCCCTTTCACGTGCGCCAACCAAGTGGTGCAGCATAATCGTCCATCGCGCTTAATGCCCCTGCTCGCTCGACAGCAAAGTAAAAGCTCGCGATAATCCATGGCTGTCTTGCCATGATGGTGGATGGTACCATTTCCCACTCACCCAGCACCAATACACCGACACAGCGTTAAGCTATAGCCGTCAGGAGAAGGTGTGGCGCTCGTACGGGACCACATTTTAACCCGCTCACGCCTCCTCGTCGTCGTCGTCGTCGTCGTCAAGATGAACGGTAACGGTACATGCTCGAAACCATCGTGTACTCCAAAAGGGGGGGAACGAGGATCATAAACTGCACACGCAAAAGGGCAGCCACTCACGCGCAGACCACGCAATGAGCGAGCGAACGAAGGAACGAACGAACGAACGGTATCGCGTCCTCTCTGGACTGGGCCGAGCAACACTATTTCCGTATTTATTTCCTTTTTACTTGCTTCCAGCGTCCGACCCGAGTGGGTCGGTTGTTTATTTTGGTTCCGCTGTTGCCAGCACGGACCACAAACCTTCTTCTACCGGGGCACTGGATGGCGAATGGAAAGCAATCTTGCGCGTTTTCACCTTTTGACCTTTTTCCGTCCCGTTCTGGTGGCTTTTTCCGGTGGCACTGGAACGCGCTCCTAGCGGCACTTGGGGCCAGGGGTCGTTTGTCCTGACCATGGACCCAGGGAAATGGGTTTCTAATTCGATCGAGATCGATTTTATGTTTTTATTTCGGAAAAAAACGTCCGGAACTGGTGTTTTGGGCGTCCCCTCTCACCCTCCCTTCATTGCATTTCGTAGCAGAGAGCGAACCGAGCACTTGACGCAAGTACTCGTGACGAATTTGATTTCGGTGACGCCATTGTCGACGTTGTTTGTCGAAGCTAAATGCGACTATAACGGTACCATAAACAACTTCCCCCCTCCCTTTTTTTCGGGGTTGGTAGGGAACAAACATGTCGGAAGATTGGAACCCTGAAGAACCCCCCTTGAGGTGAACCTGAGAAAAAGGCTCCTTAGAAATCGGAGCCACAGTTTGTCCCTTTTGTGAAGCAAAGGGTGGACCGCGTTTGTTGTATTTGGGGACGAGCAGAATGGAATTCCTTGCAATCAGTCACCGGTGCTTGAAGCCGGTGGTTCGTGCCTGGGCAGACGAAATCCGGGCGACCATAAGAACGACTCACGTTCCCGGTCCCCACGGCGCGTCTGATGAAACTTTCGTTACGACTGGGTTCTGGGTCACCATTCCGTTGGTTCGCTGGCGGGAATGATTTATGTCGAGGAACCTCGGAAGTCCGTCGAGTCGACGTGGTTGGCTGGCTGGCCAGCTTCAATCGTTACGACGGTGGTCCACGCGTTGAAGCTCTGAAGTAGAAATTTCTGCCTCCAAGCTTCTTGACCAACTTGAGAAGACTTCTCGTCTTGCGGAAGATTGGAGTGGTGGCACAGGATATTAAAGAAAAGTATAATTACTTAATTTTAATTATTATCAGATCGTGACTGGCACCGGAACATGGCGGGCATGGTTATGGCTGTTCTCGGAGGTGGCATGAAAAAAAATTCTCCTCCTCCCATTGGGAACGTAATGATGGTGGTGCTACTTATCGCTCACTTCTCGCTAATTACTTGAGTCTTAGGGGCTGGGGATAAAAAATTCAAACCCTCGGCCACAACATGGAGTGCTACAAATTGATGGCCACCTAGGCGAGCGTCCGACAATATCCAACGATTTATGTATCCTCGGAGGGATGTATCGACAACCAACTCAACGTATCACTTATCGCCTTTTTTCGTTCTCGCTGAAATTCCTTCCAACTTATCATGCGGCAGTACACCGATGGATTCTCTTCTTATCCTTTGGCCACAGTCTCGGCACTGGCACCGGCTAGCCATGCGTGCAACACGTACACCGAAGAAACGCTCGAAAGACGAACAACTACAGCACAAGACAACGACGACGACGACGACGACGGGCACGAACAACAACAAAATGGTGGCAAATGTTTTCAGTGGATAATGCGAAAATATTTCCACCAGTTCCACCGTACGGCCATTCGGCGGTCCTGGAGTGAAGAGGCACACTTTACGTAAGAAGCACCGAAGCACTTGTTAGGATGTTCCGTGCGCTACCAAGTTCCCGGTACCACCAATCGATTCCACTGCAGCCCCGTTTTTCCCTCATTTTTACTGCTCTACGTCGGTGCCACGGTATGTGTGTTGAGGAGATTCAGATTTCGGAACTTGCCACCGCTCGCACGCAGATAACAACACATCGTCCCGGGGTGAAGGATTGCTTTCCATTCCATTCGACAGCACCGACAGCAGGAAGGAGTGTAGCCGTACCCGGAATTGTTGCCGCAAAATCCTTTTCGCTCGACATGATGGCCATGATGGGAGGGGGAGCTTCCGGTGTAGAATGGTTCCCCTCTCCGTCTCGTTACACTCTTTGGTTCTCAATATTTTATTTTCAAGCCAGCAGCCAGCCAACAGCAGGCTTTGGAGGCGAAGGAGAACGACGTCAGTTACTCACTGTTCGCTACAACCTAACAATGGTTTGTGGTACCCAAGACGGAACTGGATGGATGGAACGTACGTACGTAAGTTCTTGGAAACACACGGGAACAACACCGGATCCGGAGTGTACTGTTGTGTTCATCGGAGATAAGGTTCGGCCCCCGCATTATTCGTTCATTGTTCCCATTGTTCGCTTCGACGTGGAACAAATAGTATTATGATTTTGGTCGATACTCGAACTCGTCGTTCGAAGAAAGGAAAGTTTGTTGAAAATTATCTTTAAAAAAAACAAGCATTCCAGTAACTGCTCCTTTTCACAATACGTCCACATGTCGTAAAGATTGGACAGGATGTAATGGAGATCAGTTGCATGATAACGCTCTCCGATACGGCTTGGTACCTGCTTCTATCCATCTAAATAAATTACCTCGGTCCACAGGTTCGGTAATTAATTACGCCATTCCGCTGAAAACCCCGCCACCATTTTAAGTCAATACAAACCTCCAGCTCCATGGTATGCGCACGTGTTTGTGGTATTTCCCACGAAAAACCATATTCGGTCAATTCGATGGAAATTGATTTCCGTCGGTGCAGCCTCCGAATCCCCTCCGTTGTTTCTAGTTCGTGGAAAGTTAAATTCAATTAAACTTTCCCCATTCTCCCTTTCGCCGGTGGGGACGCGCGCACAACAGCATCAATCCGCGGTCCGCTATCGCTGCTCCAACGACAATGGATTGGATGCTCGGTTGCAGCGTGCATCGGCGAATCATCGCTTGCTTCATGTTTTATGAATCCACTCCCACTCGTCCACCTCAAATAGTAGGCCAAGTGGACCTTCAGGCAACGGGTTGCTGCTGCTGATGCTGCTGCTGCCGAAAATGCTTTTCCGAATTCCACTTTTCCACTTCATTCGAAAAACGAGGATCAAAGTAGCTTACCGTACCGCAGCGCGCAATATGCGCTTTCATCGCGCGAGCTATTTCTTGTGCGGTGGAGCTCACAGTCTGTGTCTGTAGAGCCGCCAGTCTCGGGCATGGCCATCTTCGTTTGCGGGTAGCCCGATCTCCTTCTTCGCTTCGCTTCGCTTGGGTCTGTGTGCGGTTCCTCTTAACTGGTTCTTAAGAGCAGCTTAGCTATTCGCCGCCGACGCCACCGTTCGTTGCAATCTATTTGCGACCTCCATCCTCTACCTCCCAGCCACTACCTGCAGCAGCACATGTTCATCTCACGTGGCTCATATAGCGGCTTAAGATGGCCGCCGGAATCGATGGATGCACATTTCGGGCGGGTTGCTACGGGGTTTGAAGCGAGAATAATACAAAAACCAAGATCCCCTTTTCCTCCACATTCTTCTTCACCACATATTCCACAATGTGCGACCCAATTCTTCGCCTCTCTCTCTCTCTCTCTCTCTCTCTCTCTCTCTCTCTCTGGGTAAGCCAGTTGAACCTGAAATTGGTAAACGAGGACGAGATTATAATCCGGTCCCTGCCGCAGCTTATACTCCCCCGGGGGGAAGGGCAGAAGAGGAGGAAGAGGAAGAAGTGGTTGTTTTCGGTGGAAGTTTCCAATTTTTTTTATTGTTTTCCACCGCTCCTGCTCCTACTCATTTCCCCCTTCTTTAAGCTCGTTGCACTCGCGTGCACTTCATTTCAGATGTGTCTCTCTCTCGCTCTCTGTCTCTGTCTGTCTGCTACAACAGCTCTGCTTGTTGGTGCGCCAAACGAGGATCATACATTTTGTAAATACATTATCCCCCGGGCCTCCTTCCGTTCGGCACTTTCTCTCTCTCTCTCTTCCTCTGGTTTACGATGCACAGAAGGGTCCACGAGCACGACGAGGAAGAGAAAGAAGGAAGGGCTCGAGGAATTATGTTTCCGAAAATGGCCACTCGCTTTTCCGCCACTTTTTCCTCCTGGAAAAGCAGTTAGCGATAGTTTTTCAGCACGGGGGTGGGCTGCACCCCCTTCAGAACAGGGTTGTGGGTGCGACGATATAAAAAAAAAACTTTCCCCATATTTTGCCCGCCGAAGGGGAACATTCCCTTGGCTTGGGGATTGGCCACCGTCCTGCCGTCCGTCCTTCTTGGTTGGCTGCATCAGCAGTCGGTTGTGGTCGCTTGCCAGAGAGGGGTGGGGGGTGCGGGGACCGGAGATGCTGTGGTTGATGAAATATGGACATTTATTTTTCCGCCTCGGTCAATGGCGCATCTTGCACATTGCAGATGGATACCACGCGAACCACCACCGGGTGATGGTGGTGCTGCACCGGCACAAAAATCGTTTTCGAGGCACAGACGCCCTGCTCACGGGAACCACCGGGCCACCGGGCCACCGGACCTTGGGATCAAACTTTTCTCATACAATTCCGCTTCGATGCGCAGCACCAGCGTATGGGTTGATTGCTCGAACTGGAGTGTACTCTGTGAGGGTTGGTTTTTGGAACGCGAACAGAACAGAGCTCGCGCAATGAACCATCGGAACATCGGTTTTGCGATGCCACATATCTTCACCATTTGAAGCCCCAGCCAGTGCCACCTTCTCCTGGATCCTGGGAATGAGGTCAGGAGTCAGCTTTCTTCATTAGCAGCAGCGGACGCAACTAAACTTTTAGTCTAGTTTTATGAGTTTGCAGCACAATCCTTGTACCGTGATGATGGTGCTCTTCATCTCTCCACCTCCAGCCTTCTAAATCCTTCCCACTTCCGCACGGCTCGTTCGTTCGTTCGTCTCGCAAAGTTTCGCAATCACCACCACCACCACCAGCATCAGACACGACGTGGCCAGGTGAGCTGCTGGGGTGCGCAGCTTCGGATACAAAACTTCCTGAACCCGTGATGACCGAGGTTTTCTCACCTTCAACTCGACGACGACCAGTTGTGTTGTGCGCTGCATTTGCTGTTTTGCTCCGGCTCCGGCTCCAGCTCCAGAGATCTCCGGTTGCGCAATGCTCAAAGATTAATGACGTTTCTAATGAGCGGCACCTAGCACCGGGACCGACCGACGGGGCATCCGTTCCGTGGTCGCCCCGCCGGGGAAAGCGAGTTTTGACAGCTTGTATCAGGTTATATAGTTTGGTAGTTGTGTAGACGACGCGCTCGGGGTGAATAAGTGCGGCTTTCGGACCGCATCCGGTTCCCAAAACTAACTCTTTCGGCGGCAGGAGGCAGCAAACCGGTGCTGCTTAATGACGTCAAGCCCTGAGGCCGAAGCCTCGCTTTGGTTGGACTAAATTTGGTGAAATTTGTTGCCGTTCCCCTGTCCCCGGGAGGGAGGGATTTTCATCAGGAACAGACAGCTTTTTTGGACCTGCTACTCCTCCTCCTGGCGACTAAAGTCCTGTCAGTTCAGTGACTGTTTTTTTTTTTTTTGGGGAATAAACGTCAAACACTGTTGTGGAGTCCTCAATTCCGTATTTTAAGGACATCGGAGTCTATTTTGTAGAAACTTTTAGTCTCTAATGCTCCAATAGGGGTTTTGATTTTAATCCCACTTCAGATAAATTGAGATATCAATGTTCTCAGAAAAGGGACACCATTCTGTCCTCCCGGAAGTCTCTGCTCTGGATAGAATAGAGCCATAGAAGAGCAAAGGGACATAATCCCCCTAAAAAAAAAAGATGAGGATCCCATGCACAGCATGCAATTAGGAATGATCCAATAATCAGTAAATAATGATGCCCGGGAAAAGAGAAAGAGCGAGAGAGAGACGAAAACGACCCTAGTGACAGTAACCCTGTTAAGTCGGGATTCGCCTACTACATCACCAAGACATCCCGGGATAGCCGAGGAAGCAAAAAGCGGTGCCCTCAGGCCACCACCGTGGTGCGTATCGCGTAGCAAACATTAAGCACAAGCTTAGCATCCGTGCCCGTAACTGGTTCTGGTGCTGCTACGGTGCTACCGGTGGACCGGCGAAACGTGGACCGTTCCGGTCAGGGAGCGGAGATAAATCTCCTTTTATGATCGAGGGTAATTTATCTTTTTTTCGTATATATATTTGGTCTCGGTCTTTGCCGGTTGCGCGTTTTTTTTTGTGTACCCGGCTTCGTGGTGTAGCGCGCGCTTTGCATTATTGGCACCACCTCCATTATATCCCCTCTACCTTCCTCTCCCCCCCGGGCGAAAGGATCGAGAATGCATGAAAATGGCAACCGGAAATACCGCTGCTGGCTTCGGATCTTCGAAAACTATCGCTCCATTTCACCTTTCCCGTGGGCCAACTCTGCCGTTTGTGTGCCTGTATGTGTGCAGCGGGCCGTCTATTACTGTCCCTTTTTCGTCCCTAGATCCTTCTGAAGGTGGACGAGAAGACATTGGCAAAGGGGGTGGCAGTGGTCGCCGTTAAACTCTTACCAAGACACTTTACCAGCGACATTCACGTTCCCAACTTGTACGGGAATAACCCGGTACACGGAAGGAATGAGGACAAAACAGATGGCTTTTTGGGCCTGCTACCGCCGCTGCTGTTGAACCATTTCCAGCACGAGCTGAAGCGACGCTTTTCGAAGGTTCCGGGAGGACATTGAAGACTCCGGAGCCTCCGGGCATCCCGGAATAACCGTTCCTCTAGCAACGGTTGCGGTCGATTTTGGATCCGATTCCGACGGTTCACAAGCTGCGCTACACGGGGGAAAAAGACCGAGCAGGAAAGGGAAAATCGGAAAAAGGTGTACATCACCCCGAAGGAAAACCGGAAATATCATCCTTTTCCGACGCTTCCTCTTCTTCGGGCGACCGGTGAATGCCGCAGAGAGGACGCCACCTTGGTATCACCTTTCCAAGCGACGGTGGAATCCAATAACGGGATAACGTCACCCATAAAACGCCCTCTGGGCTCCCCGAATCCCACCCTTCACTGCTGGAGTGCCATATCTAGAATCTTGCTCTCGGTTCCAATTCGTCACAAAACGGACGGCTGACGGCGACAGGGAAAAAATCAATCCCGAGTGATGCAACCAAGGCATGACACCGAGGTGCGTAACCGTCCCCGTGACTCCTGAGTGAAAGCTGCCATGTTTGATAGTTAATATCGCGTGAAAATGGGTTCTGCTTTTGTTGGTTATTAATTTTTTTATCACCTACCCCCTCCACTATCTTTCATTCGACACGTTTTCCACGTGTTGTGGATTGGTTTGCGCTGCTCAATCCGCGTCGGTACAGGTCGTCAGATTCTTCTCAGTTTCCTCAGGTACCTCAAGGTTCACATTTTGCCTCAGCTGTCGAAGCGCACGTCCGCGGATCGACGACGTTCAGACTCTCAAACTCAGACGTGCTCCGGAACCGGAACTGTCACCTCAGTCACGCGTCACGGTGATCGCGTTTCAACTTTTGAGCAACGAATCCAGCTAACCTCTCGGATCACGTATTGCAGAGGGGGATTGAACGAACGAGACATATAACGAGATCTGCAGTGATGCTCCAAATGAAAATCGGCGTCCGGTTGATCCATCGCTCCGGCACGAGCAGCGTGAACGATGAGCAAGTGGTTCGAGGCCACAGGAGTCATAAACTAATATCGGAGATTGCTGCATTCGCCATTCCGGACCAATGACTTTTCCTGCACGGGATTCGAACGAATGAACTATTTTTGCTGCCGCGAACAGTCAAATAGTAATAGCAATGCTCCCTGGTGAGGCACCTGCGGTTCGTATGGACTGGGCCACCATTAAGCTTATTCAACCCCACGGGAGTCATGGGCAGGATTCAAATGGCACCCGTTTGCTCATTAGTGCCCGGGAATGTAATGCTGGCAAATAGAGTTACGAAGCTCATTAGTTCACCCGCACATCGACTGGTTGCGTCAGTTCGCTCGCACACAAACAATATTTTCCCGGACCTATTTCTGGTCATGAAGTAATGACCTTCATTTTATACTCGCAGCACTGACATAGTTTTCCTTGAACTTTTTGGCACTTTTACAGTAAAAGATTCGCGCGAATTCCACCCATAAATCAAATGATAATATCTCTTGCACCATATCGCAAATGGTTACTAAGTGAGTTTCAAACATTATTCCCACTGTCACTGGACCTAGCGAACCGTCAAATTCTGTAAACTGTCCAACTATATCATTCTGACAGTTCGGTGAAACTTTAACGTAATACGCGTACTGCTTTCCACCGCCTACTGCTGCATTCGCATTGCTGCCGCAGTGTCATTATGGGAGGGAAAATAAAAATCCTTTTTTTTTCATCCTTTTTCCCTCCGTTGACACTCTTCACCCCCGAGCCGAGAGATGAGAAGATTGGCCACGCTGGAGTTGGCTGTATGGCACTAGCTCGCGGCATTTATCATCGCGGTGACGCGACCAGCATCATGCACTACGGATCCTTTTTTACACTCGCCCTCTCCTTCTGTCTTTCTCTGTCTGTTTATCTATCCCGCATTTCCATCCGATTATCTTAATGATGAAAAATCAACCACCGCCTAACGCCTGGCGTTGGTGGTGGTGGTAACTACCACTCCCACTCCTAATGCCGTGCAAAAGTGCAATGAAAAATGGCCGCAATCGGCGTGTCTGGCGTGAGGGAGCAATCCGCGCTAATTAATTATAATTCCAGTCAACATCAAGCGCCAAAGCAGCAGCAGCAGCAGCATGGGTTTGACGTTGGTTGCACTCTGATTCGATGTTCGATTCTCCTCCACCTCCCACTCCTTCTGATACTTCCTCCGAATCCTCTGGCGAACATTCGTTCATCGGTAAATATTTTACGCACCCCCCGGGGGAGAGGAACCGGGTATTTATTTGCTTCGGCCTCGCCACGAATCTGGTTGCATAATTTGTGCAAATAGTGCGTGCAACTGCCACCCCTACCCTCCCACGATTCCTCACCCTTCTCAGCCCTCAGTGTGCTCATCCATAACACCACAAATCAATGACCGGTTTCCAATCGCAATCCAGAACAGAGCGAGAGAGGTCGATGATGTTCCCGTTGATGTTGTGCTGCGCTCTGCGCATTTGCGCTTTGATGTTTGCTATGTTCCGGGATTCACCGGATCGGTGATTGGTTAACGGTTGCCCCCCCTTGCATCCCGCCACTCCCCGGAGGTCAATTATCCAAAAACGCGGTGCACTCCCGTCCTCCCGTGTTTCCCCCGTTGAGGGTTCATCGACAACGAATTTAAACAACCGTGCCATGTTACCGGTTTTCCGCTGATCCGCTACACCAGCTCCCCCCCGGGGGTGAAGGATTTTATGCCATTTAAACGCACAAAAAACTATTCCCCAACTTCAATGGCGGTCCCCAGCGAAAAAGCAGCTTCATGTTTTGCAGCGTTGAAATGCGTTCCCGAAACAGGAAACGGTGTGCCCGGAGTTGGCATTCCCGCTGCTGTTGCTGCGTATCCAAAACCACGCAGCAGCTTCCGCTCCGTTCGCTTTGAGAGTGTTGCTCGCTTTGGCTCCGAGGATTATGCCATTCCGGCAGTGCGTGCGTCGTGTCAAACGAGCATGAGTTATGAGACTAAGGGTGGGCACGCGGACGGGTACCTGAAACATTCCGAAATGACTTACGCGCTCGAACGCCTCCCTTCAATGTGTGTGCCGATGGATTTAAATTAATGACCGAGCCGACCGTGGATGGGCTTTCAACGGCCAACTGCGGCCACCGTAACCCAACAGTCACTACTGGTGCAATTTATGGTTTTGAAATAGAATCGAAGGCAGCAGCAGGAGCGGAGGGGTCCCTCGGGAGGGCCCTCTGTTCACGGGCTTAGTACCGGCGCTACGGTGAAGGTGGTTTTGATGAATGATTTATCGCTTATAATCAGATTACCTGGAACATCTGTTCCACCAATTTGACTATTAATCTGTCTCCAACTGCTTGCGTATGTGTGTGATTGTGGCTTCGTTGTTACTTCCGCACCATTTTGGGACCTAAAATGGTCAAGTAAGTCAACCAGATTCGGTGGAATGACGTTGGAAACCCTCTATTGCTCGCTGTACCTGATGCTGCAGTGATGCCAGCACCCTGTGCTGTTGTCAAGGACAATGCGCGCCCGCAAAATGGCCTTCACGATGAGCGCCTACCGAACGCCTAATCACACTTAACCTCACTTTACTAATTGCGCTGATCTAGCTGCCAGCAAAAGACGGTTGCTATGGCTACACCTGAACAAGATGGAAGCGAATGGCACTCTGCAGTGTCCCTAGGACTTTGTGACATCGAAGACGGCTTAGACTGTCGCTGGGCCTCGGGGCTAATATATTATGAATTGATTATTGCCAGGCCTGACCGGGCCTCTCGCTCTCGCCACTGACTCTCCAGTAGCGTCCATTCAATTCCAACAAACCACAACATCACCGATGTCATTCATCCGTGTGAGGCACCACCGAGCGGCTGCTGATGGTGTTATGCAGTTCCGAGGGCCGAGCACAGCTACCTTTATAGCCAGCGGTGGCCATTGTGTTGCAACTGCATGGATCACCACAACAGCAGCACTGCTGTCGCTGTGGCTTCGTTGTTCCTGCTCAGTTGTCTAACCTTTCCGGACCCTAGGGTTTGATGTAGCACCGTAATAATTATGATCCGGGGCTGAATGGGGACGACACTGCATATGAGTGGCTATGCGAGTGTGTCTGTACTGGAGTGCGGATGAGCAGTGCAGATCCTGTCCGTCAACCGTGCACCGGGAACGATTGGCTGGACACATACACTGGACGGTCCTATTCTCGGTTCGTTCGCCAGGGGTTGGTTTGTTCCGTACTGGAGGCCCTGGAACTGGACCGCAGAGTAGCCGCAACGTTGCTCTAGTGGCGAACACGAGT
Organism: Anopheles aquasalis; assembly: GCF_943734665.1. Lineage (NCBI taxonomy): Eukaryota > Metazoa > Arthropoda > Insecta > Diptera > Culicidae > Anopheles > Anopheles aquasalis. The sequence continues at coordinate 17,888,298 of NC_064877.1, forward strand.
GAGGATTCCGCGGTTTACGTATGGAAATTGGAATCATGTGGTGGACGCGCTGGTAATTACACTCCTGCCCTACCCCTGGTTCGAACCGTCAGTGTCAGCAGTTTGACCCCGAGTCAGGGGTCTGGGGGACACAGGCATTCACATAATAGCTGTGGCATCAGAGCAGCCGTGCTATGTAGCAATTATTTCGATCAAATTTCAACCCTCCAAGACCACAACAGGGCGCAACATCCGGAGTCCGGAAGTTGCGACTGACCGGACCGGTGACCAGTTCAGGGGATTCGCCAAAAGGAACGAAACTCCCACGATGGAACAGAAAGAAATCAATTAACTCCCGGTCCCGGGGGTGGTGCGTAGAGCATGACGACCTTGTCCGCCTTTGGTCCAATTCTGGTTTGACATTTCATTCCAAGAATTAATCATTAAATCCGATGCCTGGAGGTCAGCTGCAGAGCTGCGCAGACACCAATGGGAATGGGAGCTAATCGATTTTTATCGTCGTCATCATCATCATCATCATCATTCGTGGAATTACCGACTTGTTCTGTGACTGTGACGCACTAGTTACGCTCTAGTTCGTGCTTTTGCGCCGCTTCCAAAGCGGTCGAAGGAGAAGAAAATAAAACCACACAAACTTCACGAGCCCTTCACGAGAACTGTCACTAGCAGCGTGTGGTGTGTGGTTGAAGCTTGAGACAAATTAATTTTCTTCCATTGTCTGAGGCGTCACTCGCTTGGGCTCCATGGTCGCTTTTGGCCGTGCGTGTCTGATAGCTGCTGATAATTTTTTGCTCAAACAATCGAACACAGTGCAGCAGAGCGGAAAGAGTCACTGCAGCGCGCCACTATGGCGCCACCCATTTGATGATTCTTCGTCATTTCAAATGATCTGCTTGCGTCGCGAAGAATGCAAGCAACGAACGCGAACGCAATAAAATGCGAACAATACAAAGAACAAGACGCTGCCATTCACATTCTGGCGATTGTTTCAAGCTTCCTTGTGCGCTCTCAAGCGCTTCGAGTTATGGTTCTGAGCCTCTCGTTGCCCCCGGAATTGTTGTTTTTGTGTGTCTGCGGCAACAAACATATTTTGCTCCTTGGCGACAGTTTATCCCTTTTGTTGGTGGCGATGGCTGATGGCAACAGAGTGTTTGCAAGATGGCGCGGCTTTCGTCGAGAGCACTGCAGCCCTCGCTGCAGTGGATAACCGACCGGATCCTTGCGGAGTTCCGGAGCGGGAGTGAAATGCTTTTCTTCTAATCGCTCCACCACCGCCGCTGCCAGAATCCTGCATGACTGTGATATGCGCGCTATGTAGGAGAAGCTCGAGTACCACTCCACCGTCATCGTCATCATCATCATCATCATCACGGTCGTCGTCGTCTGCATGTGGATTGTACATTATGTGGTTCGCCGGAAGAGTAATTTGATTTGGCTTGGAGTTTGTGTTCCTTTCGCTTACCGTTCCGTTGCCGTTCCAAATTCCAGGTCCTGGTCCAGGTAAACCAACCCCCGGGCGGCGGGGGGACGAGTACTATGCAAAAGCTTTGCCACGTCAGAGACAGAGGTAGAGGTTGCGTGTTGCGCGGTTTGCGCTTTTGTTTTGTGTTTTTGGAAAGAAAATTTAATTGGATTTACCGTGCTCTAATGCACACGGCCGTGGGCGTGGGTTGATATGTGGGAGGTGGCAGGGGGAGCAGAGAGCACCGCATTTCCGCTCCTCGGGGCTCGTCCTATCCAACGAAAACACATGTCAGATCGCGAAACACCGTTTTGCGAAACACTCCCTGGGTCGACGGGACGCGGTGTGTGCATTATATGGCTTCCGAGTTCCAAGAGTCTGGAGTCCGTCCCGTGGTACACCCGGTTCAGGAACCCGGTTTGGCCGGGGGTAATCGCGCATATATCACTGTCATTACAATTTCGCCGTCCCCGTTTTTGGCCCCAAAAAAATGTTAAGATAAATCTCGAGTCGAGCCAGCAACCGGTGGGAGAAGAAGTCCGTCGCCGGAGACACAATTTACACGCTTTTTCCAGGTGGTAGTACAGCTGTTCCGCGAACCGTCGTAAACACATTATGTCTCGAGGAGGGGGGAATGGTGGAGGAGTAAAAACAATTCGTTGGAATTTCATCTGTCAAATCTGTGGATTCGTCGCAATAATAAAAACCAGTATTGTCACTGATATAAAGCGTGCCTGTGTACGTAGTGAGCTCCTGAGCGTTTAAACTAATTATCCGACGCTCCGAGTAAATGCTGTCGCGTAAATTAGATTATTATAATGTAGCAGCAAAGGGCAACCCCTCAAGCATCTCCATCCCCCTAAAACGGAGGGATAATAATCCGTAAAAATGAACCTATTTGAGCGAGGAACACGAGAGGAAGCTTTTAGATAAACATTTGCGTTTGGATTTATTTGATGTTAATTAACAGAACACTACCACCAGCAGCTTGTCTGGCGTTCTATGTGTATGTGGCTGACATTAACAATCGGCGCACACTCACCAACGCAAAGCGTCGAGCAATTTGGAGCATCAACCACCACACCATCAGCCAACCCAAGTTAAACACAGCAACCGTTTGCGTTGCCCGAAACTACCCAACACAGGCACACACAGAGTCTGGCAGTCACACTTTACCTTCATCTCAGCAGCCTTCTTTTACCGTTTTGCCGTGTTTTTGTCACTTCGAGTGAGCATGGGTCGGTCGGTGTGTCGTTCCTTTTCTGCAGACACCCACAGAGATCTGAGCTTTAAAGTCATTTAATTAATTTATCCTTCCGTTTCCTGCGCTGCTACGATTATCGTTGTGCCGAAAAAGTGAAAGAAGACGAGCGGTAACCTTCCTTTCTCTCTCTCAAGGCGTTTGTCGAGGATTAGCTTTCGTCCCCCCCGCCGTCCACCACATCGCATAGCAAGAGGTCGTGTAGAGCAAGTGAGCATGTGAGTATGTGAGACCCGGACAACGACGTCGCTTCCGGTGTGTGTTGCCATTTGGTGCCCTGTTTCCTGTGCCCTGCTGCGTGGCTGTGTGCGCGTATGTTCACAAGCGATTGCTTCGTCTACGAGCATTGTTAGCCAATGATGCTCGTCCTCGTCGTCGACGCTATCCTGTCGGAACACCGTTACGGTGGTCCCCTTTCTGGTCTCCTAAAGGTGAAAAAAAGAAAGCAAAAATGGAGTAGCATTCACGATCTAAATGGCGCACGGTTGGACGCGTTGGCGTAATTGAAAATTACACTTGGCGCTTCCGAGAAGCTGCTCTGTGGGTGCTTCTTTCTGCTCCTGTTGCTGCTGCTGCTGGTAGTGGTGGTGGTCGTGGTGCTGGTGTGGTAAACGGTACTGTGGGTTGCCACACACGCTCACACACTGGAAATCGCGCTCCGGGTTTACTGGAATGTGTGGCAGCGATCGTCGGTGGCATACCGGGGGTCGAATTTCGTGGGAAATAGAAATATAACTGGCAGCAGTAGCAGCAGCAGCAGCAGAACGACACTGAGGACACCTGTCCCGGGGCTTCCGATGTCTGATGTCGCTAAATTTTCGTTCGCCAACTACTGTTGCTGCTGCTGCTGCTGCTGCTGCTGCTGCTGTCAGTGGTGTGGAGGACACATGGCCATGGACACAACTACAGCAGAGGTGGTCCCATTATTCACCTTGTTGGTGCTCCTGCGAACGAAGCACAAACGTGGCCATGTTGAGTGACATGTTGGAACGTTTTGTGGACCACCGGTGTTTCGGTCGTCGATTTTGCTGACCTGTTTTTTCTAGACACCCGCTTCTGACGGCCGCTCTGGGACCGGGAGTCCATAATTCCTCGCGACCTCGGCGGACCGGGCTCGGATCGACCTAACCGCAATGCATGAGCGAACGAAATGAAGCCCGGGGTGGGGAAGCTACATAAATATGCATTACAATTGGACAATTTGCCGTTTGCCGGGGGAACGGATTAATAAATTTCCCTTTCCGCCCACATCGCTCCTCCTTTTTCCCCGTTTAATTCGAGTGCTGCAATGCTTTTCATTTTGTGGTTGAGCTGGGAGTGCCAGGCGGTGGGCGCGTAATAAAAATAGCTAACGGCTCGATAATAAGCAGAGCGATGTGTGCACCACGGGGTTTTTAATATTTATGTCGAATGGGAGAAGCGGGTGGCTGTCTGGCGTGCAAATTAAGGGGCGGGGGAGGCGTGCGACAGTTGTGACATTCCGACACCTTCATTTCGGTTCCGCATTTTTCCCCAATATTTCCATGTTTGGTTCCAATGTTTTGTTGGAGTTTGAGAGGTGTGAAGGCTCCATCCAGGTCGGAGGTGTCGCTGGTAACGTGTTTGATAATGTAACGATCCAATCGAGCGACCCAATGCGGGTGTCGCTTTGATCTTCCGCGCCAATCAACTCGACGCTTTTGTAGGATTTCGATTCCCGGGAGAATGGCGTCGATTTAGGAGCAGAATCGATTGCGGTCGACTGCGACTATCCGACTCGATTATATGTTGGTTTAACAGTTTTACATAAATTTAAAAAATATGCTGTATATGGAGAACAACACATTTAAAAATGCATTTTCTACGTTAAAAACATGATTTGAAACCTTGTCTGTCCTCTGCAGGAAAGCTCCTTTGACGCTTTGCTGTGGTGGTGGTAAACATCACTCCCAAATAAAGTCGTTTTAGACACGTGTTTTCTCGGTGCATCGCCAGTGCCGTCCATTCTGCGCGTCATCTCGCCAGAGGAAAACAGTGACATGGTGGTAACGGAAAACCTAGCTAGAGGTTTAGTGGATGAGAGTCCCACACTGCTCCAGGCCCCCCTCGTGGGGCGTACATTAGTATTCCGACTAGTTTGTAAAACAAAATAAAAAACAAAAAAAAGCCTTATCTACCTTTAGAAGTACTCATCATTTAACAAAGGGAGATAATATTCTTGAAAAGTGAAAAGTGTCTGCTGTTATATTATGTTGCTCAGAGACAATCTGACATCCTATCGGAATATCGAATAAGAATTGCTAGGTTGCTTTGATTCGTCATATGCCAATCTGTAGCTTCTACATATTCTACTTATACTCATGTTCCCAACATAAAGCAAGCTTTTAAAGAATCAAAAATACTTTGTCTAACATCATAACACGTACCAGAAAGTTTACCAACACCAATCCTTCGTTCGCATCTCAGAGAAAGCCACATAACATCCTCCTAACTTGATTTTGCCATCGGTTGCCACACAGAGCACGCTGCCATGCCCTCGAGGCGGTTATAAAATCTATTCACCCGAAGGAGAAGGACACGCTCCGGTAATGAATTAATCTCATAAATTTACACACGATTAGCGATTCGAAATGATTGATTCCTCCTCAACCGAGGACGTTCGTTCTCGACCACACATGGCACATGCCTGCTGGAGCGTAGATTTATGGCCAAGCTCTCCACCACCACCACCACCACCACCACGATGCTTTCCCTTGAATATAAACCTCTGGCCCCGGGGGGGTTTAACTATTCGAAAAGAAAAACTACCAGGCGCCTCCACCATCAGGGCCCCGTCAACATGTCACATGAATTACGTCGCTCGCGTCGCTTCGCACCCATGATTCGAGCTGCCCCATCGTGCCATTGAATGCCATTGTTTTATCGGCATCTCGCTTCGCTGAACCACCGGCCACAGGCCCACAGACCATGTCGTTTGCGTCACAGCTGCGCTACAAATCGACACATTTCCAGAGGCAATAGTTCCTCGCGTCCATGTGTCGTCGTCCTTTCGTAGAAGTTCTAGTTGAGCTACGGTCCTTACGAGATGTAGTGTGGTCGCATGTGCCCAGCGCATGTGTGTGTTTCTTTGACGGAAATCGAGGGAAAGTTTCCTTTCTTTCAACAAAAACGTCCAAACCCTGACGTTCCTGAAACCACCGATCGATCAGCAGAAGATGCTCAGCTCCTCAGTCTCCTGGAAAGTTCTCCAGCGGACGCAGATGATGACATCGCCCCCGCTACTGTCCTCTCTCGTGTGCACGTGTGTATGTAATCATGTAATCTAATGCAAATAGCGTGGAGCGCAGGCTGTGCCATTCGATGAGATAAGGTTTTTTTTGTTGTTGTTGATTTTGCTCCGTTTCCTTTCCCCTTTTTCACGCCAACCAGTCATCTCATCCATCAGTCTTCATCTGCAGCAGCAGCAGCAGCAGCAGCTGGATGATCCTGTTTCGATTTAGATGAAGTACAGGGACGACGGACATCCCAAAATATGCCCTGAAATGGACCCGGCAGATGACGATGATGATGATGGTGCTTCGTTGAGTGTGGTGAGGAGTATGTTCCTTGTCAACTATTGGCCCAGTCCTTGCGCACACGAAAGAGATCCGCACGACCTTGCGCCATTCAAGTCAATGGTAAAAAACGGAAGGAAGGGAAAGGCCACAATGGAGAGGACAGGATGGACGCCCATAACCGATTCGCATGCATAAGCTAAAGCCGTTCTCGCTAAAAAAAATGCCTTGGCTCTTGTTGGCAGCAACAAACAAATTGGAGGCTGGAAGCCACGGAGAGAAAGGAAACAAAACAAGATGCGACCGGCGCTCATCTGCATGCGTGCTCCTTTCGAGTGGGGGTAGGCTCGTCGTCACACCAAAGCGCCGAGCTTTTTTGCATTCAATTTGGCCACGCCACACCATCATAATCCGGCGTTGCTTGCGCGTCTCGTGTGTCGCTCGAGGTTCGCCCAGGAATCCTTTCCAAGTTCGTTCGCCACTTGAGCCGAAGTCAGAGACCTCTTCCAGCTGCGTATCGTCAGCGCTACCCAAGGACACACATGCACTGTGTACGTGTGCTCGTGCTGTGAACTGGCTCGATACACAGCACGCCGGAACTTTAATGGTAACCGGGCCGGGCATTGGTAAATAACAATAAAAGGATATGTGCATGTTTATGAATTTCGTTCATCGAACCATAACCTCCGTGCTCCCTCGGAGTGAGGAAAGTGTGCAGAGCGTGCCTTCTTGACCTTTTTCCTCACCCCCTTCCAGAGGGATGCTGGTGACCGATCGGTCACACGGTCTGTCGTCAACCCGGGGTAACCCGGGGGGTAATTTGGTGGCTCAATTCGGAGCCCCACGATGACGATGGCCATTTGCATGCATGCCCTTCCACTGACGCCATGTGAGCGCCTTGACTATAAAAAAGGAGCCTACTCGCCAGCCTCAGCTCGCGCTTTCGATTTAGAGCGAGCTTTCAGCGAGCGATCACGCCCGCAAATGGACCGGGGGAATGGTTGGATTCCCGATTCCCGGCGCATGTGAGCGCATGTGACACTCGGTTTTCACTCGGCGAACCGCGATAAGCGGCGCGGCTGGAAGCGTGGTCGTAAAATTTTATTTCACTGCCTCCGAGTCAACATCATCCGCCTAGCCTGCATGGTAGCCGGATCAGCTTTCCCCCTTTTTTCCGGGGGGCTTTAAACATAATTTCACCACCAACAACAGACGGAAAAAAATCGCCCATCCCGTGTACGTCGACGTTAGCGACCGACAGCAACCTACATCACAATGAGCTTTCAGCGTCACCGTGATGGCGTTTTAAATGAGGTTTCCATTTACCTTTTATCGTGACAAAATAAAAAGGAAAAAAAGTGGAGTGGAAGTAAACATAAAGAGTAAAAAAAAGAGTCCAAAATAAAAAGGACTCATGCCACGGATTGCCCGAAATCGCTTTCGCAGGCAATTTTGTCAAATTTCCGGCTTTTCGGCACAGCGCGTCCGGTTTTTACAGGGCACGGGGCAGGACGGGGTGTTACAGGACTTTCTCCCGACTCGGCGCATGCTGGGATCGGTGTGATGGCCCGTTTTGCTACCTCTTCGTCGCACTGGGTCGACACTCAAGGGCCATCAAAGTTGGCTCACCGGACAGGGACAGGTTTTCAATCTTCTCATCCGCACACGCGCGGTCACTTTCACAGTGCTGTAGGGTAATTATAAAATTTAAATATATTCCAGGATCTTTTTTTTTATTTATTTTGCTATCTGCGATTGCTGCCAATCTGATAATTTACCTTTTTGGCATCCGTTTTCGGCCTTCATCGTTTTATTTCTACCAATTACACGGCGTTCCCGTTCGGGGAATGGAAAATGGTGATGGTGGCTCTTAATGTGTGCTGCCGTTCATGTGGCGTTTCCGGGCCGAAAACTGGAAACGAAACTGTCGCCCCGGATGCTGCTGCACAGGTGACGCTAGCCATCTGCCACGTGATGTGCCGTTTGTGTATGTGTGTTCAATTATCGTCGCATTTCGATGAGGGCATTATGCAAACATTAACCTCATCACGTATTACATGCCACGCTGTGCCGTTCGACGAGAACTGTCCTATCGTCGGTCCGTCCGTCTGTCCGTTGTCATCGATCACGAAAGTGATAAATTGTAATTATCGCATTATAACTGCGATTTCAGTGGGTGTTTTTTTTTTTTTATTTCGGACGTTCGCTGCATTGCATGCAATCATCAATTAGGCGCAGCACGAACTGCAGCAGCCGGAACGGAATGAGAAAATATTAATAAGCCATTGTCTTTATGGATCGCGCAGTGAGAGTGGCAGGATGTGTGCTGCAGCGAGCCACAGAGTGTCAAATTGAATCATCGATCCATTAGACCGTCTGCAAGCACGGTAGCTAATTGATGGAGGTATTCATAATTGCAAATGGTTTACTTTCCTGGAGCTGGTTGGCGGTTTTTTTTGCCAGTTGACTCTATTCTTGCATTCATTGATTGATCGAATGCATCGTCATTGAATGCAGTATCACTTTATAGTCGCAGTGATATCAATGCAAAGCAATTCAAAGCAGCAGATGTGAGTTAATGGACCTACGGTTACTAGATCAGTTAGATCAGAGATTTCTGCTTTTATATGCTAACATTTTTCCGATATGCTGCAACCGTGCCATTGCTGTAGTTACCTGAACAATGTAGAATTGATTTGTCTTTTGATGCGCATTTTTCAAAATATTTATTTAACCTGGACCATTTTAAAATGTTTTGTAACAGGAAGGAATTCCAACGTCCTGTCTCAAATTATGTTTAGTGTGTGTAAACCGTTTAATTAGACACCTCATCGACATTTTTTTCCCTTGAAGTCATTCTGATATATCGCTGGCATCATATCATCAACACACTAATTACCAACACAACACGCGCCATGCAATCTGTTCCATCTTGCTGACGCATCGAAGAATAATAGTTTTTGCTTCTGCCGCAATGTATCGCACAGAACGATGAAGTTGAATAGATTTGTTCTAGAAGCAAATGCAATATAAATGAAATTGACGTCTAATCGATTCTCGTGTACTCATAAACAATGAACCAGAAACCACAGAATGTGATGAATAGTTGAAGCAACTTGAATCGCTCCAACATCCATAATCCTATCGAGTGGTAACCGTAATAGAAATACCAATATGCATTCTCGACTCCAGAATGCATTCTGTGAAGCACCAGCATCGCTTGGATGCTATAAATTTCCGTTCGCACTGTTGACCGGACAACCGAGCGGAATTCAATTCAAACCCAATAGCCACAGATATTCTGTGGATTCCTCAGAAATTGTAAAACCATCATCTCAGAGACAATTCTACCGAACACATGATGTACACGCTGAGAGCAGTGCCATATCGGAAGCCGGATCATCGAAGTGTAATCCACAACGGAAGGGAATCAATCCACCGCAGCGGATCCGATATCGTTCCTGGGGTTTTTCCCGATGGTTTTCGACACGCCCAGTTGGTGCGCTAGTCACCAGGTTTATTCATTTGGCAGTGCTGGCCAGTTCCACCGATCATGGCCACTCTGCATTGATGCTTTCCCTAGGCAACCTAGTTCTATGTTCCGAATTCCCATTTTTTTTCATTGCTGCTACAGGAACTGGTGCTGCTGGTGTCGGCCGATCTAGCGCTCGCCCGGTGGCTCGGTTTCATTTTATTATTCAGCATCCGGCCGTGCGAGCGATTCCAATATCCTCCATGATGTTCCGAAAACAAAGCAGGCTGACCACCATCAAAAGCGGATCCTGCGACAAGATGGCGCGTGGTCGGTCGGTCCATCCATGCTGATTGGAGTCCGGTATGCGTCATGTGGTGGTTATGGTTTCCCGGTGCCAACGAACCTCAACTCGACGGTGACGTAGTGGTGCACCTTGTTCGCTGCAGAAACCAAGGGACGGCCCGGACAGACCGGAGGACAACATTGCAAATATTTGAGAGGTCGCCGCTACTGCTGCTGCTGCTGCTGCTGCTGGTTGTGCTGCTGCAGTGTTTGGCCTCGGTGACCCCGGTGTTTTGTTGGCGTAAGTGGCGAAGGAGAAAATTACTTTAATTGCATTAAACGATCGAAGTACACCTTCGGTTTGCCTTCATCTCAATTGGATTAGCAAGTGGCACAACCACCACCTTCGTCGCCGTCGCCGCCGCACTAGGCCACACTAGAAACACTTGCGAATGACAGGGCTGACAGGTCCTGAGCCTGTCTGCCTAGGCTGAGCGTAAGAACGAACGAGAATAGGAAGTGGAGCTAGAAGCTAGCCACCACCATTATGTGGTGCTGGTGGTAGTTGAAACAAGGCCTTCGACCGAGTGCTCGATCTAATTGAAGATAAACAGACCCAGGTATCTAAAGAACTCAGTACACACCACGGCACTGGGTGTGTATTCGTGTGTAGTTGATGCTCTTTAATGAAGTTACCTACGCGTGGTCCTCGCTGGACTGGGTGACACCATTAGAGGCCTGCCAGGACCCACCATTCCCACCAGCACCAGCACCAGAAGCGAACCCCATTTGGCTAATGGGTTAAGGGTTGGGCGGCGTAGTAATCGCCTCGCAATGCAACATGACGGCGTCTCTGGGTGTGTGCACAATGACCGGTCCGGAACTAATATGAGACACACCAATAATCGGGCACCATTATGAGGGTCCATTTAGGTCCTGGGATGGTCCCGGATGTACTCCAGTGTTCAGTTCAGTCCGCGTGATGGTGTCCTGTCTTGCGGTTCCTGGAGCGGTTCGAAGGCCAATACGACGAGCACGATATGATAGGAGGTACTCCAAATACGCTAACTAATGTTATGACAATCTTTAATGCGTATTCCGCATCGAGAAGCGAGCACCAGAGTGAAATCGCCCGGTTATCCGTTACTCTTTCATCTCTCGCACAGCGATCCTTAATCCCTCGCAGGGTATCCAATTCAATTCTTCCCTCAATAGTCCCTGAAAGTCCCAGAAAGTGTTTAAAAGGTCATGTCAGGCCCGTCAAGACATTAAGGACCGAGTAGCCGTCATCTTTCAGAACACTCAGAACTCGATTGAAGGGCGATTAGTCTGGCCGGACCTCGGCTTGACCTGCTTAGCTGGCCCACTTTGTCCGAACACTCAAAAACCAATTTATATAATCCCTACCGTGCCGTGCCGCGACACGCCGCTTCATCGTCCTTCAGCTCCAGCTAGCTGACATGCCTTTCCGGCCGTTATTATCATTTATCTTCGACGCCACCGGGCGCCACCGAATGTCAACAGATTAGCGGGGTCCGAACACCGAGAAAAAAAAGGTAATCATCAAACGCCTGGACGATGTGAGCCGGTGATGGGGCGTACCTTTTGGGATTAATCCCCCCACCCCTACCCGGATTCCAATTTAGGAGGTTAGGGAAGGTTGGTTTTACTCGCAAATGGATTTCATTTATTCTTTAAACAAAACGGATTTCTCTATTGACTCAACTTGTCTTCGTCTTCTGTTTAGCGAGAACTTTTTTTTTGGGGGGATTTCTTTATATTTTTTTGGGAAATCATAATCCTCGCTCCAGAAAATGGAACATCCAAGACCAAGTAGTCGATGGATTGGCTTAGAAGGCGGTGCCGATCAGACGACGCGTGACCATGACAGCCAAGCCCAAGTGACAGGTCGAATTGTTCCCCTCAAAGAACTAGAAGAAGAAAACAATCGGTGAAAAAGGCAATCCGAGACATTCCGGAGGCGCGTTCCATGCGCCGTCATGATTTATGATACATGAAGTGAAAGGGAAATTATGGGACGCTCATAAATTATCGTCATCGTTCCGAGAACCCGTTTAGCCCGACTTGACGTCGTTGTTCAATGTCGAAAAGGGCGCTCGCTCTCTCTCTCTCTCTCTCCCTTTCTAACTCGGATCACTCTGTCTCTCTCTCTCTCTCTCTCTCTCTTTCGTCCTCGTAACCCTTAACCGTAGCTGTGAAGGCCAATGATTATTTTTATCAAACAGCTACCCCCCAAAAAACCCCCTTCCCGCTAGTCCGCCACGTGGGGCACAATTGCTTTGGCATACACGAAATAGGGATTTCGCCTCCAGGGTTGTTGTCCGTAAATGTAATTAATTTCCCCTGTCCGGACCCGCTCCTGGCCCCGGTCCTGAGGCCCGGACCTCGAAAGGTGTACGGTATGACGACCGACCGAAACACGTCAGAGGTACACGGGCACCATCATCAACCATCATCGCGGGAGTTAATTTAAATGTTAATAGTCAATCCCAAAATAGACGCCCTGCCCGTTCCCCAGGAACCTGCCAGAAGAAGGATGGGGGGCGCGTGGCCTCTCATTGGCGGGTACTTACAGTGTACATAGAACCATGCTCAGGATCTCGATCGATATCGAAACTGGTGTACTGGATCCGATATGCAATTTGGTTGTTGCTAATCCGCCTGGCTTTGTCTGCTAAATTCGGAATTGTTCACGATCGAACTTTCACCTTTTAGGCCATCCATCGACGTCAATACATGGACGAATCCGTGTACTGCAAGCCACACTTTATGCTCCCAAACGCTGTTGTTTCAATTCCAGCTAAATGAAACTCCTTTTGTCCAACTTCAACGTAGAGCGACGCTTTCTAGTGGCGCGACCATGTCCACTGAACAGACAAACGTTCTAGCATACCTTTTTTGGTACTGTTACTGATACTGAAAAGCCTTTTTTGTTTAATAAAAAAAAGACTGGAACAAAAGCATCGAGCATAACTCGTCTATCGAACTCTCGGGTATGGTGAGGTGTCCAACGCACAGCATGAGACTCGAACGCCATCACCATGTAATGCAACGCATCCTTTCTGCCACCGTTCTCATCGAACGATGGTCTAAAAATGAATTCTGCCTCCTCGAAAAGGGGCCTTCCTGTGCCTTGTGTGCTTAATCGATTTCACGTCCTCCACCCCGGCTCGGTCAAAGTGTCGGATGTCCAGTTGGCTTTGACAGGCGCACAATTTAATAACAATTATGATTAATTTCCATTCAACATTATGCTGCCGGACGGCTCGTCGTCGTCGTCGGTCAGTGTCAGAGTAAGAGGCAAGGTATGGTGTGGGGGGGGGGGGGGCGAGAACTGGTCTGGCCTGACTGGTTCCCGGTCGGTCGGTGCTTGCTATATTGCTTTTGCGACATAAATCAATTGTAAATTAATTTTTAATTTCCACTCAAATGAATCAATGGGGCCCCGAGTGGGGCCGTGGGAAGACCATGTGATGAATTACCCATTCCCGTTACTTTAACGGGGCAGTCCTGACACCTCGAGTGACACGCTGTTGCCAGTGTGCCAGGGTTGCCCGATGGACCACCAGCAGCAGCAGCAAACCAACACCAGTTCAGTTGGTTGGTTGCGGTGGTCCGGGTTTTCTTTTTTGGTTTTGTTTATTCCAAGTTATGCTTCCTCCACTCACGCGCATAAAACATGAATTTATTCATCCAAAGCGAGACCATCTGTGCCTCCTGCTGTTTGCGTGCGGTCGAGGTGTGGTTTGTGTTGTCGCTCGATATTAATGTTGAAAACGATATCGTTGGATTTAATATTTCCCGAGAGATTCAACACTTAAATTTTTTACTTTGCTCGACTTCCAAAACTATCGCCAAATTACCTGCCATTCGTTTGCAAATTCATTTTGTGAGCTAATTATACGCTGTTAGTGTGACTCAATGGTTCAAAGGGCGAGAAGTTGATGAGAGCAACAGCAAATCAATTGTCGCAGAGCAATCGTGTGAACCGACGGTTTCATGGTACTCGAACGAAAATACTATTACCAGACCACCCCCTGAGGCACTCTAGCTGGAGAAACTTTTCTAATACAAATCATCGCTTGGTAATTACGATTTGATCCGAATCCTGCGTCTCCTCAATGCACGCCACATTGAGCCTGAATGTCCCCTGGGTCCTTGAACGCTTTTTTATTCCTCCTTCTTTCTTTCTCTCGATTGCTTCGGAACTTTGCCATTGTCCGTTGATCGGGCAGGCCACCGGAATTGCATCACCAAAGCGTAACACCATCAAAGAGGACACTCTGGTCCAATCAATGTTATTCCGCATGAAACGAACGAATCCCATGGAACGTGTTATCCAAGAAGTAGAATCCCTCCGAGCACAAGAAACTGGGCCACCTCCGGGTCCAGGAGAAGGACGAATCGCAAAGAGACAGGGAGAGAGAGAGAGAGAGATCAACAAATGAAGCGGAACTTGTACCCAGCAGAGCAGTACTGGCACTGCTGTTACTGCGAACTGCGGGAAGATTTTCATTCCGGACAACGTCAACGAAAGTCACCATTTTCGTCCTCCCCTCCCCCCCCCCCCCTTCTCGTTCGTCAGTCACTTTCTGGATGATTTTCCATTTGTTTCCGCACATTTCTCTTTTTTCTTTTAGCATTTTTGCTTGACGATTGCGCTGGGGAAAAAATGATTAAAAATGGCTCTTTTTTCGAGGTCTGTTTTAAGAAACGACAGAGGACGTAGAAAGCAGATTCGAAGATGTCAGATCCGGGGTCATCACCAAAGTTGGAAGATTTTTTTTTGAACGTTTATTTTTTAGATGGACCTTGTCCTTTGCCTTTCGTTCGAAGCGACAATGGTGGAAGTTAATTTCGGGGACCGCCCCATTCTTTTGCCGTTTGGTGTGGCGCATGGTCAGCACACGAACGGACTGGGTCCGGGCATGTTGCCGTGTCGTACGGACTGCCCAGCTTAACTCAATTGCAGCCAATGTCCTCTTCAGCCCCATCCCCGGGTGTGGGAGTAGTAATTGTTGTTGAGCATTTCTGTATTCATTATGCTTCGAGTTTTGGGTGTTGTGCTATGTTTAACCTTTCTGCCTAGGACAGAAGGGCCAAGAACCGAGGTCCGAAAGCTTTCTGCCAAAAACATTTCTTAAACAGAGCGAAAGCATGTCGCTGTCGCTGAAAGGGCACTTGGGTGGGGAGGGCGCTAGCGAGCATCCAGTAAAGGTGTTCATCCGAATAGCTAATTGTTTGGCGACTTTTCTAAGCTACGGGAGATACTTTTCTAAGAATCACTCACAATGGCAGCGGAGGAGGAGGGAAACGATGTCAAAGATGTCCCGTGGCACAAAACATGGCAAGTAATTTGTTTTCTTTTTCCTCTTCTTCTTCTTCTCCGTTCCATTCTCCCGTGACAATAGGATGATAAAAGCAATCAACAGCAGCAGCAACTGGACCCTTCGATGCAGCTCAAGCAGGACCAGCAACAGCAGCAGCAGATGATGACGGAAAAGAAGAAATGGATTCACGATCCATCCAGTAAGTACGCTACGCAATTGTCAGATTTTGAGGCAACAAAAAGGCATGGCACACTGTGATGTTTCCCGATGCTTTGTCACGGCGAAATGGTTGAATAAATAAAGAAATAAATTAATATTCCATGCTCGGTGTGCGCTCTCCGGGGCGAAGTTCAACACCGAGGATTCGTTGACCTGGATGTATGAACCCCCCGCGGGGGCTATGAAGGCCCCGGCATGTAACATTCAGCTAACACATGTTCACGAGTCATTCGAAAATCGCCCTCGAAATTGTCGCGTTCGCGTATCGATTTATTTTTATTCGATTTATTATGAACACGACATTTCCCCAAGACCCCTTATCGACCTCTCCGTCGTGTCGACCGCTGACCGACCATCGATTTGGTGGAATGTTGGCTTAGGGTTGGATGCGGATTCACAATTTATGCAATAACCTAATCCGCTTAGGTCTTTGGGCGACACCAACACCACGGCTGGAGGGGTGGCCTTGAGGATCACGATGAACCGAGGGCCGCTGCCGACGCCAACATTACGACGACCGGATCCGGGCTTTGGTGTTTGGTACCGTCCGTGAATCCGTGTTAATTATGGTGTTGTTTGTGTCCGCCGCCGCGCCGCAGTAATGATACTTTGGTCCGTCGGGGTACAGCATGACGGTGACGGTAGACGGTGAATGATTGAAGTGCTTTTCGGTTCGGTTTGGGGTCGAAGCTGTGGCGTCAATTGCTTCGCCCTCTTGGGTGGTAATTAAATGCTGGTCAATTCAAGGTTTCATTCTGGCAAAAAAAAAGAAAAAGTGAGAGAATAAAGAGAAATCGAAAACGAGCCAAGGATTAAGCTAGAAAAAAAACAAGAACACCCAGGCATACTTTGGAGAGTTGTTCTGTGACCATAACCTCCACCGGAATCGCCATCGGAGCTTATCGTTTCAGTTCGATTAAATGTGTCTATTACCACACTATACCTGGAGCTACTAAGTTAGTAGAAACAGAGAGAAAGAGAGAGAGAGAGAGAGAGAGAGAGAGAGAGAGAATTTTTCGTCAAATTTTGTGCGCTGTAACCACAGAAACCCTTTTGCCCATATTGCGCTTCTGGGCAGTTTGCATAATTTGGTTAGTGCTCCCAAGGGAGGGAAGGCATGAATAATTAATCATTGATTTTTGGAAATAGAGGTCACCCCGAGTCCATGCTTTCGGCATCTGCTTGATGTGGTTTCGTTTTTCCATAACCTATGCTAATGGCGTGTTGTGGTAGGTAGATCGTCACCGTTCGTCGCACTCATTTAATTCAATTTGCATTGCAACAACATCCCCGTCGAAACGATGCTCCACGTATACAATGTTGGCGTGATGCTCGACGACGACACGCGTTAAACTCGAAATGATTATCCAACAATCTTTTCGCCAGAGGGAAGAGGTTTTTGGTTGAGAAATAATGCAGATGATTTCAAGTGTGGACGATTCCGCCAGCGGCAGCCTCCTATGATCTTTGTCGCCTCTCATTCACTTGACTCGCCATGACCTCTCGCTCTCTCGCACGCTCTCTCGCTCTCTCTCTCTCTCTCTCTCTCTCTCGTTCATTCTCTCTCCTGGTAGTCATCGTGCGCCACAAGAAAGTAACATTAAAACAACATTACCACTAATGCAGCGCTTGAGCGGAGCGGACTGGGAAAGTTTTCTGCTGCTGCTACTTCTTACAATCGGGTACACGCTACCTAACGCTACCTATGGTCGACCGTAGTGGCAGCAGGAGCAAAGGATTCTCCTTTGAAACTTCCGCACCAGATCTAGCAGGCACTGTGGCATCACTACGAGCCACGCACGACAGAAGCAGTCACCGCAAACAGTCGCTACAGACAGACAGACAGACAGAGAGAGAAAGAGAACGGGACCCTGTAAACTGTTATTGCCGATGACACTTTGTGAAAGCAAAGTTCAGGCTCCTCTCGCCAGTCTCACACAGCCTCGGTGCAGTCCTGGCCTAGGTGGTGGTACGGGGAGAAAAACTTGAAAAACTTCCAGCATCCCCAGTGGTCTGGTCCGGTTTGCAGTGTTCGGTGCTAGTGAGGGTCTGTGCATGACGAGAACGCATAAGAGCGCTACTGCAACAGCAGCATCGTTACGGACATACGGAAGCATGTGCGGAACGTCGTGTAGCGTTCCTGGCTTGCACACAGCACAGCGTGAGCAAAACCTCAAGGGACTGCTAGGGCCGAGTAAGTGGAATATGTTTTTGTAAATTGGCTGCCCACGGAGGAATGCTCTTCCTGTTGTTGGATGGTGTGTCTAGGTTTGTAATTTACATCCAAACCGGTGTAGAGCAGCAGGCAGATTGTGGTATACAATTAACCACGGCACAGTGCATCACCATAGAGACAAAACGCTCAAGTATGAATCTTTGGTCTCGTTGAAGTGAAGCACGCAAGTAACTATGTTCGTTCGTCATGGTAGCCATGCCTGGTATGCTGAAAGCGACAGAGCTCTCTCTCATTCTCTCTCTATCTCACTCTCTCTATGGGGAGAGAGAGAGTAGTGCAAACAAATCTGATCTGCAAATCTTGTAGCTCATTTCAGCTACATAAACAACATCCGCTTACTGCCATCCGGCGACGTTGCGCCGTCCTCGTTCCCTCGTTGCCTTCATGATTCATTCATCTACCGTACATCGCCGTGCGCCGCTCCGCATTCGAAACCATTATGCACTGATTTGCTACAACCAGCTCACACAGAGCGAGTGAAGAAGGGGCTCCTTGACGCAAACCGTGTCTAGAACGACTAGACTCTGGAAGTACAAAGTTCGCACCGGGGACCGTTGCGCTCACTAATATCTAAGAATACTCGCTCTCCCTCTCTCTCCCTCTCTCTCTCTCGAGAAGGAAGCAGCGACACCATCTGACACCATGTTCCTCGAGAATGTGTTGTTACCTAGCCGCCGCCACCACCACCACCTGCTTCTGTTCTGATAAAGTTTCCGATCTTCATGACTTTGGACCAAACACTATCAAGGAGGAAGCTTCGCGATGGCGCGGTGGCTTGCCAGTCGAAAGAGAGCTGTCGAAAGGGCTCGCTAACGAACACGCGTTCAAGTCCCATCGCTCGGCTCTTCCTCTTCCTCTTCTTCCGGTACTTGGTTCACTTTCGGTCACATCCGACACTTGGCACCGAAGCGAACCTAACCTAAATCTGGCGTTCCATGTCCTTCGTCGGCACGAAATGGCGCTGCTGCTGCTGCTGCTGAAGGTGTGGGCTGCAAGATGCAAGATAACGTCATCGTGTAACACGCTTCGACGAAGGAAGTAGTGAGTCGATCTCTCCGGGTGCACCGGCGTTGTCGGCAACTTGCTGCAAGATGGAAATTGCACCGCAAACCCGGGGCGGGACCTGAACCACGACGGCTTGCCTAGTGGCGATATCTCTAAGCTATAAATTACGAGATAAATATGATTATTACGTTACACATTATTGCATCGTCAGCAGCAGCAGCAGCAGCAGCAAACGCCAAATGGCCACCGAACCGATATCGATACATAACCGGTTCTCGCCCCCCTGGAGGGAGTAATAGCAGTAACGATGGATAGTATGGACCTGAAACTGGTCAAACCAATCCAGTCCAACACTCCAAGGAACATCGACACCGCAGGGGGTGCCATGTCTTGATCGGTGGCGAGTTTCTTGAAAACCCGTTTTGTAGCACATTTGCCAAGTCAGAAGGGGGTGCTGGTGGCTAGTATCAGCATTCCATATTACCCGGAAGGTATAGTACGTAGGTACGAAGTGAAAGTTTTTGCATAATTCTTGTAAGATGGATGGATGGAAGGTAGCGAGCCGTTACTCCTACTCCACCGACCATCTGTTTCCGCGGTTCCGAGGGATCGTGAATCGCGAGAATGGCCCGCGTGTGCGAGCGCACCCTGACATAGTCGTTGAAATTTACGAGATCACTTTCAAGTTTTCCGCACGCCCCCTTCCCCGGCCCACACCCAGCAACTCGGTTCCTACAAAGACCCGGTTCAAGCTGCAGTTCCGTGCGAACTGCGCGAGCAGCAGAACATTTACACTTTCGGACCAGAAAAATTGTGTTCTGGGCGACCGGGGTAGCGAGGGAAGGTTGTAAAGTTTGTCATCAAGTGAGTATGGGTGTGCAAGTAATTTACTGGAGCGAGCTTAAATTGGAACGTGATGAGAATAGCACCATGACCAGCCCATGACCATCGTCTTGCCGTGGCCGTTTAACTAAGTTACGGCCTCCATGGTCCTAGGTCGCGGTTGCGAGCCATTTTCCGCCCTTTTTAACGGTCGCGCAGTGCAGCAAACGGGGTCCGTGGGCCGTTTAAACGGTAGTAGCGGTGAATTGCGGCTGCAGGATTATGGAGGCTTACGGCGTAATTCCTGACCAGCACGGTGCTACGGTGTTTTTGAAGCAGAATTAAAGAGCAGTGTTTGATGGTTTCTGCTAAATGTTGCAAAAACCTTCCAATTTCACTTCGCGGAAATGGCACGATGTATTGCGATCTGCCACTCTTGCATTTTTGGTAATCTATCGTGTCAAAAGAAAGCATTCATCCTAGTAGACATAAAACTAAATAAAGTGTACAGCGTAAACCATGAAATGAATATCTGATGCTGCGTGCAGACATGGATACTTGGATCGACTTGGGTATTTATTCAAATTTTAATTTTTACTTCTGGTTTTCTGTCTTTAAAATCTAGAATCAATTTATAAGAAGAAACAATGTTAAAAATTATGAATAGTCGCTAGCATCAAACATGTACATGAGAACCATTTTCATATGGTTTGAGGAGTAACTTACAATACTCCGAATAATGTCAATACCATTCTATAGCATCAAAGATATTACTCTCGAGGGAGTTATTGGGAAAATATGGTTTCTGCCGTCTCATATGAACTATTAAATTCAAAACATGACAATCTACATGACACAACATCTATTTTCACCGAAATATATCTGAAGAAGCGTCTGCAGTGCAACAAGCTTTCGATTTTACTCCTGCCAAACGACCTCCACGTCTGTCAAACGAGATGTCGCGCAATGTCGATGTCCCTGCTGGTAGCTTTTTAGAAGCAAAACCACGGATGATTACTATCCCACAATGCAAATCATCTGACAGCTTCAACTGCTCACCGAAAATTCAAATTATTCCTCCCTTGGGGAAGGTTGCACTTCTGGGGCTGCATCTTCTGGGCTCTGGGATTTGAAATGCATAATTCCCCAGCCAGGGGTCTCTGGGAACGAACGTCTCTCCTGCCACACGCAGTGGCCAGTTAGACGCCATGTGTCGAATGATGGCACTAGCTTTTTCGTGTCTTTATCGTCATCGTCGTCATCGTCGTCATCATCGGGTTGCAGCTGAAAAACGGCTTCATTCCAGCGCAAACACACATCGGCACACATGAAGCAACGTCGTCTGAAAGCTGTAAAAGCTCCACTCGGGCTCCACATTGTCTCATCCCTGCATGCTCGCGGGTATAATGAATAAATTTACATAATGTTGGCCTAGCAGCTCCGTTGGTGTGCCGGCAAGGAGTCAAAACCGAGTCAAGTCCCTTGTGTGACCTCCGCTTCCATCGGGGAATGCCTTTCATGCCGCGCGCTTTGGCGTCACGATCGATCGACGGTGACGCTGACGGTGGCGGTGACGGTGCGCTCCGGATGGCCTCATTTGGGACCGGCCGTGGCTATGCGTCATCGCGCACCAATACGTGACCTTGGGGACGGGGTTTTTGTAGCTCCCGTTAGAACAAAAAACAAACAAACAATAACAACAGCGACCATCATTGAAACGAAATGGATGCATGGAAGGGCTCTAATCGTGCGATGGAATCTCGAAAGGTTTTGTTGCCGCAATTTCCTGTGCCACTTTTTTCGCGCCTTTCACTCGGCCTCGGTCTATTCCTAGCCGCGGTTGGTTGGAATTTCAATGCAGCACTACACTGTAAGGTACAACAATAAGCCACGGCCAGCAACACCTGCACCACAACGAACTGTAACCGAGGACCTTCAAACTGGGTTCAACAGGAGCTGGCACAAAAGGATGAGGATGGTTTGCGCTGGAGATGGTGATGACGGGGAAAAGAAATGACAAAACAAGTCAGCTCACACAATGTGCATCGAGAAAGGAGGAATCCGGATTGTTGCATGCTAGCAGCAGGCCATGAAGGAGCGAGATGTTAGCTAGTGCCCAGCTGCTTATCAGCTTCGTTGTGCAGCGACGCCATTTGCTGAAGGTGCTGAACGTTGCTGCTGGTGCTGTACAATCAATTGACCTTAGCCTGGTTTTTCGGGGTGCTAGGTTGCGATGGAGGTCCAAACCCTTATTGATTCCCTCGTAGAACGGTACAACACCTAGGTTACCAGAGGGAAGGCCAGTAAATTGCGCACTCTGCTCTCCAGAGCACCTATTCGTTGGTTACATCGCGACCGCCAGTACCGATAAGGCGATTGGTTGAAGGACTTGCCACGGGAGTCCCAGTGCATTGCATTTTGACACCGATCCATTAAAACCGGCTTGTTACCGATCGATCGATCGCTCGAAGTACAGGTAGATGCACCTTGCCGTGCCCGTTAAGCTACTGGGGACCGTCGTGCTCGTTAAGCTACTGGGGAAGGACGATGAACCAACAACCAAACCACCCCCTTGGGAATGTGCGACGGATCACTCTTGGCATGCAATTTTGTCGTCAAAAGCAGCAACGCCCTCAGTGTAGGACCCTCGCCCCACGAAACGTAATACTTTGGGAGAGAAATGGAACACGGAGCGAACCACCACCGCTTCCCCATCCTCCCCGGGGGGTTGCTACCGTGTCATGTTGCGTCAAATTGTGTTTCGTGGAATGGTGACTGGCCAAAAATCCGCCCGACACGGCACCGCACGGCCCGAGGAACGATCCGTGCGATGGAGCGATGTTTTGGAAATAATCGTTTAATTTTAGATGCTCGTCGTCGTGGTGGTCGTGCGTGGCCATTCCAACGCAGCACGTTGCTTGTTGCGACGTGAGAATCGAATAACGGTGGGATTACCGATGACCAGACCGGTGTCATTATGCGACGATAGCGTGTTGTGCGTTGAGTGAGCTTATCACTACCGTACCGGACAATGTATTATAACAAAGGGACATGGAAATAAGGTGCTAAATTTATCCCGCTACCATGCGCCTCCATCATGAACATGCGCCTCCATCGTGACGTAACTCTCCAGTTTTCTGAGAATTTTTGATAAAAACAACATCTCCCACTCATTAACACGTCATTAACATGATAAAATAAGACATTCTTTTTGTTTAAAATTCCGATTCTCGCTGGTTAACAAACCTGTACCTCACTGACATTGGGGTCCTACGGTCAGATTATGCATGTATCAGCTTCCGGGAACGGAGAAACCCCTTTCGCCATAAAATAAAGCAGCATATCATATCATTAGCATACGAAAATTACTTTATCATCACCATCATCACCATCATCATCATCATTATCGAAGTCTTCCGGAAGAGTCACGGGCTGTGCCAGCTGTGCACGGTCCTGGCATGCAAACTAAACTAGCAAGTCTGCTGCCCGTGTACCGTGGTTGTTCACCATCCGAGGCGCCATCGCCATCGGGGAGACTGATTGGTCTGAGGGCCCAAGTCCAACCCCGAAGCGCCCAACCCTTTTCATAAGGCGCTAGTTTCGAGCGCAAACGTCAAACAGAGCCAGCCCTGTTTGACGGCAAGTCTGCGTGAGCATCCGCTTTTGATTATCCATCGTCACCATGGTGATGTGCGCTTGTTCTGTGCTGCTGCCAGCGCGAGCCGGTCTGTGCTCATTCTTTGATGACACTCCCAGCATCGAACAACCGGGCGTCGCATGAATATTTCATTGTTCGTCGTTGTCCTCGGTGCGCGATGGAAATACCGGAAGCGGAAGGAAAAAGGATGCTCTGGTCTTGATGCGTAATCTCAAAGCAAACGAAAGCGAATGGCTCGTGTGCGTGAGTGTGTAATGACGATTTCATATTCACCCTTTGCTCACTCCCATTGCTAATCACTAGAATCCATGGCCATGGCGTTGTTGATGTTGGAGATGCTTCGCCTTTTGACAGTCCAGTCGGAAGTGAAGCTCAATGGTTGCTATGACTTCGTTTTTTCATCATTCTTCTCTTGCTTTTGCTCTCTTTCTCTTCTAGGTGATCTATGCAAACCGCTCAACTGCAAGAAGAAAGAACTGTGCCTGCTAGAGGATGCGTACACGGCCGTTTGCGTTTCCAAGAAGGAGCTGCACAAGAACAAGTAAGTCAGTGGCGAATAATCGTGCGAGCGCGAACACTGCGCAGCCCCATCCTCTGCTCTTTCTCCCTTTCATTTATTGTTTCCATCGCTCCGTTGCCCGGAGAATGTGCCTGGGAGCAGCGAGCGCGAGTAATCACATCCTTGGGGAAGAGACGCAGAAGAACGGAGGGTGGACAATGTAGTCAACCTCTTGTCAAATTTGTGGCTTTGCTCTGTTATTGTTATTCCACCCTCCCTCCCTTTGGTGTGCCTGTGTATGTATCTGTTTCGTTTGGCTTTATTTTGTTTGGTTTCGTTTGCGCGCCCAGCCACCAACGCGGCGCAATCTCGGTGTTGTTGTTGACGTTGTGGTCGGTCGGTTGGTGGCAAACCTGTGCGAAATCGAGGAGTTCACCAGGTGTGTACAACGAGAAGAGCAATTGAATTGTACTGTTTCTCCTTCTCGCTTTCTCTCTCCACGGCAGCTCTGGATTGCCAGAGTGTGAGCCAGAATTCTCTTGTACGATTGTTCTTTTTTGCTTCGTTGCTTCTTATTTGTGGCCATGTAACACACAGGTACCTGTGTCTAAACTGTGGCCTTTTTGCTGGTTCCGTTGCTGTTGCTTTTCTTTTTTACCCTTTTCGCCATTACGCTTGTGGAGCTCATATTGCCATTACGCCACGAGTTCCAATGTACTGCTGCTGGTGGCTGTGGCCATTTTCCACGAAACCAGTAAAGTGGTCGCACTCGGTAGGGAAAATAATGTTTCTTCCACGAACTCGATGGTCTTTGTTACGGAGCAAAAAACAACAAAACAAAAAAAGAATGGAATGTTCTGGTCGCTGCGGTCGATGTAGCCATTTGCTCACTCCTAGACTGCTGGAGAAACTTTAGCCTTCTTAAAGAATCACCACAAGAATGGCAGCAACGGCAACTTCTTAGCGAAAAGAAAACAATAAGTAATTAACAGAACAACTGCAACAAAATGGTGCCGCTAGTGATGAGCATTGGCGCGCCGGGCGCTTTTGTGCAGCCAATCCAATCAATCCGACATTTGCAATGCAAAAGGAAAATAAATGAGTCCAACTGATTAGGGGAAAAAAGACAAAGGAGAGCGACAGAGCGAGAGAGAGGCAAGAGAGTGCAAGTCCTGTGGTGCTGCATAAGGCGCAAAAAGGAAAATTCGGCGTTGATTGAGTTTGAAGTTTCGGTCATTGAAGGTTCGCGAGCATCGCCGCAGCTAGTAGACGCAACAACAACAAAGCTACTGTCAACGCCATCTTTGTGTACCCGTTTCGCACTTTATCGCCATCGCTTTTTTGGGCGCGCAAGAAGCATCATCGTAGAAGGCGCTCGCTAAAAATTAGATTCGAAAGCCGTTGGCCTCGCCTGCCGTTGGCGTCATTGGCACTTTTCGCCGTTCTCTCGGTGTTTCGTTTCGTTCCATTTTCATCGCCATCTTCTATAGCCGCGATACACACTCGAGGGGCTCCTAAAACTTTATGATAATGAGAATGCAACCGTCTTCTGCTCGGGACGGTACGTGCAGTGCAACGACATTGCTGTTAATGAGCCTAGGCGATAGCTAATGAAAAGGGGAGGTTTGTAGCACAAAAAGGTTCGAAAAATGTGCCATTCTGGACGCACTGCACACTGTAGCGTGCTCACGACACGACTTTAGACAAACTTTTCCCCATTTTGCACCGGAATCGATAATGGTGTATCGGTCTTGTTTGGTGAAAAAATCAATCTTCTTTTCACTGAAGCGAAAACTAAGCATGGTTCTACAAGGCTATGGTCACGCTGGTCTGTAATACTAGCTTCGTTGGAAATTCGAGTAACCGCCGGTTGGTCAGTTAGTAAGATGCAGCACGGAGCTGCCACACAGAATGCAAGCAAACCAGAGACGAGCAATATTTACTCCACATGTAACGAGCTGCTTGTTGTTCCGGAAAGCACCGGTAAACAATCTAGCATCGTAAGCCCTGGCTTCTAAATTATACCGACATGCACACATACACACCAGCACACAAACAAAACAAAAACACAGCCATACGATACCGGCGTCCATACACCATCCATCCATGTTTGCATCTTTGCTGCTCTGGTTTGGTGCAACTTTGCTGTGCAGCAACAGCCGGAACGGAAGTGTGTACTAGTATGTACTTGAAAAGCCCCAGACCAGACATTTCGAAGCTAGCCAGCCAGCCAGCCAGCCAGCCAGCGGTTGGACGGTGTAACCGTTGTGGGAAATCACTGCTAGTAGTGGTGATGGAAGAGGAGTCCCCGGGGGGTGAACGCTTGCACTCAGCAAGAAGGAGTTGTCCGAAACTCAAGTTCGAAACCTCGCAGCGCCCTAGTTTACCGTGTACTTAACCGTGGTTGCATCGCCGGAACACCAACCACAGCCCTAGCTCTCGGAGGCTTTTCTTTTCGAAGAACGCAAGGGCCATAGTGCCACAACTTTCAACTCGGTTTCATCCCATCGGTGATGGGTCTCGTTAGTGCGTCAAAAAAAAAAGCCACAACACTTCACCTCAAGTCTCAAGCATCGTCAATGTTCGTCGCGCATCGCAATGTGTTACGATTCCCCAAGATTCCTTTATCGCGTCGCTGTTACAGCCTGTATCTGCCTTGCTTTTCTTCATCTGTCAATCATCTTCTCTTCTCTTCTCTTCATTCTCTTTTTTTGTGTCTTACTTCCAGATTCATCAGCAGCTATAACTCTCTTGCAAACAGGTGCAAACCAAACTTTTACATTAATTGCATTCACTTTACTGTAGTTAGATCCCTTTCTAGGGGAAGTTTGTGCATGTGTTTAGTAGCATTCTTTTGTAAAAAGGCTTGCTGTGTTTCATCTTTACTATGACTTTGTTCT
>NC_064877.1:17917500-17927500 GCF_943734665.1 Anopheles aquasalis
TCTGCTCGGATGCTCATCAGTAGAGGATGATGAAGAAGCTGGTTTTTGTTGGGGAGGGCGGAAGAAGGAGGCGAAACAACAACAACAAAGTGCTTACCTAGTTCATCGCAAGCCGACAGTAATACGACGTTCATCCTTGTTTAACACGGTGCCAGCGACCAGCGTGTGCTGCCAGTGGCAACGTCACACGCGGGGAGCCATTTTTAATTTCCTTCCAAAATGGCGCTGACCAATGCCGAGATGGCCAACGTGACGTAATGGACCTGGTGCTTCCTTTTTTCTTCTTTAGCAGAGGGAGCAGAATCCCACTCTGTAGATCTATCTGCAATAAAGCAAGAAGCAATGCTATCAATCAACATCGCTGCCCAGGCACACAGACACACGTCCTGGACTTGAACCCGAGCGGTTTTTCGATGGCTAAAAGGGAAGAGATCAGCGTTTCTGGCACTAATTGATGGCTTACATGTGTCTTCCACATTCGTTCGTTCGTTCGTACGTTTGTTCTTCGCAACCATTTGGCGATTACCTTTTTCTCCCGGTGTTGCCTGACCTCTGAAAGCACCGAAAAGATAAGACATTCCAATTGCGTGTGTGCGTATGTGTAACACAACGACAGAACAGGGAGAACAGAGACAGGAAGGGAATCGAGAGTGAATCGAATGATGCGATCCTTTGGCTCCCGTCGCTCTGTCGCTCTAATTGCCCATAAATTCCGTCCGATTGCACAAATTCCTTTTTGATGAGCTGATTGATGCTCACGCTGCTCCTGGGACAAACCTGCCACCGGAGAGAAACAGCCCAGCCCGGGAAGGTCACGCAATTGCCGTGGCGTCCACACGCGAATACGCAGCAGAAGCACTTTAATCTAATTATTTGCCCAACTGCCACGCACGCACGCACGCAACGCAAACACCCGAGGTCTGGTGCTCATGCTGGTGCCACAGCTGTTGTCTGTGCCACGCCATCGCGAATAGTGTTTCGGCCTGGCTCAACTCGAAAGCGGATCCCACCGAGTGCGTGATAAGTGCATCGCGAATGGTGCTGGTCGTTGGTAGCGTGGCGAGACAGAGAGAAATAGAGCCGATTGGTGTCTGGCTGTGGATTGCAATTTAATTTAAAAAAAAAGCTTGTAATTCGTTCCATCGAATGTATGCTTTTCCGATCGCGAGGATTATCCATTTACCTTCGGCAGAGAGGGGATTTGAGTTAATCGATTAAGAGCTATTAAATTGGATCAACCACGGGGCGGCCAGAATCGCGTTATTTCCGGGAAGTAATTGGCACACAAAAGCGATTCAATCCGGCTTGTTAATTTAGAGGTTTTGAGCTAACGTTATAAACGGAAGCGGAAACTACGAAATTGTCGAGCATTACTAAAACTAATCCCAGTAAGCTGGGCACAGTTTGACCCGCTTGGTGAGACCGACCAGAAGCCAAATTGACGCTCGAACCAATAGATATCAGCCTGAGTCTGAGTTTGTTTTTGTGGGGTGGAAAATTCCAATCTCCGTCACCAATATTGCTCTCCATCAACTTATCAATGCGGCACGGAAGCCCACTGTACACCAGAAACGAATAAAGAACGATAAATCACCGAGGGCACCAGCACACCAAGTGTGTAAACTCTGCCAGAGCGACGTGTGCCAGTGCTCCCCAACCGGAACTGCGTCTGCAGAACCGCCGGACAAGATACGGGCGAACTCGTCGTCGTCGTCGCCGTCGTCGGTGGCTGATGAGGATGATGATCTAACGCCGTACACACCATCCCGTGCCAGAAAATGGACGACGGAAACGAAGCGAGCGTGAAGTGAAAATCAGCAATCGAAGTTCGGTTCACCGGCCGGTCTGCCGGCCAGAGGGAGAGTGAAGCGAGAATTTGCCGAGAACCCAAGAGGAGGAAAGAAAACTCATCAGAAAAAAAATCGTGCAAATCTCATCCCCGGCAACACACACGAATACGAAGCGAAGCGGCACAGCTAGACAAGTGGAAAGTGCAATTTAGTTTCCCCGCACACTGCCCCCCAGCAGTGCCTCGGCCACAACGTCGTTTGGCCGTTGGCTTCGTTATTTCATTCCATTTCATTTCATTTCGAATCGCTTCGGCCAAAGAGTGAGTGTCCACACCGGACACACAGTGAGACACGCATCAACCGGACACATAAACAGGCACAACTTCACACACTGGCCAGGATGTGTGGGCGGAAGGCGACCGTCTGGCCCGGGATGGGATTTGGTTGCCGCGCGGGATGCGAAGTGAAGAAGGAGCCCTTGAAGTGTTTGCTCGCGGGACTCGGGCCATGTGTAATTTGGGTTCATTTCATTAATTCTTCCTCCTTTCATTCGCTCTTTCTTTCTTTCTCTTTTTTAGATGGCAACCTACTGCTGGATCTGAAAAAGCAGCAGCGCATGAGTGACCGGATGAGTGCGTTCAACGCCAAGTACCAGCGGACCATCGACAGCAATGACATCAACGCAGACAATCTCATCCCGTCGGCCAAGGTAAGCATGCAGGAGCAGGTTATTGATTTTGCACCCCTCGACCGTAGCGTGAGTCTTAGCGTCCGCGTTCCCTAGCAAGAGCTAGTGCCTAGAGGATGCCTGGAGCGGTCAGCACGGTGTGACCGACATCTGGATACGAAACGAAAGCCACGAAGGACACTGGCACTGGCACTGGCGGCACCATCGATCAAATGGATTTCAATTTTCCGCATTATGGCGCATCATTTTCTTTTTCTGGCACGAGGAGGGCAATGGTGGCGGGCGAGTCCAGGATTTAGTAGCCTAATCGGCTGGAAGCCTGCAAGTGGCCGTACGCCGCACTGTGAGGATTAGAGGTCAGAGTGCACACAGCACATTGAACGCCGGGAATGGTTTTTGTTTGCTTTTTCGACCCCTCCAAAAGTTGGCCGGCGCCAGCAGGAATCAATTTATAAACGATCGCGCGCGTCAACAAAGGCCAGTTTTTTGGGGGTGAGTCCTGGATTGGACAACAAAAAGCCAAAACAAACCAAACACTCTCGCATCGTGTGTATGAGGCTCGTCTCCTGCCCCCCCCCCCCCCCCCAACAATGGGGTCATAGTTGTCGGACCATTACGGTGGCAATCAGTGCCCGCCAATCTCACAACGGGCATTACTCGTAAGCATAAAAAGCTGCCGACGAACGGACGAACGGAGCGACAATACAGCAAACAAAAAGCACAGGAAGCACATGAATGGCTGTATGAATTTGTCCCTCGAGAGCCACTGAACAGTGACAGAGAATCACATGTGTGGAGGGGGGGGGGGGGGAGAGGGGAAGAGAGAGCTCCACCGTCCATCTCGCCGTTGGAAAACCACCAAAACTTCCAAACCCAAACCTTCCGGACAACCGAGCCACCAATGCCACATGTTACACAACTTTAAATTGGAAACCACTCAACGCTACCACAGCCACAGGGGGGGTTGCTGGGGACATCTGGCAAACCTAACGAGCCACCCGGTGGCTGGCTTCAAGCGATTTGGAGTCAATAACGATTGGTTGTTTGGTCCATGACCGGGGCGGCCGTCCATCTCTTGTCTCTCTCTCGCTGCCTCTGTCTCTAGTGGTCCCCCGGGAGCATCCTGGGCCGGATAAACGCGGCCGGCAGGCGTACATTACAATCAATCTGCTGGGATCCATAAAACAGTCCATCCGCCGCCATCTCCGCCTCCTCCTCCTCGTTTCACTCACCTTCCCGTGACCTTTGTGATTGTTGCCCTGTCACCGATGTATCCGTGAGAGTTCGGGATTTTTGGTGAAATGTTTGGAGTTCACCAAATGTCACTTGGAAAGGACCAAGCACCTCTTCGGGTATAATTGTGTAGGCTGGTATTAGCTTTGGTCTAGGGAAGGTCTGCTTTGAAGCAACAGCTTCCGAAGACCAGCAGCTCATCGATTGGATTGATTTCGCAGAAATTCTATCGATAGTTCAGCCTTCCCTGTGTTAGTCCACTCACGCTCGAGTGCTCCGGATTATCAGTTTGCCACTTTTATTCCTTTAATAATAAATCTGACACATAGATCCAACGCAGTCGTCGTCGTCGTCGTCGTCGTCGTCGTCGTTGTCAGAAAACACGAATTTGCTTCTTACGCTCGGTGGATCGAACTAATGGTTATCAGTGGCAGAACTGCTTCTTTTAGCGCTTCTGCTTCTGTTGTTGAGAGAGAGACATAAAAAAAGGTTGCAACCGTAGAGTTTGTGTTGCATTTCGTCTCTTTTGTACGAAACTTGCGGAGCACAGACATTCCAACTACTCGCGAAAGTTCGCCGCAGACCGCACCCGCTACCGACCGAGATTGCATTATCCGTCTCTCGCTCTCTGTCTCTCTGTACGTTGCAATGTGTTTTTTTGCGAATCTCGTGCAAGAATTTTCCCAAATTTTCGCGCTTTTTCCATCAGCAAGAAGTTTCTGAAATTGTGTCCTCGCGAGCTCTTCCACGAGTGCTTGTGCGATTTGGTTTTGCTTTCTTTTGTTTTCTGTTTTATTGTTTTTGCGCGAGCACACCGAACCACCACATCACTGGAAGGAAAGTTTGCGGTTTGGCTGTCCTGGGGCCGATCCTGGGTCTGTGTCCTCCGGGGTCACTGTGGTGTGGTGCCACGGTGAAAGTTACAATCGTGAGTTGTCTCGAGTTGTTTGGATATTGTTTCTACTTCTGTTTCGTCTATTACACCTGCACCGTCGATACACCATTTGCAGCGACGCCCGCTCGAACAGACGGATAAAGGAGAGCGGGAGAAGCGCACGAGGAGTTTCAATATTATTTACAACGAAAAGCAATTCAACTCTAATTAAGCGCTCTGAGCAATGACGCAAGAGAAGGTGGTTCGCGGAATGGTGCTGTTGCTGCTGAAAGTGGGGACCAGAAAGAAAAAAAAAACGATAATCAGAACAAATTTGGCGTTCAACGAGAAACCAATAGAAAAAGGGCAAGAATACGGGAAAAATCCAGGAGCAAGCTGTGAAGGAAGGTTATCGCCGAAATACGATACATCGCCAACACCAGTAAAGCGTTTCGTTTTAATCTCGTTACTCGATTTCAGACATTATGCGATCTCTGCGACAATTTCTAGATCTCTTTGGAAGCTTCAACGGGATTCAGAAAACTCGCGTTAAAGGTGCTTGAGATGCGGGGGAACAACTTCCAACACGTTCTTGACGGCGAAACGTCACCTACATTCTCTATCAATCCAACTCAACCGCCCGACCGAGTTCAAACGAACTGCTGGCGACGTTGACTTCCACTAAATTGTGTCATTCTGACACGTATCTGATGTCCCGAGCCCGTACGTTACGTACCGGCTAGATACAAACTCACCTCGCGTAGCATAAAAACGATTTCCGGTGAAGCGCACCCTCCCGGAAACCTCTCCCCTTTGTCAGGCTCATAAATCGTGGATCTTGCGAGAGCCCGAAAAATGTTGCTTCTGTCATGCAGAGGGCGCAACCCGGCGAGCGCGTCCGTCATGGTTCGATAATCGACGCCACTCGGGGAATAGCAGCAGCCGTCCCGATTTCCCGATCATTTTGATCCCACGACCCGGGCACCTCAACTAGCTCGCGATGACTTCTCACTTTGGTGCACAGAGCGGAATAGAGAGAAAGAGAGAGGGGTAGGGGATCGATGGAAAGGCGAAAGTTGATAGAAAGGTTACAGGGAAAGGACTATCTGTTCATCACGCGTACTGCATGTCCCACATCTCGGACATGGGATCGCGTAGATTGTATTTTCACAACAAAAAGAGGTGAATTCATCCCTCCTCCCAAAAAAACACCTACACACAGGGGTAACGCTATCGATAACGGAACGACAGCACGATAAAGCTTTCCATCGGGTGTGTTTTCCAGGAATCGCACAGCAGTAGGAAGGCTTAGGTGGTTGGCAGGATATCTGGAACATTTCTAATCAAAACACTCAATCTGTGAGGTACTGTTGACTCAGTTTTGTTTTTTTTTTTTTGGAGAAAGATCAAGGGATGTAAGGGATACACAACATCGTCAGGAGTTTTCCACGGGAGTTGATTAACTTCCAGTGCGCCCGGTCCTTGGTGCCAAAACAGCATCCAACATACACGCATCGCATCACTCCCCTCCCTGTGGAGGGAGTTTCACAGATGACAGATAGACGTAAACCCTTCGCTTTTTGTGATCGATGCGCCAGGTTGTGATAAGGTTGCTGATGATGAAGCTTCCCTTTTTTTCTGGGCGGGATAAAGCACCTGAAATGAAGAGGCCCCGGAAATATGAGACACGGATTTGATCCGACTTATTTCTGACTCGCGCGACGAGACACGTCATTTAACAAATCGCCTGAGGGAGGGCCATCACTTCTGTCCGATGGTTTCCATCGCAACGGTGGCTGTCACTCCGCACAAGTTTTCACACATCCCGGTTGGCGGAAACGGGAAAACGCCATAGGCTACTACGAATGTTCCAACAGGACGAATAGAATGGCTTTACGAAATGGCAGTGGGATTAATTAATAAAAGTTGACGCTGTAGTCGGACCTCTCCAACCAACCAGCCAACCAGCCAGTCCAGTTTTCCGCCGCTAACAGTCTGAATGTGTTTTTCTGCTTAATTAAACGAGTGTTCACTCCGTCGGTCGGTGGCCATTGCAAGGCTCGTCAGCTTCAGAGTCACCACCCTCATAACTCATCACTCGCTCGTACTCATTTCATCGCTTCTTTTTTTTCCCCTCTTTTCCGCACTCACACAATCACGCCGTCTCGTACCAGAAGGAGGACAAGAACCGCCACTACAACCACATCAACTCACAGTACACGTTCACGCCGGAGGAGATCAAGTACGACAACAAGCACTACAAGTACATTAAGTACACCACGTACAAAAGCAAGGTAGGTTCGCATCCGCATCCGCTCCGGTCACGCTAACTGGCCAGCCCGACTTTCCACCTGGCCACCACGCTTGGTCACCGCACCACGCCAGACTTCTGGTGGCACATAAACTCGGTCTTCTCTCGAGCAGAACTCCTAAAGCCCTGTTTGCATTCAGTCCCTGTGCTCGCCCCTGTGTGGTGATGTGCACACATGCGTGTATGTGTGTGTCGGTGGCGAAGCAAAGAGGAAAATATTCATTACCGAGACGTTACTCATTTCCGTTTACTCTCCTTCCGTTCCGTATCGCAGCAACCATCGCGCCAGTACGAGACAGGGTACCAGGGTGCCACCGGTGGCCGTTTCGCCGAGGACAAACATAAAATTCGAGGCTACAACGAGATGCTCGACAAGCCGGCCAGTAGCAGCAGCAACGGCGGTGCCCCAACCATTGCCAACAGCAACAAACCATCGAAACAATCCGGCTCGACACGTAAGTAGCACCGGCATACGGTTTTCTCCGGTGGTGAGAAAAGAGAGGGAGGGCTGGTAACACCGTAAGGGATGGCCGCTGAAGACAACAATCAGACTGGAACCGTTTCGAGTGCGCCAAAAACGTTTACGGCGAGCTGGCGGCGAGGCTTCAGTTGACTTAATTTGGCTTCCGGAACACGCACGTTTGCACGTAGCTCACGGAAACGGCATCGGCCAGACATACGACATGGGGCCAGGCCAGCCTGCCAGTCAGCCACCGTGTGCGTATTAATGTTGTCTGCAAACGAACGAGCGAGCAAGCTTTAATATCCGTGTCACTGCGCTTCACAGCCACCGATCTGCGCTGCTTGATAAGCGCACGCCAACGGTTTCCCTCTATTGTTCTGTAACCGAGCGGAGTGATAAACCGGTTGGAAGATTTCCGTTCATGATAAAGCAAAAAATGGGCAGCAAATAAGACAAAAAGACAAAAGACGGAAAACATTGCTTAAGCTGTCAGAGCGCGTTCCTTGGTGAGTTTTTAGGACCGCAATCTGAAAGATTTAAATAGTAAAAGATGCTGCAAAGCGATACACTTCAAAGCACTTTTCAATGCGCACAATAAGCCACCGGATCACGTCCTCCCCGTGGGGTACATATTTATCCTCTAGTCTTCTACGATCTGAATGGAGACCGATTCCATACCAGACCAGACGAGAGCTCGTCGCGATGACTCCCGTTCAATGTGTATGTTTGCTGGCACAAATCCACTTCACCGTTTATCTCGTAAGGCCACCCCACCTCACATGAGGCGCGTACGCAGCATACAGATTATAAATCTTGGCCACCTTTTGTAGCTCCACGGTCCTCGGCGAGTGAACCGGTGAACTACATCAAAACCTTAAGCCCCCTAGTCAGTAGCCAGGTACTAGAGGGGTTTAACTTTGGCGCAGTACCACCAGCATCAGCACCAGCATCGCGGTGATCTGTTTGTGCACGGTGGCTGCGACGACCCGGGTGGAGCAGCTCTCCTTTCGTGCTGTGCACACGATGGATGGAAGGTGAAATTAAAACGCGTATCAGCATATCCAAACGTAATGGCGTGCTCTCCTCCTTCTGCTAAAAGAACAGGGAACGACGCGCGATGCTCGATGCTTTGTGTTGAACCGAAACAGCGACGACCTTTCGGTGAGGGGAAAGTAACCGTGGCCACCGATTTTGCTGCTGATGCTCAGCTGTAATCATGTTTACTGCTGCTGCTGCTTTTCGATGTGAGTGAGCACGTGCACAACAACAATTCAGCATATTTGCTTCACGCTCTCTCTCTCTGTTTCTCTATCTGTGGCTGTGTTTAATGTGAAACTGAGCTGCTCCTGCTGCTGCCTGTGAGTTGGTTTCGTTGTTCCGTTTAATGTTCTCAGGAGTCGTTTGAAGTAGAGTCATACAAAGCTAGGGCTTGAACTGTTTGTACCTTTCGCATTTTTGGGAATCAATCTTCCAGCTCAGCGAAGGAAATGGTCCAAACTAGGCCAACAGTAAACATAACAGAGCAGAGTACGGTAAGCTCTTTCTCTCTCTCTCTCTCTCTCTCTCTCTCTCTCTCTCTGCGCGAGAAGGTAGCACCGTTGTATGACTGTTTTAATGATGCAGAACACGAAATCCTCCTGTACTTTCCGCTCAATCTACTCACGAGCATACGCCTGAAAGCCGACGATTCTTATGCTATGGAGGGTTTACTAATGTTTCATTTACAATGCTCCCATGCTCGATTTCGACAGAGTGACAGACAGTGTGGACGGTTAATGAACGAATGATTTGATTGGCATACCGTGGGATCAACTCATGCATGCTAATGTGCTCATGGATCGTGTCTTGTCATCTTTCTCTCATTCACAGGCTACGGAGCAGGAGGGGGAGGTGGTATGATGAAGGTGAACGAGTGCAAACCGCAGCAACTGACGGCGATCGGTAACCGGCTGCTCGACTGGTTCTCCGTCATCATGGCGGACAGCAAGAAGCGGCGGCAGCACCAGCAGCAGAAGAACAAGATCCACTTCCCGGGCGCCTGCAAGCTCGAAGCCCGCTGGATGTTTGGCCATCTCGATCTGAACAACGACGGTGAGCTGTCGACGCAGGAGCTGTACGATCTCGAGCACGATCAGAACGAACGGTGCATCAAACCGTTCATCGATACGTGTGACCTGGACCAGGATGGGACGATAGATCCGCGTGAATGGTGCCGCTGCTTCGAGAAGACTGACCGCCCGTGTGCGGCCGTCCGGCGGCGACTCGGCAATGATCTCAGTGGTAAGTGTGTGGGCCAGGTGGTGCGAAGTAGTTGAAAGATTATTAATTTTCGCCCCCTCTCTGGCAGGTTCGTACGCACCGGATTGCGATAGCCAGGGTTTCTACAAGCCTACGCAGTGTCATCTGGCCGTCGGTATCTGCTGGTGTGTGGATGAGCATGGAGTTGAGTTCGCAAACACGCGCACCCGAGGAAAACCGAACTGCGGTAAGTGCTCCCCGATGTGTGCTGATGATTGTGCTGCCTGCTGAAGATCGTACTGAGTATCTGTGTGGTAAGATGAGCTTAAAAACGTGTGGAAAACGCTTGGCAAAACATGAGCGACCATGCGCCTCCATCGGCGAACCATGCGTCTCCATCGAT
>NC_064877.1:17930000-17985000 GCF_943734665.1 Anopheles aquasalis
CCTCACTCGCAAAATAAGGAAATTAAAACACAAAACGGCTCCAACGAGACAAACAAACCAAAAAAAAAACCCCCAAGCGCAGCTGCATAGTTTTTGTACTTGAAGGCTGCAAGTGGGGCTGTTGTTTAGTTGTACGTCAGTAAAGGTAGCTTACGGTTGATTTTGTCATTCTCTCCTACCCTCTGTACACTGCTGCAACTGCTTTACGCTTCCTGCTGTAAGTGTGATATTTGGCGAACGCAGAATGTAAACAACGCGTTCTGAAATGAAGATGGAAACAGTAGGCGCAGCTCCTTCCAACGCAGTAGCCACCGGTGAACAAAGAACCGCTTTCGCTTTTCTTTTCTCTAAGGTTTAGACCGAGTAGGCTTTGATAGGACGAAGAATTGGAGATCGTGTACCATTACTGGCCACATTTGCAAACGCGATAGTATTTTGAGATCACTCTGTAGGAAAGTAATAGGAGAAGAGCAAAGAAAGCTTTTACTGTAAAAGACACTCCGTTTAAGAAGCTGCGCCTCTATAGATAATAGATGACAGAATAGAAGTGAAAAGGTAGCACTGTTTCGAGATGTCCACTGTAGGAAACTCCATCGAGCTTCATCATCATCTGATCACACACTTCCCTCCCCCAATTACCTTCATCCGCACACACCCAGTTGTCATCCTTAGCATATGGTTTAACGCGCAACTTGCTTTGAAATCAGATGAAGAAACAACATAAAAAAGAAGATCGGCAAGCAGCGTGGGGCGGCGCGTTTTAGAGCAAAACCCCCGAAGAACACCGGTAAATTGGAAAGGTAATTTGTAACATCAAAACACACAACGCAGTGCAGAGCAGAGAGAGAGAGAGAGAGATCGCGCGAGGCAACTGAACAGAGTAGTGCGTGTCCAGCCATCATAGGAGAAAGTACATCAGTAAATCGTCTGACGGATCGGAATGACAAGTGTCGCTGTTTTATTCTTTTTTTTTCATTATCGGTTCAGCATGCGAAAGAAAATCATCCTTGGTGTTATCAGTATCTTGTTTCAAATGTCACATTATGCGACCATCAATTATGGGAAGCAATTTTCGAGAGCAACACCTTTCACCACAGAGTAGGCTGATTGGATTCAGTTTCTTTCGAACCAATAGCCAGCTTTGATCTGTTGCTTCTTACTGAAAGTACTCAGTACGTTTAAGAACGTCTTTTTCGTACAGCCATTAGCTGGCCGATGGCCTATGGCCTTGAATATGCTTACGAAACGGCCAAGTCACAGAATGCAGCCGAGCTTTATCTGTTTGGCTGAAATGAGTAACAACGGCAGCTGATAACGTATTTCGTTCGTCGGATGGTGTCGGATTTTGCTGCACCTCATTCTCAATGTCACATAACGGGGACACAAATTCAAATTTCAACTACACTCTCGAATTTCAATAAATAGTTCATTTATATTTCTCACTAAAAACGGGCTCTTGCTCTCTCAACATTCCTCTAGCGTATCAAATCACATTTTTCCAGCAGCCGAACGTTTGGGATGCACGATGGTCATCACGAAGTTGATGGGATTATCTTCCTCAACGGCCGTCTTTCGCACTGTGTGGATCTTCGGTGCACCGGTCACAACCCGAGACGTCACACTTGCCTTCATGTCACGAAAATCTTCCTGCATGTTTCTCATCAGGAACTCGAATCGTTCAATACGCTCCAGGCAAGCGTCGAGCGACGCACGTTGTTCATCTGACGAAGAGCTTTGGCGATCGTTGGCTTCGTACCGTTGCTTCAGTGAATTGTAATCGGCCAACAATCGATTGTACTGCCGTCTGCTTACGTACTCCGGTTCCTGGTCGCCCAGATCCTGGCGGCTAGCCGTCAACGACGGTACAACCGTGTCCGGTGTATGGCTATCCTCCGCGATGATGCTACCGTTCATCTTCACCGACTAGGAGCTGCTCGGTTCGAATCTGCTCTGGCTTAAGGTTGCTACGCGACTGAACACAATCCCGTACCCGCGTCTGCTGTAATCAAAATTGCCATCCGCAGAGCGTTATCAGCGATCCGCATCATCACATCACACTAACGTTACATCACAGAGTTTCGAACTGTGTGGTAGATGATAAAAACACTCGCGGGCTGCCGAATCGGTTGTCCAATGGTCGCTGATAGCGGTGCGAAACACATGATGTTTACAAGCCTGCCTACCGCAATTTGCACCACCCCGGCAAACCGGCATGTCTCACGGTGGCACGCGTATCAGTGCGAAGTGGCTTTTAATCTGCAGCAGATAGAGACAAATGAGTGATAATTTGATTTGGGCATTCGCTTGTGCCGGCTATTCTTTTTGCTTCGGAACTTCGGGATTGTTCAAATGTACTCTGAAAATCTAGTTCATGAAAACTGGAAGAACGTACAGTATAAAAATAGTCAAGGAACGGCAAGGAACGAAAAGTGTCGCTGACGGTAAGTTAAATGAGTCCAACTGAACGAATTACTTTTACTGCGATATATTTAACTCTTACTGATGTTAACGCATTCGATCAAATAAATCACCTTACATATTCTACAACACCAGCGGCTTCTAAACAATAGAATCATGGAATCACGAATTGTGCCTGATTTTTACCGAATTCATCCGCGGTGTTCATTCCTTCCGCAAGGCTTGCGTACAAAGATGCACAAAACATTGCACACCCGCCGTTGCAGCTTTCCTGAGTAAATTTTAAGCTTTCTTGAGAATCTGGTTGTAGTTGGGAGTTCCAATCAGCAAGAAGAAGAGGAGGAAGAAGAAAGTCAATGGAAGTTAGTCAGGTTCATGTAAGTTTTCGTGCTATTGACCTTGTGGAGCTGCTATTACCATATACAGGGTGTACCATAAAAAAATGCAAAAATCTTTTTTTGAAGTTTAAAGCCATTTTTTTATATTTTCTACTGTTTCAAAGTATTTCATTCGCTCTATATTTCTTTGTTTATCAAAAACAAACAAAATGAGTGGGTTTGTCGGCCTGTTTTCTCAATTAATTTCTCCAAGCGGTTACGAATTCGAGAACACTCTCTGTAACATAAGTGTCCAACTTAGAAGACCAGGCTTTGATGATAAACGATTTCAGCGAACCAACCGTGTATGGTGTTATGGTTCACAGGTCTTAGGTCGAGCAAATGCCCATATTGAATAGCCCAACCGATTTAATTCAGGACCGCTTGGAGGGCATAAATCATTCGACCAAAAATTCATGTTTTCCTTCAACCATGTTTCAGACCGTTAAGACGTATCGCAGGGGCCTCCATCTTGCTGAAACTCAACATTTTCTGGTGTTTTGAAGTTTGCTTTAATCCATGCTAAAACGTGTTCCTTCAAAAAAGTGATATAAACATCAATATTCATTTTAGTAATGGATTTTATGAAAACTGGTGCCATTTTCAAACTATGTTTTATCCTGTCTAAAGATGTTTTATCCTTTCAACTATTAAATTACGCTTCACCCTAGCTCTAGAGATTGCTTTTAGGTCATATTTGGCCAACCGATGCAGGCAGGATCTTGAGATATTCGTCTCTTATGCAAGCTTTCATATGGATTGCACTGGATTTCGCTAACTTTTGCTCTGACGGATATTACCACTTTTTCAGTGCGCTCAGATCGTTGCCGATCACTAACGTGTTTCCTAGGCCTTGGCCCTTCATGAATAGAACGTTTAATCCTGTAAACAATGCCAAGAATACATCTGAGGACCGCTGTTATATCTATGAGATTTCTCTTGGGCGCGAAGCAAACTCGACACTGTCGCCTTTGAATACATTTTTCCGGACAGACATCTTTTGCACGGGTACTTATTATACATCATTTGATAGATAAGACTCTTACGAACACACCGATACCCCATAATGCCATATTGGTGTTGAAAAAATACTCAAAACAGAGCAATGAAAGCATTTGCATTTTTTTATGGTACACCCTGTACAGGCACAACAATTGAAAAATTGTTGGGCAAAGGTAAGCTACCTTTACGACACCTTCATTGAAGTACAATTGAACAATCAGTTTAACGGTTGTCGTGCTGCGTAAATTGCGTAGCTCGATGAGACCATATATTTGAGATAAATTCGATATTGAATTGAAATCCACTTGGTAGCTAAATACATCCGCGCACGGTGACTCCTGACGCCATACCGAACCAACGGGCCAGAACAAACACACTAATGCCAATAGCTTAGTGCTGCTCAGAAGCGAACTATTCATTGTTATCCCGTTTATCCAATTCGAGGCCCTTTCAGCGCTTTAAATCATTGACTAGGCAGACCCAGTGGTAAAAGCACTGAACAAAATTCTGTGCTCACTGTTCCGTTGGGCAGGCAGCTCACGGAATGAAAACCTCGCACTAGCGGATACTGGTGATATCACGACAAACACTCATTTCGATATGATCCATCCAGAGGTACAACCGTCGATTTTTGCGACTGGATGTCTTCCTCCGATGAACTAATATCAATACATTAGCATGAAAACCTGATTCCACGCTGATACTACGCACAGCGTGACGAAGATCGTTGATGATGATCGTTCGAAAGCTATACGCCAACAATAGAGTGAACATATCCGCATTGATAAGTGCTGTATGGGTTTTTTTCGAATGCGGAAAACCTAAAAATAGAACGGCTTACACAGATGACTAGATGGTTGTCCTCCTCTACATATGTCGATGTTTAACAAGCTGGTCGCATACTGTAGCTCTTTCAAATTTGTCTTTAGATGTTCTGAAAATAGAACCTCCCGGAACAAGTGATAGAGGACTTTGAAGTGAGTCAATTGATTCAGGCATTGATCATGTCCTTTTGCCTTTCTTTCTAGGCTGCCAGTGGATTCACCGCGGAAGCTTTAAACCGAGCAGGAGTATGACAGGAGACTTAATCCATTCGAATATATTTATTTTAATTCATAGCACCCAGGACAACGGTCATCAAGTTGACTTCGTTCTTCTAGCGCCAGAATCCTTTTTTTCTTTAAAACACATGATTGAGCTCTATGCCCAGTTGTGGCCAGTGGCGGAGGAGATCGCTTCTCCTTTCATCTTCACTCCTTGACTGCCTTTTATCCATTCTAAACCA
This sequence comes from Anopheles aquasalis, assembly GCF_943734665.1. Lineage (NCBI taxonomy): Eukaryota > Metazoa > Arthropoda > Insecta > Diptera > Culicidae > Anopheles > Anopheles aquasalis. The sequence continues at coordinate 17,935,083 of NC_064877.1, forward strand.
CCTAAAGCAGAAACAAATGACACCATTGGAGCGGCCTCGAGAGCCTACTAAGACTATTGCACCCAAGGTAATTAGTGTTTCGACAGGCGACGGATGACACTCCCCTTTGCTTGTGAATCACGTTGGCGCTTTGCTGTTCTGCCAGCAGAACACCATAACCTCCTAAAAGACGGTTCACTTACAGTTCGTTGTGTTTCTCCTTTACTTTAACGATCTGTAGCTATCTGCAGCTCTTAACATCGCACAACTACTTTTAAAGCTTCATTTCTACTGCACGGTGGGCTGGTTTGTTATGGGGAAAGGTGGCTGAATAGGGAACGCAAATGGTTCTTCTTCTCCTTTGTTTCATCGTCAATTCACTAATTGAAAGGCTGTACTACAAGAAAAGCTTTTCCATTTGATATCGAAACCGATGCTTTCTGTGAACTAACAGACTCCAACGCGCGCCAGTGCCGTCAGTGAAATGGTTTGATTCTTCCCTCACTTTGCAACTTCCAAACGATCAACTGTCGACATTTTTGTATTTTACTACTTCTCCCATCATCTGTATAGCGCGACAGCGAGCTACGAAGTGATTTCGTTTTCAATTTTAACACCTTCTTCGCGATCGTATTCTTTCTTTCATTTCAGCACGCACCCGGAACGGAATGGGATGTCCTTCTATGATCCGTCGTCCCGTGGCGTGCTGCTGCTCCCGGTACACTAGCGTGCTCTTCGTATGTGTATGTATTTTCTCTCTTTTTTATTGCTTTCCAAAAGAAGAAAAATAAAAATCATTCCTTAAACGTAAAGGGAGGGGGTGAAAAATAGAATTGGCGAGTCGCTTAACCCTTCCGCTCTCTTATATAATGCTAGGACACACACAGATATACACACGCACACACGCACACACATACACCCTCACTCACTTCCGAGCACTCGCTCGCTCGCCTTTTGCGCCTAGCTTCCCGGGTGGGGGAGTTGAAGATGGAGGAGAGGGAAAGAGGTGCAACCTCTGGGAGCCACATCTTCTCAAGCTGTGGCAGCGGTAGAAAAGGGGAAAAAGGGGAAAATGCTTAAAGGCGAAACGGCGACACATCGAGGCGGGTAAAGCCCAGCACCATCAACAACGCACCTCGACGGAGCAACGAAACGGTTGTCGAATCGGTGCTGATATCGATATCATCACGCTGCTCGAAGCAGCAGCGCTGTATGCAGGCACGCGCGCGCTTATCACGTTGCCCTGAATTTCCCTTTTGTCTATTCGCCCCTATTGTTACTCATTGTAACGTCGACGTGAATCTTTGATTGTTCTCTTCTCTTTTCTTCCCTATTGCTGCTGCGTACACTGCGCGCATTGCGCTATTGCACGCACCACATTCCTATACAATTGTTTTGCATATCTTGCGCATCTCTCTCGTCTTTCTTAATAGTTGCTACTGTCACCGTATCATCTTGCATTTGCATTTTGTTAATTCTTTCTTTCTCTCTCTCTCTTGTTTTTCCTGTACACTCGCTGCGCAAGCAGTTTCTGTTTGTTCTTGTGTTTTTTTTGTTTTGTTCTGTTTTTTTCTCTTGTTTTTCATTCGTATAGTTTTTATCTTCATTTTTCTGTATCAAAATAGCATCACTGTATAAACACCGGATCCAGCGGATACTTTCTTATCCACGCATTAAACTGGACGATAGGGGCGCGTGACCCTGATACCATCAGATGCGCGATGGTTTTTCAAAGCAGCGCACTTCACGACGCACTATCCGACGTCGCAACGAATCGTAACGGAGCGAAGAACCAGTGGTAGTATAGTGTAGCGAACGCCACAGGGCCTTCCCTTTCGAAGCCGGAACCGGGATGGTCGAATGCGTGCATTCCTTGTGCTCGTGCCCGCGCTCTCTCCGTTCCGCCGGTACGGCGGCACTTTGCCTGAGTTGAGATGAGCAAGGGACCAGCAGACACACCAGTAGGCAACGTACAAGGTGCAAACAATCTCACCATCACGGGGTAGCAGCACAAGGAATAGGTTTTGTCGGTTGCACGTGCACGACCGACGGATCGATCGTGTGGTTGTTATGGTGTTGTTGGTGTTGATGGTTGTGGTAGCAGTAGTAGTAGTAGTAGTAGTAGTAGTATCGGGAATCGTAGACACGAATTGGTTGTGGGTTGGGTTGTTTTTAAAATAAATTAATCATTAATTATAACAACAGTACGCCGCGGGCGCGCGCCATTATTGAACCGGACCCGCGGTGTTGGATGCGTTCGACCGGTGCGTCAGCTCGATCTCGGCCGGCAGATCACCGCGCACGTAGTAGTCGGCCGCCTTGTTACCGGTACCGTTGCCTACGCTGACGCTACCGTTCGACGCAGCCGGCGCCGCCGACGTCGCAGAACCGTTGGCCGTATGGGTGCCACCGTTTGCTAGCTGCTGCTGTTGCTGCTGCTTTAGCAACAGCGCATCGGCCTCCCGCTTCCTGTTGGCCGCTTCTCGCTTCAGCTACAATGAGAAGAATGATAGAAATATCCCAATTAGTAGTCGTGCTCGTGATCGTCATCCTGGTGGTGGTGTGATTGTGAATGAAACTCGCGACGAAGTCAAGGCGACGGAGGGACAGACGTGATTGACGAAATCCGATCGCACACTTAGCACCCTTTTGCAGGTGCTAAAATGGAATGTCATGGCACTGCACCCTCGAAATCCAAGGATTTGGATGGTGGACCAAGCTGAGTGACTTCCAGTTTCTGGGTCAACCCACAACCCGCTACAACCGGTATCGATTGTGTGCGATCGCGAATCGCCAAAAAAAAAATGATTGAGAAAGCGAGCAGCATCTGTCTCATCCCCATCGATCATACCTTTTGGGCTTTGTAGGTGCTCTGGTAGAACTCGTTGAACAGGAAGAAGAACATCACAGCATGCATACCGATCCACCAGACGAAAGCTTTCGGATAGTTGCAATCGATGAACAACAGTTGGAAAGCGTGTACCATGATCGCAACAAACTGGACCTGTAAAGGCAAAGAATGCGTTAATGTTAAGTGATGTTAGAATAGCGACCGGTCGCATGTCCGCCAGCCCCTTACCATCTGTAGGGCGGTAAGGTACTTCTTCCACCACAGGTACTTCTGGAATTGCGGTCCGAGGGCAGTAAACAGGTAGTAAGTATACATAACTATGTGTACGAACGTGTTCAAAAGGCCGAAGAATGTGCTGTGACCACCTGTGGAACGCAGGAGAACGAACGGTTGGTTACGGACACTGACTCTGGCGTCTGTGGATTGGCGATTGGCCTGATTCGAGGTGCTGAATCGAGGCGAACATACCTGGAGTGAACTTTACACCAAACCATACCGACATTGGCATACATCCATGGTGAATGACGTGCAATGTAGACACTTGACTACTCTTTTTGCGCAGCACAAAGAAGAACTGTGGGAGGGAGATAGAGAGAGAAAGAGAGAGAGAGAACTTGCGTCAGTAAAAGGAGATCGTTCACGGTGTCACCTGGTGGTGACCGGTCAAACGGGGTCAACATCGCACCCTCGAGTAGCCTTCCTTCGGTTCGCAAACTGTCTGAGCTGCACAGCTAGCTCGCTAGCACTGATTAGGGCTCGATGTAATTTTCTAGAACACGTCAACCACCCTGAGGCGGGTTGGGAGGGCGGGAAGGTTGAAGTGAAAACACGCTACGGACGGACGACATTCCAAGGTGGACGACGCTCGTTGCACCGCTCACGGCCAAAAGCCGTTCTAGGGCACTGCGCACTGTGCACGGCCAGTTCAGCGCAACCGGTCGGCAACCACCGACCGTCCGTCGCACCCTCCACATTGCATACCTGCTCGGTGCCATATTGAAATGCTCAATCCCCGCGATTCCAGTTAACCGGATAAAGGATAAAGAGATAACACTCAGGCCTCTGGCTCAGGCCTCGACCGAACTTTTGTCCGAAAAAACAGCTGCAAGAGATTTGGGATAGGAAGAGCCCAAAGCGGGGCATAACATTCGACAGCTTCTAGTGCCGTGCCGTGAAGCGACTTTCCGGTTATCCGGGTTTCCTCGGTTTCGACGCCCCGAAACTGGTTTGCACATTTCTTTGCATATCATTTGGCGTCGGACAATCCTGATGCAGGTTCCGCTAGCAGCAGACCGAGAACTTTGGACGCCATTCTACCAATTGCCATCTTCAGCTGTGTGTGACACTTACGCCCAGGTGGACGCCCAGGTGGACGCCCAGGTGGACGCCGAGGCGGTGTATCTTCGATAAATTTACCGCTGAGTCGAAGACAACGCAGCGCACGGGAAGATGAGTAATAGAGAGAGAGAGAGAGAGAGAGAGAGAGAGAGAGAGAGAGAGAGAGAGAGAGAGAGAGAGAGAGAGAGCAAGAGAGGGAGAATGAAGCGGAAAGAGTGGCCTGCTTGGTGAAGAAACAGGTTCAATGAGCTCGCTCGTTAGGACAGTGGTTTCGGGGGGAGTTCGTAGGAGAAAAGGTTGGACCTTGGACCTTCCAGAATCTTCCGAAATTCGATGAACGTTAGGTTCATATGCAGCCACTCCTCGTCTCCACTTCACTTCGGGCAGCGAAGATTCGATTGGAAAGACAAACAACGAGCATCTTCAGCGTGTACGAGGAGCAGCGGACACCAATAGAGCAAGTCAAGTAACCGCAAAAAGTGGCGAAAATGACGAGTACGTCCGGGCAAATCCCAGTGACGCAGAGCTTTCCTCGCAAGTCACGATGATCGGTCGAATCCGTCCGCCCATCAGTCGTCTGCGCACTATTTGGCGAACCACCTCAATTTGTGCTCAATACAGTGTGGTTGGGTGAGGGTGAGGGGTATGACTTTGAACTCATGTGCGCCCCCCCCCTTGAAGCTTCCAGGTTCATGTTTGCGTAGCGTGTGTTGGGTTTGTGTGTGCGGCGCACGCAAGTAAACACAGCAGAGACACGCTTCCTCTTCCGCGGTGCTTAGCAACACTTGACAAGCTGCTGCTGCTCTGCCTGATTGGCGTCAATATTTGAAATCACAAGGAATCCGTTTTTTTTTTGCCGATGTTGTGGCTACTCCTAACTTCTTTTCATGGGCGGCACTGTGCCATCTTTTTTGGCAAGTTGATAGCTGCTAATGCTTTGCTCGCAAGATGAGTGGCACTTGAAAGGTGACCGTGAAGGCCAGTCGTCGATTCGGAAGCTTCTAGATCGATAACCAAAGAAGGAAGGCTACTCCGGTTGTCATTCCGCTGCTGAAATGCCATCTAGTCGGTTACTACCACTTCGTCCTACTTACCGTGTCGAAGAATTCGGTGAACTTTGAGAAGTAATACCACCAGCAGGCATGCACCATCTGCAAACCAGGACCAGGACGAATCGACGAGGAGCACACGGAGGATCGTAGATATTTTGGTGGAGTGCAAAAAAAAAAAGAATGCATTAGAGAAATTGACCGAACTTATGCCGAGGATCACGCGCAAGAACCAGGGGCAAGAAAAGAAGGCCAAAGGGCAAGGGCCAGAAATGAATGCACTACAAGAACCGGAAAAGGTGGCCGGGGGGGGGGGCTGTTCGGTTAAGGCAAGAGGAGCTCGTTGCTGTGAACGAATGCTAACACAAACACTCAAAGGAAAGGATGCAACAATGGTGTGAATGAGAGAAAGGTAGGTGGGACGAGAGACAGGGCCCTCATGCATGCTAGGGTGAAAAAGGATGCTGGGAAGGGAGAGAGAGCGAGAGGTGAGTGTGAGACACATGGTGGTGGTGGTGGTGGTGGTGGTGGGCTGGCAATGGGGTCGTATCAAAGGAAGGGAAAAACATGCAATTAATGACCAATGGATGCTGGATGGCTGAGGAAAGAAGAGCTAAAGATGGAATGTTGTGGAATTGAGGTTAGCAAAACGATCGAAACGTAAGGCTAGTGGCTGCTAACTACAATTTACGATATAAATAACCTATTTCCGTTAGTGGTATGGAGCACTCGGTATGCATTACAGCCGAAAAGGGCGATTAACTGTACACTGCGATCGAAATTGCTATAGTCTTAGCTTAGGAAGGTTAACGCTACGTACTAAACAAGTTACGAGCCCATTACCGGATGATAGGAGTGGTGTTAGCTAGCGCAAAACAGAAAACGATTAGTAAAGAAGGAAATTGCTACCGCGTTAACGGGGTCAAAAGCGTGCTAATGGCGTGGGGAAGGGATTCATGCAAGCAACGTGAGAATAAAGCGTAGGGATGGTTTTTTTTTTTTTTGGGGGGGCCACCTGGTTGGTTGGCTTCGGTTTTTTTGCGCTTGTTTGCAGCTTGTGCATGTTCTTATCAACCTACCCTCAGCGTTTTGGGGTGGTTACTATAGTCGACTGGCTGACATCGGAAGTTATAATGTCCCGTTAGCCAACCCGATACACCGATCTGTAAAATTCGATAGAAAATCGTGATTTGATACGTTTTTGGTTAGTTCGAATTCCGGTTTCCAACGCTCCAAGATGTGTGTTTGTTTGTGTGCTGCCTGTCTGTATGTCTGTTGTCTTGTCTTAACCGTCAGGGTCCAGGAGTGCGTAATAAAGTCGGTCTAAGATCGGTACTCGTAGTCAGGTAACAACTGTACAAATGTGTTGTGTGGTGTTTGTTTTGTGTTTCTCCCTTGACGTCACCGTAGTGCTTTAGGATTATGGTTAAACAATTCACTTCGACGATCGACGAGCGTCCTCCTCTTTTGTGAGGGATTCGCAATAACGCTCCGCTGGTCCGCTGATCCCCTGCGATCTGACGGCTATCTTCGGCGATTAAACGCGAGAATGAGGCGAAGAGCACAACGCATCCACATCCACATCAAACAACATAAAACATAACAATAACAACCGTGTGTATATGTGAATGAGTGGTGTGCACTCTCGCAACAACATCCTGAATACAAACCTATGGAGTAAAACCCTCCGAAGCTTTTGATACAAACCTCCTCCTAGTGTCTGATTGAGGCGAGGCGCAAGGTTCTAGCTTTGATACTAGGATACCTCCTTTGCTGATCTATGGCCCTCTATCGACCGCTGTGTCCTGTACGCGGATACGATTAGGAGCCCTCGCCTCGCGGGAACACCAATCAAAAACCAAACGAAACAATGACCGCTGGCCATGTGGTCCACGAGCAAGTAGCGACTCTAGCATCCATTAGCACCCGGGGTCCACTCGAGTCATAGTTCGGAGTGGATGCTGGATGCTGGAGGTATTGTGGAGCTGGTGCCTAGGTACTAGTGTTGCGAACGAAGTACTACGAACCACACACCGTTCGCCGGACGTGATGCCTGTTTGATGCCCGCGGAACCAGTCACCAAGATTTGCTGTTCTTTATACAATCTTCGTAGCATGATAGAGAGAAGAACGGAGGGATGTTTGGGGGATGGAGAGGGACATTCTTCAGGATATCTATCCCAGAACAAAGGACAAACAGGAAACGTACGAGGGTGATGACATTTACATTATGAACACGATTGCGGCAAGAAACAGGAGGGAGTTTCCGGGATATTCTGGTGCCGGATACGACGCGACTCTTGGGGGGGACTCCTTTGAGACTACATCGGTGGGGTGGGTTTTTGGGGGTGGGTGGCATGGAATACACGGGCGGGGGGTCAACGGCGGACTACGGGCACTTACTCTCATCGCTTGTCCGGTGGTACCATGATCGACTGGCTGGCAGCGGAAACTGTACGTGTCCCACCATCCGCCCATCAGACACTGTACGTGGCGTATGTGTGTGTTGGTGTGTATGGTGGGGGGAAGAAGGGTTGGAGATACATGCAGGCCAGTTGCGTGTGCGCCGGATGCGATGCGCCGATGCGAAGCGCGAGAGGCACGAAAGCGAATAAGAAAAAAAAAGATGCAAAAAGGAGAGAATAAAGGATAAATCAGAAGGGCAGGCAGCAGGCAAGGAAGAAGGGGTGGCTGGCCGATGATCCAAGTTCGAGTCCGAGTGGTGCTGCTCTGCGCCGCACAACGACTCCTTTCACTTTTGTCCTCGATGTGGCACTGCCCTGGACGCTGGAGCTCTAGAAGCAGGAAACGCGCTGGTTTTTCGGCCGATCGGTTATGGTATTTTACGATGCACTTCGGCTTCTTCCTCTTTTGCTTCTTCTTCTTCTTCTTCCTCTTCTTCCTCTTCTTCTTCGTCAACTTAAATCTTCCCTTGCACTCCTTGGAGTCGATGATGGTGGCGACGATGCGCAATGTCAGTTACGGTGTGTATCAACGGCCAAACAAAAAAGTGAAAGGCCGCGAAGTAATGGACAATACCAACACCAACACTACTGCCTAGAGTGGGACAATTGACCTATAAACGGGCGATGACCGGCAGACGGTCGTGGCAGGTCGGTCGCCCCATATACCCACGCTGGCCTCCCTGGTGTTCCTCCGGTATCGAAACCGGCAGAGAACCGGGAACCGGGAAATAACAGAGAAAAAGCGGCAACAAATCTGAATGAACCCTCCCCTGATCAAGGATGCAGAGTGCCAAGGCTTTTGGCAAGGCCTCACACTAGGTCTGCATCCTTCCGCAGATCTCAGGCCATTGACATGATTGGCCAGTCCGGGACTACCAATTCGGTGGGCTAACTGTACCGCTTCGTGCACCGCGGGTGCGTGTCTTGTGTGTGTTTTTTTTTTGCGTGTCGTCTGAGTGGCTGAAAGAAGTCTTCTGTTTGTTCGTGTTTCGTGTTTCGTGTTCTGTGTTCCGTGTGTGTTTGTTGGTGGCACGATTCCACCGTACTCTACCTCATAGAACAGCCAGGCACTGAATACGACTTGGATGAAGTTGTACACTATGAGGGTGTTTTTGAGCTGGAACGGTTTACGGTTTTCCATTAGCCTAGGACCCAGAACCTGTAACGAAAGGTGAGGCAAAACTGTCATTAGCAAAAACATAATTCTGTGTTCAGGTAAATCGCAAATTGAGCGTGGAAGTGCGATCGCGACTGATCGCATGGATCGGATCGCTACTAATCAGCCATTCACACGATACGCGACCGGATTAGCCCATTAGCTGGCCCATTACCAGCGGACGGTGGTGGTAATCCGAGCCGTGGGTCGTGCCCCCTTCTCACGAGCCCTAAAAGCTCGCTGGCCGGATCCATTCCCTCCATTATTATCCATTCACCAAAAACCCGGCCCTTTGCGGGCGAAGGGCCTCCAGTTGTTTCAGCTCGTGTGCGCCACTAACACTATCAGCGGGCAAGCAAACGCGTGACAGCACCGCTGAGCACCACCGAGCACCACCGAGCAGCATTAAATCCGGTCCGGTTAAGGTCAGGCCGGGCTGTTCGCTGTTAGATAATCTAACCTTAACCGAGTTTATGCTGTTTCACCATGCTTTCTCGCCACCTGACCACCACCAGCGCCGGTGCGCGTGTTTCACTTTCAAACCTCCCTCCGTGCCGCACCCGCGAGACGTGATCGTGGACGCCGATGCCGTGAAAATGTAATTTGGACGCATTTCGACTTGCATTACACGGTTGGTATGCATGGCGCCAACGGGTACTGGTGGTGGTGGTGGTGCTGGCTGGATGGTGAATCGATCACCGTGAAGAAGTAGGTCGTCTTGATCATCAAATCATGATCGTGGTGGTGGTGACGATGAAGGTTGAATTTTCATTTTCAAAACTGATGCATCGATCAGGGGTTGGGGTTTGGGTGGTGGTGATGGTGGGGTATGTAAAGTGAAATTCCAAAAAAAATGCTCACCACCGCAACACACGCACCGCGTCCGCATTATTGATTTTCGGGGGGGTGGTTTCGTATTGCGTAACCACCAAAGGGGTGGTCAAGTGACGAACCTCTGGCACACACGCGCACGTGTCACACACGATCGTTGACCACTTAGGAAGAGAGAGAGAGAGAGAGAGATCGAAGGAGTTGGCATGCAAACAGCTGACCCCACCGGTCCGTGCAGAGAGAGGGCTAGCGAGCGAGGGTTAGCTAGCTCCGGTCAGGTGGTCAGGTGGTCTCTCTAGGTCGCGTTGGCGCGCGCTGGCACCATGTTGCACCAACTCCAGCGCAGGGAGGGAGAGGGCGTGGAAGGTGGACATTACTACCGAATTCACCTCATGCACCAGCGTGCAAGGCGCGCTCGGATCGGTCACATTGCCACATCGTAGGCGGTCTATGCCACTCCCCATACCCCCCCCCCCCCCCCACACCCCCACCAACCGGTCCTGGTCGCGTTGGTCAAAGCTCGGGCCTCAGGCCGGGGCCACTTGGGACCTGGGTGTCCGGGGGCGCTGGCACTGATCGTTATGATCGGCCTCCGACTTCGATTCCGAGACTCTTTCGACACTTTGCCGGGCCTGGGCCGATGCGTCGCCAACGACGCTGACCCCCACACCGGCATCATCGGTAAATCAAACCATCATCGACATGATCACCCGTGAGGCTCACGGTTTTGCGGTTTTGAATGTCTACTCTCCAGCAGTTTGGTTTCGATCTTCGACGACTGAACTGACGCCCGCAGCACAGAAGCTCAGTAGCGTGCGTGCCCGACAACCAGCCACAACTCGACGTTGTCATCGTCGTCGCCAACGGATTGAGAAATCGATCGAGCGTCCACGACCACGCGACATACGAGTGAAGATGCGCCTTGTGAAGAGCAACAGCAACAGCAGCAGCACCGCCATTAGCAACATTAGTCGCTTCTAGGCACTAGGGACGCTTAGTGCAACGGGGGAGAGGTTATGATTTAGAAATCATAACCTAAAAGAGCGAGACGATGGCCGCAGCAAAACCAGTTATTAGTAGCTCCGCTCCGCTCCGGCAAACTTTGGACTGAACTGATCGTCGACCCTGAGACCGGAGACTTCTGATGTGTCCCGGTGACCCCGACCACGGCAGCGACCACGTTCGGCTCGAAAAAAAAAACTCTCGACTTGAAACAAACAGCAGCAGCCGAAGTGATCAAGGATGAATCCCCAAGCCGTAATCCAAACATCCTTCGCACCTTCGATTTCTGTGCGGACGAGATCGAGTGGCGCTTTTCGACATTTGAATGTCAACCATTTTGATAGCGTGTAGCGATGGGGATTGTGTTGTGTTGTTGCGACGTTGTTATACTCACTTTGACTAAGTACACATATCCTAAACATAGCGCTAGGGTTGGGAGCGGCGACGACATCAGGGGCCAATCTTTCGTCCGGGGATCTGGAATGAGAGAGAAAAAAAAGAAGGAAACGCCGGAATGAGACATCGAATGTGGATTTATCACGAACGATCACAGCATCAAAGGACACGCTCTGGTCAGAAAATGTAGGACTAGGCAGGAGAAGATATTGAAAGCGATCCTAACAGAAAGAGTTCGAACAGCTTGATCGATTCACTAGCCCAACTAAGAGCGATTTCGAGGTGGTTTTGCGCGATCTTGATCGATATCTTGTTTTGTTAAATTTGTGTACGATGTTTGCCACAGCTTATCGGTCATCGTGGAGTGTTTCTTCTTCTCCTAAACATCGCATTCATCGTTGCAAAGTGTTTGATTGATCGTGACGCTTGGTCGTACAACAATAATTGTATGAAAAAGCAGTAATTTGTTCAATTAAATCCAAACAACAAAACATAACCTCAAAATTAGCACTTAAAGAAGAACTACAAAAGAATGAAAAACAAACAATTGCTAAACAAAAGCACAATTCATCATTATAACGATGATGGTGTGAACGATACACCAGAAAGGTAAAGAAGCGCGAAGCACCGAAGTACGATCAAAACGTCCTCGTCCGACAAGGTGCGAGCCGTCCCAAATACAACATTAATGTGCCCCTGCAGCACTGCCACTTGTGGGCGCGTAATGACCGTAGCGGAGCATTAGGCGTGGGAATGCTCGAGCACGAGGTCGCCCTAGCCCGCGCGATGACAACGCCGCTCGCTTGTCATTCACATCGTTACGGCTGTCGATACGGCGGTCGACCTTTAACAGACACTACTCGTTTGCTTCTCGTTTGGTCAAAGTTCATCAGGCGCTGAGTGTCTGCCGGCAGGCGGGAACGGGGAGGGCGCATTGACACACAAAGCAAGCGGGAACGACATTATCGATATCGATACCGCCGGTTCCTCGTCGAGGGAAAAAGAGAAAATTAGGTGCTAAACGGAAGCTCAAACAGTTGGCGCGCGCAATCGCCTGGCTGGCTGGTTTGTTTTGTCATTAGTCAATGGACAGAGGACTTGATCAGCTGCTTGCTGCTGTCGATGCTGTCATCGCAGGATCTGCGTCTTATGTCAGAGTCTGCTACAACGCTTTGAACCGGCTGTGGACGGCCTCACGGCCTACTGGAGGCGTGCTTTGTGGTTGTTTAATCACGGCGCGCGGCCCAACAGTTTTGCACAACTAACTGCTTTTCATTAGCAATTACATTAAACGCATCACGCGCCAGGCAAAACCCTGGCAGGCCTCTTGCTTCCGGGCAGATCAGAATGCGCATTCCAATGCGTCAGTCGTGCGTCACGGATTTCGAAAGTCGCTCAGAGAACCGGCTTCCAGAGAATCAGCTAGATCACCACCGTCGATCATGCCCCGGGAGGGCATGCAGTATTTTTCCACTAGCCTGCACTCGATTTATATTCCCTTTGGAGCAAACGACAGCCACCCCTCGTCACAATATCATCGATAATAATGATGATGATAATGACGAGGTGAAAATATTATTCACGACGACACTCGACGGGGAATGGAGTGGAGAATTCCTTCTAATGAATCCAGGGAATCTTCCATTGTTGCACCGACCCCAGACACCCCCCGGGAACCCTTTCCAAACAACTCACCACCATGCGTCTCCATGCGTCTCCATGCGCCTCCATTTCGCGGAAGGGCTGATTGGTGGTGGAGCGTTTAAAGGTACTTTTCCATTCAGCTCCGTTACAAAAACACCATTTAGCATGCGCGACCTTCCTCCCCTTCCGCTCTGGTTTCGATCTAATTAATGGTAACAGGACGGGTTGTTGACCGGGCAAAACACCCCTTAAGGGTGCATTAAACAACCGCACCTGGCCTACCGCATTTGGATTGCTTACTGCGCACTGCACCAAAGGTTAAGTGCATGGGACAAGGTTAATGCACCGCAGACCGAGGGAGGTACTATGACCTGATACGGCAAGTTAAAGACCTCCAGCCCATCGCTCTCTCTCTCTCTCTCTTTCTAGCATTGCATTGTAGTAAGTGCATCGATTGGGAACTCCAAAACCGGATACAGCGAGCGAGCAGTTCAATCAACGCTTCCGTCACTGACTCGATCGATTGTTTTCGATAGAAACGAAAACAAAGAGAGAGGGAGAGAGTGACCGAAGAGAAGCTTTAAATTCTACTGCGTTCGATCACGACACAACGCATGTCTAGCCAGTCGGTCGGTTGCAAGTGCAGTGCCTAGCGCCCTGATGCATATTCAATTGTTCCCTCCCCGGGGGCGGGAATTTTCTGGGCGAAATTCTGTCCACTGGAGGTCTGTGTGGAGGTTGTAGAGGAGTTTTAGCGACATCATTAATATGCCGATGCCTTCTCGCCTCGGCCACTGGTCTCTGGTTCGGTGGCCATTGACCAGGCGTCGAGGTGTGTAGCGTTCAGGCCAGCACACGGAGTACACGGAGGAATGTCGTTAACAGGCGATCTGAGAGAGAACCGGTACCAGGGTCATCGCCACTAATGCAATTAAATTGCGAAGCTCGCTACACCTTTTCAGACACAAAATCTGTCGTTTTAAGTCTAAGTGCATCTTGTTTTATACAGGATCTATCTTCCTTCTCTACTACTTTGTAGCTATCTTCGTTAATGAAGCAGATAACTTGATAATATCAATTCTAATTTCAGGTCTATTCCAGGCCTCTTTCTGAAAATATTTAATTGAAGATGTGGTTTAATCTTCAATTAAATATTTTACAAATCTAAACCTGGTATCTTTACTAGCAATTCTATACCTAGAAGTAAACAGCCAGTAATAGAATATGGACCTCTTCTAACCTTCTTGAGGAATGCTCTGTGTTGGACACTGATTTGAAGTCAATTGACTATGTTATCACAGAATAGCTTAGAGGAAGCACGTTCGCAAGTATTAACTTTTATACTCCGTGTCTAAAGCCATCACAAAGCTGTTTCTCCATCGCAATGAGATGCATTCGCAACAGGCAATCACCACACCAAACAGACCGCTGAATGCTTACCTCCGAACTTATCCATGTAGTGATGCATACTGTCGATGTATTTCATAATTAAGGCCATTTTGTGTGGTTTTGTGCGGTTTGCTTGTGCGCGGCGAACGAACGTAACACACTGCTAGCTGCTGCTGTTGCTCCTTCTACAGGGTTTGGGCTACGCGCTACGCTGCAAAAGAAGAGGGATGGGAAAAGGAAGAAGAAAAGAAATTAAAAATGTGATAATTTGATTATCGAATGTAATCGAACGGCAGGCCGACTGGCGAGCGACGACAGGAGTCGATCGGTTGCTGACAGCCGTCGACGATGGACCGGACCGGGGGGGGGTCCCCAAGGCCCCTGTGTCTCATCACGAACCGTGCACGAACTCAATTTCAAAGTGGGCACCGCAACCGGGCCCGGAGCCTGTGTCATGTGTATTCCCGTGCCCCGTCACGGACGGAAGGCACTCCAAGGTAATTCGATTCGAGGCACCTCGCACCGAGGTGCCAGCGCCCGGCACGGTCCGGCCCGCCCCGTCATCGATTATTAATCGAAAACTTCATTTCCTCGCGAGTTGGCGCAACACACCTAGGGAGGGAGCGAGAGAGAGAGAGAGAGAGAGAGAGAGAGAGAGAGAGAGGGGGGGGAGTGAAAAAGTAGGGTGCAACCTGAAGCACTTCATTCGTTCGGAAAGGTCCTTTCGGACGCATGTTTTCATTGTTTCCTGGTGCTTGCTATCGCGATAGCAAACAACGCGACCAGGCCCCTCGCGTACCCTCGCTTCCTGCGCTCAAAGGATCAACAAACAACGACGACGCGAATGTGGCCGCGATTCTCTATCGATTCCACCGCAGTTCGTTCATTCTTTAGCGTCAGGAAAAACCCGGGGAACAGAGCTCGCGAGCTGTTCTAATCTGTTGCTCACTCATTCATTGCCTCTGTCTCTCTCTCTCTCTCTCTCTCTCGCTCTCTCCATTCGTTGCATTGGGCGTTGGGCGTTGTGCGGCCAGCAGGCGCCTGCTCTTATCAATTAGGACACATCGGCACCCCTCGAACACACGGTTGCGAGCAGCGTTCTACTCTCCGCCACGGCCACGGGGAACCCGGAAATTGATCCTTTCTACCGGGCGCTCACACAGCACAGCAATGCTCCGCTACTTTTCCGAACTGGAGTCCAACAGTAACTCAACATGACGGAGTGAGCGTGAACGGAACCAGGGCGCCAGTCAGTCCAGTCCAGCAAAAGTCCAGCAAAAGTCCAGCGCAAGTCCGACCTCAGGGCTCAGTCAGGTCGGCTGCTTATCACGTTCACCAAAGGCACTTGGAAGAGGATGGTGCTGTGCTCTTCACAAACACAAGGGCACGCACACTAGTACACAATGGTGGTGACTGCCCGCCAAAAATCCAACAATCGGATACACGGGAACGGGACTGTGTACAACTGAGGGAGGAACGAATGAGCAAGAGGGCAACACGAGAGCCGACGTATGATGTAATACTAGCAGTACCGCACTCGACAACCACTCTCCGCCCTCCCTTTGTGACCGAACGGAACCGGGACCATGCTGCACGTGATCGGGCACGTTGGAGTAATCTTCTTCGACTATTCGCCTGCGTCCACTTGAGAGAGAGACCGGAGCGGATGGAACGGAGTTTCCTCCCCTTTGGTATCGAAACGAGCATAACGACGGCGAGCATGACATCATGCCTGACGGAAGGGACTGAGCTGCAACGCCGCCGTCGCCGTCGTCTTGGGTCATCGAAGCACGTGCTCCGTTGCCCTGTTGGAATGCACTGCTGCTGCTGCTGCTGCTACAACGAGAAGCATGTGACACCGACACAGAGGCACAAGCATTGCAGCAGCAGCATCGCAACATCGACAGTATGACCTCCGGTGTTAATCGAATGCGAATCTCAATCAGAAGCGGATTCGAGGTTAATGTCAACGGCACGGCACACACCCGTGCATCCGGCCATCGGGGAATTCAGCGTCCCCCGCCTCTCCCTTGGCTGAAACTCCCCAAGCGACGGTCGTAAACGGAGGAAACGCTCAATCGCCGTCGCTGCCGCTGACTATGTAGATCGCGCTTGGTCGATCTTGGTCGTAGCGCGCTCCGACACGACATGAATCTGGTGTGTATTTATAGTTCCCTTGGGGAGAGCGAAAGAGAGAGGTTTCGTGGCGTACTGGGGCGTGCGTGCGTCATCTTTTGCCAACTATGCTCACCGACAACTTCTGTTTGGTCACATTTTCGGTCGAAAAATTTTACTTCTCTTTAGGATTCGGTCGTTCCAGGTTCATGAAGAGCATCTACGTGAATCATGATGCAGATCACGGACAATTTCGAAGCAGAAGCTGTAAGTTCTACCGATCCGGACAGACTATTCGCTCGAGAGAGGACACTGGCTGGCTGGCCACTTCATCATACGTTACATAAGCACCACTGGACGCAGTCGATGGACTAGAGAGAGAGATGCACGTGCCAGACCGGTACACACATACGCACGCACACACTCATCTCACAAATGGATCATCGAGGGCAGATCGATGAGCGATGAGGCAATGGTCCACTAGTGCCCGGGTATGCGCTGCGGACCGCGCTCACCTTTCAAATTCGATCATCTATTGAACGGTGGTGGCGCTCTCGTCGTCGACACCTCGAAAACGCTGACCAGACATGCAGGCGATCAAGCCACCAAGCGAACGAGATTGGATCGTAAAAAAAAAGAGAGCAACAAAAACAACAAATTGGACCTCCAACCAACCGATCGCAATCCAACCGACCAGCGATCGATTGTCCGCCAGGGGGACGCCATTACTACTACAACACGGCGGCCAATATAACCGGCGGCCAAATGTGTAACCTGCCCCAGATTGCGGGGCCCCCGTTTGCCGACGGTGGTTCCGACGGTTCCACTCAACACAAAACCGTCCACGCCACCTGCCGGCCATCGGCGGCCACCCTCTTTGGCCTAGCTTGGAGGTTGCTTCACTTTACGCTTGATCATCAACGTGGCCAGTCCCCCCGAAAAACCCTGTGCTGCTGGCAACACTAGGGAGGCAGGCAGGCAGCGAGGCCACGAGCCAAGCCCACGCGCTAAGCGACGGAGCGAGCGAGCGAGCGAGCGCGCCAGTTGATCAGCAAACACCGCAAAAGCCTTTTATCAGCATAATAAAGCATGTTGCGCCCTGCTGCTGCTGCTGCTGCTGCTAGTGTTATTTTGCGGAATCAGGAGCAGCAGTCAGCAGCTGACGGTAGGTACTTCAAAGGGTAAACTCCACCGAGGCCACCGTAGAGCCCCGGCAGGGATCGAGATTATAGGGGAAGAGAAGAGGCGGAGAATAACGAGGTAATGACGAATCATCCCATCGCGCCCCCGGTATCGGTCACAACTAAAACGGTCGACCGAGCTCGCTGGAGCGCTGATTTGATATACGACGGGGCTATTAGCGTCAGACAGTGAGCGAGCGAGCGAACGAGCGACGTAACATCCTAATTTGGAGCCAGGCAACAGCAGCAGCAGCAGCAGAAGAAGAAGACGAATAGGAAAAAAGATTAAAGATAAGAGGATGAAGCGCAACGCATGAATCACGCTTCTTTGACGGATTCACCGACGTCTTCGTAATGTGCGAGGAGACCGATCGCCGTCCGCCTTATCGATACCTAAGCCTGGGAAGGGGAAATGGCCAGAGCACCATGTTGTACCCGGACGAAAACCCTTCTCCCTCCTGATGGCCTACATATTTTTAGGGCGGCTCGGAAGCAAAGCTGATGTGTCAGCGAAGGTGCAAACCTCGCACCCCAAAAAGCTGATAACGCTAAGACCCTGCACCAGCACACCGGGCAGTACATTTCCTTCCCTCGTTTCCGTTCTTCTCCTCCCCCCTTATCTACTGCCTGCTGGACACAAGCTCGGGGTTCTGCTAGCAGACACGATGAAGAGGATTCGCAGTCGCCCTCCGCTCCCTGAGCTGGTCTGTAGCGAGCCGGTGATAAGGGAGAATGCCAAACACGGCGACTACGGTGGGGAAGAAGACATCCTGATGTGGAGGAGGATGTCACAGCCCGTGGTGGGTCACACCCATCACTGTCACCCTCCAAACTTCGCTCCGTCATCGTCGAAGACCATGCTAATCCATGCCGCGACTGGCCGGGGGATTCGAAGTCTGCACTCCCTTCCTTCCTCCCTCTCTCCCGATAAAAGCGTTCCGATAGAGCGATCTAGTGTGCGTGGTGGTATGCAAAAATGGGTGTTGAGTGTGTGTCAACAGCGTCGGAAGTTGTGTAATAGCGGGCGATCGCCAGCGGGCGCGTGCTCTTGTGTGCCAGACTAATCAGGACGCGCGCGCTCGACACCTGCCCTGCTCGGCCTGCTCCGATCACTCTGGGTAGCGCTGCGAGACAAATAAACTTTGATTTTCGGCGTTATCCAGTAGGCCAGACAGAAAGAGAGAGAGAGAGAGTTTCGAGCCCTTAGTAGGCTATGAAGTAGCTGCTGCTGCTATTCCACGGATGATAATTATGGATTCCCTGACACTACGGCGCAAGTCACTGCAGTTTTTAGTTGGTTGTCACCTGGTAGCTCACAATTGGGCGCACCACACAGTAACCAGTGAACAGTCCGTGTGAACGTGGGTGCATTAAATCCACAGACAGGTGTGCACCGGCGTGGGCAATGCACAGAATCCACCATCCAGAGCACGAATCAAGAATCGCCGCCGAATGTCCATCGGAATCAAAACAGAACTTGGAATAACAGAAAAAAAAACCAGCCCCGCTCAAAACACACTAAAACCATGAACAGCAACCGTAAACCATTAACCACTGAGCTGTACCGCTGAGCCATAAAACCACACTCTCAGAACTCACCGCAGTACACGGGGCCAACGTTCTTCTCCTTCGTCTTTTTGGCCGTCGTTGGCGTTACTGGTTTTTTTTTTTGGGCCGTGAGCCGTGAGCTTTTCCCGCAATTTGTTGCTAAGAAGTCCTCTGTGTTTTGGAGGAACAAGGGGGAATGAGGAATTTCCGCCCCTCCACTTCACTTTCCCGCACGCGGCACTAGAAGCGTCTCCTTGGCTTTGCCTTCGACTACCGATAAAACCGAACACAGGCGCGGGCTGCGCGTTTGAGAACCGAGCGCGATGACAATCAACCGTTTACTAAACGTTACTGGCAGCCGCAAGGGGCAACCAACCTGATGACTGTAGACTGTTGCTGCAGCGACGACGACGACGATGACGACGACCGCGAAGATACGATCGGGCACGAATGGGTCGCGCCGACCTGCCGCGTGTAAACCGAAATGCTCACGCAATTCGCGCTCACTTCGGTCTCGGTTTAGCACGCGGGGTAGTGGGGGATGGTGCAGCACCTCAAATCCCCTCTCTCCGCGTATCGTTGGTGTTGGTCGGCTGGCTGGTCGGCTGGTGGTCTCGGTTTCTGTGCCAGGTCGCCTTCCCAATTCCCCTTCCACCACCTTCCTGACGCACACACAACCGGAGGCGACTAGATTTTTGGGGGGCAAACGATTAGGAAAGTCACCATCGAACTAGACCGCGAGTGGAAGGGCGGGGCGGGGGTTGGTGGGCAGGATGGAAGTGCTAAAAACGAACGTCAGCAACCGGCGACACGAAGAGAGCAAAGGGGGCGTTTGCTGAGTACCGATCACGATCAAAGTGCAATCTGCATTCAACGAACCACCACCGGAATAGCGGGACCCTAACCTCTAGTAGATGATTTAGTTCGGAAGTAACTATCCTCTTTACCTGTTTTGCTGCTAGATGCAACATCTGCGTAGCCTAGTACTACAGAGAGACACAACAAATTGACGAGGAATGGAGAACTGAGGTCGCGCCCCAGTTCCACAACTGCACTGAGCAACAAAGGTAACAACGAGCAAACGAGCTGCACAGTGTACTAAGATCGTGTGCGCGAGCAGCTGCTGCTGCTGCTGTTGCCGCTGCTAAGTGCATCATCTGTCTAAATTGGTTGCCATAAATATTATGGCAACTCATTTGTGACCAAATCCGAGCCCGCAGCAAGCGAAATCGAAACCTCACCGTCATCGGGCGACGGGGCCAAGCAAGCAATTCCAATATGCAAGCGATTGGCCAGGGAGTTGAGGAGTTTGTCAACGAAGAAAATGCCTAATTGACACCTTTGGGGTGTGCGTTGAGCAACCATTCCACTATATAGCCAAAGTGACCCAACAACAACAGCAACAACAACAACAGCACACGCATTCCAGGCAGTCTTCTTCACCGAGCCGACTGGGCGAGAGGGGTGGTACTGGTGGCTGCGGTGGTGGCGGACACAACGCGCGGCTATTGCTTATGCAGGTATATATAAATATATGAGACATTTTCACGAGACCTTTGAATCACACATTCCGCCGCGATGCTCGCAACTTGCTCGCCGCTCATCAATCGTGTGTGTTGGTGGTAGCTCTTTTGGCGACGACGATGATGACGACTACTACTAGCGATACGCTAGTCAACTCAACCAGCCAGCCAGCCAGTCAGCCAGCCAGCCTGTTTGCGTCCGGATAAGCAACCAGCGAGCTTGTTTTGCCTCACCTGGCCGATTGGTTGGTTGGTTGGCCGGCCTCCGCCAGGTTTTGGGGGGGGTTTTGTTTTATTTTTGGTTATTGAGCAAGCACGGCGACGACGACGACGACGACGACGACGACGGTTCCGTCGTTGACGCACACACGCGCACGTGAACACCGGTTTCCTCATGTTTCACCTTCGACGGACTAGGAGCAGATTCCACCACCTCCCTCCACCACGCTCCAGTCCAGTGCCGGACGAACGAACGAACGGATGGATGGATGACGACGACCGCGACGATGGCGAGCGATGTCTAAGCAGCGTTCCAGCGGCCAGCGGCTATTGGCAGCCTCTATGCTTCTCTCCCCCAAAACAACAAAGCGCCCCCCCACCCCCCCCCCCTTCCCCCAGCAATCAAATACAAATACTCATGAAACGCAACGCACAAAATCCGGCGCACCACCACCGCGCCCCGAAAGCTGCGTCGAAAGCTGCGTCCGTTGAATAATAAAACAAAATGACATTACACAACGCAACCACGGGGTGGACGTCGTGGCGGTCGCTGACAGGGGCCCTAGGGCCTTCGGGGGGAGGGCCCCTTACCCGCGCCTAGGCCGCCGCACCCTGCGTACCGCATCGTCAATCGTCAAGGTCATCATCACGGCGCAACGATTATATGCTGCGCCGCCTCCTCCTCCTCCTCCAATCGCGCAATGCAGCTCTCGAGGGGTGCCGATGCAACGTGCAACCCAGATGATTAATGCCATGCCATGTGGTGCCGCGCCGTGTGCCGTGAAGCCACCAGCGACTGAAGCCTGACGGAAAGGATGGACGGTATGCTGCCCTTTGTCCGGATGCCTTTCGAAGGATTCTTTCGTGCTGTTTAGACGGCCATGGATTAGAGATTGGAATCCTTCAGGAGCAGCCTTTGCCAGCAAACAAAACACACGATCTGTTGCGATCTGTTTGTGAAACAATTTCTACCGATCGCCTCGCACAATTTCCGCCTTTTATCACCGTTGCCAGCGCTGCCGAGTTGTTCACCGGCGATCATCGATCGAGGGGCACGCGATCGCGTAACCATGAATCCCGTTTCTTTTTCGGGGCCAATTGCTTCACCTGCTAGCCTGTCCGCCTGCCCGAAGAAACAGATCCGTCGGGATCCCGTCGCTGGGGAACTGCTTCGCACACTTCGAAACAGAAACCGAAAGCTCCGAAGGAAAAGAAAGGGGTTTGGTTTCACTCACCGGCCGGGGCCACACCAGTTGACCAGTTTAGAGGGAGAAGATAGCTCCTCCGGAGTGCGTACACGCGTGTGTGCGTATGTGTGTCGTTAGGTGGTCGCCCAAAACTTGTTGAGCGGCCAGTTGAGTCTCGCTGCTGGTTTCAGGTGGGATGTACTTTTACTTTCATGAACGCGGTTAGTAGGTCTCGGCTCTGTTGCTCTTTAAAGCGCGAGACCTCAAAGGCAGGGGGCGCGCGTGCTTCCTCTACGCCGATTCTTACGATTACGATGAGGTCCAAGCAACAGCAGCAGCAGCAGCAGCAGCAGTAGTAGTAGGCCGTGGTGGAATGTAGTACAGTACCAGTTTAGTACACAACTTTAGAACCATTTCCACTACATTGAAGATCATGGATCGACCTCAACAAGTCAGATATAGCGTAGGGAAAACGAATACGAAACGGCCAACGACCGCATTCCATGTAACAACCGCTATTCCACTCCTCTGGTTATGAGCTGACGGTGTGACACAAAGCATGCGTCGAGCAGGTCTAACAACCCCAAGCCCAAAACAAGTCGAGCACCACGACCGAGCTGCGATTGCCGATCGTCTGCGACGCAATCGACCCTTGAATACGGAGTCACCAAAGCTGTCGAAGAGACAGCTGAAAACAGCCCAACATCTTACGCACTCCAGGGTATTCGCTTCTGGTACTGGGCAATATGGTGGGCATCTCATAAGTTTGGGGGGGAAACACACAACAAAGCACGCGAGCAGGCAACGTAGGTCATAGAGGTCTCACCTCATACGTTCCCTTTTGTGGCTGATGACACCGATTGCTGCGAGCTGCTTGTGAGGGTTAGTAGGTTGAGTTCAGTGAGATGCGCCTCTCATTGCCCTCGATGGTCGATGTCTAAGTACAGCTTAATGAAGGCGTTTGAGTGACACTTTTTTCTTAGCAAAACTCCTTTACTCTGCTCTCGTAGATCCAAAAGCAGAAGCAGTGAGCTTCCATCACCATCATCATCTACCCTGGTGCTCTAAGGTGTGTCGACGCCGCACCGTCACAGCTAGTCGCGTGCAGCGACCATGTTTGGTTTCTCGTTCGTTCACTTTGCTTTGCTCGCGCGCTTATCTATCCCCTCCTCCCTGGGGTTCCGGTCCAAACCCCGGTCCCGGCCCCCGTCGTAGGCAAATACGGGATGTGGTGGATAGAAAATGGCGAGCAAGAATGTGCTTGTGTGCTTGTGTACGTGCGAGTGGCGTGTGTACCAGCGTAAACGGGCGCGTGAACTATTTGATATGCGTTACCGGTCGCACGCCAACCCCCCCCCCCCCCCCCCCCCCCCAGGAGGATGGCAACGTTTACGTGCCGAGACACCATCAACCCTCTCTCTGTCTCATCGCCCTCATCGAATACTAGGCAGGCAGACAAGGGGATGACACTGACAAACTGAGTGACTATCTTTCCCGCGGCGCACTGCGTCTTGTTGAACCCCCATTGGTATGCACCCTTCAACCCCTTACAGCGCCCCCCACCCCCCTCCCGCCCCGAAAGCATTCCTTCAGCAGCAGACGATAGGCGACCGAAACGCAGCACGCCGTTCCACGCCATTTCCTTCGCCATCGCCGGTGCTGATGGGAGTATGCTCCACTTCCCTTAACCTACATCCGGCGCACCATTAATGTTCGATAATCGATCGTCGCGTCATGAGCGATTGAACGAAGATGAGCTTCGACTGACGAAAGATGGGGTGACAAAGGAAACCTGGTCCTCAAGTCACGCCGTGGATGATTCAGACAACCGACAACCGATCAGCTCTTGAATATTGATGGCCGTTTTCGTTTGGCTAGCCCGCTTTATTCGCGGCGTTCTTCTACCGCACCGCAATTCCCGGGGCTGGGGCCACGCGAGCAGCGATTCCGGATTGGGGCCCGTTTCGTGAAGGTTCTCGTGAAGGAAGCCCAAAACCCCACCCGAAGGCCAATCAAGTTGTCATAAAACCAGCGTCGCTTTCGGCAGCATCGACGATAACCTGTTCGCGCTATTTTCGTCACTAGGAGCTGGATTGCCCTGAGACGGATTCCAACCAGTTGTTCCGACTTGTTTCCTGTGTCCGAGACAGTTCTGCATTCTGGCCGGTATCGGGGGTTTCCCTCCGATTTCTAATCTGATCAGTTCTGTTCGAGAAGGATCGATGACTGCGCCCGATGAATGCGATGCAAAGGCATTGACCACCGCGAGCTTTAGGCTCTATCTGCGGTGCTCTGAGTGCTCTGTTTACATTCCGATCAAGGTTGAAGCACAGCTCAGCATCAAGCCGTACAGGCCTTCCATCTACCAGTTCGGTTCTCTTACAGTAATGGACAGGCTTTAGGTCGGCATCATTAGGTTGCCTGCACGCGATCGAATCGGAACGGTCCACCTACTGCACTGCGAGGCAGGCAATGACACGGCTGGCACTGAACCATCCGAAGGTCGGACGGAAGTTGCGAAAGCCACTTCTCTCCGAAAACATCAAAATACAACAAAAAAAGAAATCTGATCCGGACGCTGCCAAGAAATAACACTATTTAATGGAATGAAAAAGAAGACGCTTGCTCTTGGCTTTGATTGATGCCCGAAACCAACAACAACCAGCAACAGGAACAATCAAAACAAACGCGGTGGCGTGTGTCGATGCATCCGTACGCAGACCGGTCGAACCGGGCCTCGGTGCGGTTCCATATCCTCCGTGGCGGTGCAGCAGTGGCACGCGACGCCAGGCAAAAGTGTTGTCTGTCTGCGGCCCGGCAAGGTCGCGGATGGTGAGGGATGAGACCGAAAAGGCCACGACCTTACGCCGCTTGTGAACTAGATCTCTCGCTCGCGAACCCTTTCGGCCGGAACACCGTCTAGTGGCACACAAAAATCCGGAGCAATCGGACACCGGCGGCCATCCGTATCGAAGGTCCTGTGGTTTTTTTTCCGATGATCACAGTGACTGTGGCGATCCAACCAGCGACGTCAACTTTCACAAAACACAAAAGCTCAAGCTGGTGGTGCTGATGGTGATGCTGCCACTGATCGGTGGGGCTAGGGCAGCAGTAGTGGGCACGGAGACATTACAGCAATCGCCGATGGTCGGCTCCACGGAAGACCTTGGAAGAGGTAGTGTGCCCGAGGTGGTACTATCACTTCTGGGCCGCCATAGCAGGACAATCTCTTTTACTGCACTGCACACATACGTGCACACACCAGCTATGCACCGTCCTGTAACCATGCGTGGCCTTGAGGCTTTTGGCGAGGAAAAGACAATCCGTGAAAGATATTATCGCGCGCGCGTCGAATCATCGGCCGCCATTGCGCCACCGGTTGAGCCGGGCCGGGAAGGTCGCAACTCCGATTACTTTACACCACACGCTCGTAAAGCCAAAGCCTTCTACGTCATTAACACACCGGACCGGACTCCCGGCAGACTCTAGACGGGAATCTCCGACGGGAATGGTGCAGTCCATTAAGCGGAAGTTACGGAAGCGACGTACAACGGACGGAGCAACGAGCATTAGGCACCGATTGGGCACATCGTTAGTGTGACATAAACAGCCCGAAACAGGTTGCCCAATGTCTGGTGGAGAAGCCTTAATCTGAAAGCCTTTGCGGCTTCGGTAACACTTCCTGACATTCCGAATGGCGACATCATTAAATCATCGATAGCGCTGGCGCTTACACATTCGATCGACTTCCACTCCTTGCTCACAGACCAGCGCACGACTTTCGATCGCCATCACGCCATCCATTAGTGTGGAGAGCGTTCCAAGTTCCAAGACACCCTGGCAATCGCATGCCAATCGCTCATTTTGTCATCATCGCAAGTAACCACACCTTCGCGAGGTGTCGATGTACAGCACGATCGATAGATTGCATTCTGACTTGCACCTCTCGAAGCATGATGATGATGCACCTGTGTACCATACCATGCATCATCATCATCATGCAGAGTGTGCACTTGCAACAGCAGCAGCAGCAGCACAGAGACGAACAACAGAGTGTCGAGATAGCGTTTACCATTGGCGCCATTTTGAATCACAACCCGTCCTCGTAGTCGTCGTCGTCGTCGTCGCCGTGGTTCAAAACGGACAAACAAACAAATCACCCTCCAACGCCCTAGAGAGCGAGAGAGGGTGGCGTGGGTATGGTGCACCACGATATGCCTCTCACTTATCACAACCCAATCTGCAAACCTCACCATAGCGCTAGCGGAGATGGCTTCCTGTTTTCATAGCGGTTCTCGAGGTGACCAACTCTTCGGTTCGGTGCACCTGTATGCGCGCGTCCTTCCCGATGGCCACATCATGCATAAAGGCCATTGTGGCTGGTCAATTTGTCTGATTGATTTCCAACAGTCAACGTCAGTGACGGTGAGGTGTGGTTGAGTGCTGAGTAGCCATTTTCCCTTTTTAATTGTTTGTTCCACCCATTTTACCGTTCAACGTAGGCCGTTTGGCCAATCTCAACGCTTGCTTCGCTAATTGCTAGACAGGCAAACTACCGGCCCAAGACAAGGCGCGAAACGCATCGTGATCGCGATCATCCGGATGAGATTACGAATGGTGGAACGAGAGGGTGCCGTCCACAATGTATTGTGGAATGGAATTGTACTCATTTATGCAATACATCACCACCGCTGTTACACAATTACTATTGGGCGATTTTGCATAACAACCTTATCATGCCCGAGGTGCTCGAGAACATTCTGGGCTATCGTAATATCGCTCAGCGTCACACCTTAGGCACCGCGCCCCCCGAGGAGGCACGTCTATCGCGATTATAATTTTCATATTTCTCACCGAACGCCCGCACGAGACGAGACGATTGGAAACAATATGGCGTCTGACTGATGACTGATTGCCTTTGAAGGAAGTCTCCCGGAGGTACTCGCCAGTACTCATCGACATCCAGTCTCCGCTGATTGCGATTCCCTGATTCCCGTTCGCCATTAACAATGGAATGCGAACACGAGCACGAGTCCTCCCTACCCTGCAAACGAACGATCCTCGTATGATAATTACCGGATGATCATGAGATTTTAAGCACCCTTTTACCCATTCATTCTGGTGCTCTGGTTGTGTGCCGCGAAACCTGTTCTGCCAAGGAATCGATCAGCACCAGAGAGCCGCTTTCGCTCGTCGGCGCGGCGTCGCGACAGACCGTCTGACAAACACAAAAGGTGACAAATCGTCCCGTGCCGAACAGAACAACACGCTAGAACGATCCATCATCGTGGATACCTCGCTCGGGCTCGTATCATGATGTCAGACACCAGGCGGTCATGTCCAGACACTGTATCCGTACGGAGACAAATCGTTTCGCCGGAGTAATCCTAATGTTGCCGGCGATGGTGATGCGCTAATTGTGTTAACAGCCCTCGGGCCTTAGGCCCGATCGTCGCATCATCAATCGCGTCTTGAGTTGTTTGTTTAACAATCAACAAGCTTCGCAGCCATTCCTCAGCTTTAAGCATCTCCCGAGGGAAAGAAACACTTGATCGTCTGCTCCGCAAGTGGACTGATTGCGTCCTCAAGCCTCAAACATTCCCTTTTGCACTCGCTTTCCTGGTGGAACTGGTTGTAAAGGACGATCAATACGATCCTATCCACGATGTCGCTGGTGTTACCCAAAAAAGGTCAACCGACACAGGTTGCGTCTCGCTCTTACATCACATACGGTCAACTGCTCCGAAGTGCCGGCTGCAACAAGCTGTTGTACAATTGTGCAACGTCCAAGGGGTGCCCCCGTATCGGGGTGTGCGTTAGAACCCCGAGGGGTTGTCACCGGGTAGCATGTGACCATCATCACCCCCCGAGCAGCATTCGTTTCTCGATCGTTCCTCGTGCTCCCTTGAGCCCGCCCTTTCTAATGCCAGACCGTGCGCGGCGGTTGTTGACGTTTTTCCGCGAGCAGGTGCCAAATTGGAAATGCCACACACAGCGACCGTGCGAGCGAGCGAGCGAGTGATCCGCTTTTCGTCATTCGCGTCCGTTTCCATCTAACGAACCAGCTCCGTTCTGTGCTGCACCAACCGGTGTTAAGTGACCGGTGAGGAGATGCCAGTTCTGCCAGGGCTGGACGAGGAGGCTGCTGCTGCTGCTGCGGGGACCAATTTTCGAACGAGAATGTTCTCCAACCGAACCGAACCGAACTTGACTGGCTGACGTGGTGGTGGTGGTGGCCGACATAAAATTGCAATAAATAACTGGTTTTTTGCATAACCCGTTGCGATCCTCGGCAAGCTTCTCTGCTCGCTCTTTCTAACCCCCGGGAGGGAGGGTGCAAAATGTTCTTTCTCGCCCTCTCTCCCTCTCTCTCTCTCGCGGCCACAGATCGCAACAACAACGAATGTCCGGCGCGGATTGGTGGCGGAACTCTGGCACCGCGCGGAGGCGACCCACGGGGTTTTTGCTAATCATCTGTCGTGCGCACAAGACGGTGACGTCGGCGTGGCGCACGCACGGCGCACATTAGAGAGGAACTCTAGATTCCGAACCACCGGCGAGCCGATGCCACGCATCGTTTGCCGGTAATTACTCTCTAATAACCACTTTTGCCGTTCTCGTCGTTCTCGAAACATCACCAGCCGGCGGCCAGTGACAGTCACACTACTGGCGCACTGCCGTCCAGCAAACAAATCCGGCATCATCAGCGGTTGCCTCACGAGACCGACGAGCGAGTCAACCGACGGACCAGACCAGGCGCTAGGCTAATTGCAGAAAGATTATTATGTTCTAGCTCTTTTGAAAACAAACACGACAGCCAACGGGGTTCAGGCAAACTGTCATCATTTGCAGGTAGGGATGTGAAGGACCCTGGTGACTTCGATCGATTGATACTGATAGATTTAGAACGGTCCCTCTGCTGCTGCTGCCATCTTGATAACTATTTTTACACAAGCAAAGTGCAACCAGTACCAGGTCGTGGCATTTGAACAAGATGGCTCAGTTCCAGCTAGGCCTACCGAGTTGTCTGGCAATCTGGCAATCTGGCAGTCAACGGCAGAACGAGGAGAAAAACGCTTCCACTGGTCGCTACTTCTGTCAAGTGTCCTTACCTGAGGAAAGCAGTCGAGGGATCCGCTGGAGAACTGCAACTTGAAAGATTCTGCACCAAAAAAAAAAGAGAGAGAGAAAGAAAAAGAGAAATCAATAAACGCTATCCCAGCTGACCGGTGTATGTGTGTCTGTGTTTTTGTGGCATTGAAGTGAATCCGAAGATGAAACCGCACAAGCAGCGTTATGTTGGATGCCGGTTTTGGACGCTCAAGACAATTCTACGCCCCTCTACGGCCGAGGTTAGCCAGTGTTCGGTTCACGCAACTTTGAACTTTCCAAATATCCACCCTCCCCCCGCGCACCTGGGGCCAACGGTCCGACCTCCTCCGATACGCTGCCTCGATGGAGTTATGTTTTTTTTTTCATATCGTTCCGCTGGTGCCGACATCGTGTGATCGAGATTCTCTCCTCGAGCGTGACAAGACCACCGCGTGTGCGCTGGTTTGGTGCCCTTGATCGGGGGGACACCACGCTAACCTTGCCCGAAAAAAAAACCCTCCGCTAGAAAGCACCCGCGGCGGCGACCAACTGGAAATGTTTGGCTGGAGCTTTAAAACAATTAAGACATTGTGTTGCAACAAGCAGCCGGGGGGGTTGCGCGGGCTGCAGCAGCAACACATCCTTCACAAGCCATTGACGCGCCAGTTCGTCAGTTGACACCTTGCCTGCCTGCCTGTCTGCCTGCCTGCCTGCCAGCTGCCTGACCCTGACAATTATGCTTCGTTTCACAAGTTCATCCACAAACGGATGATGATAAAGCCCACTGCACCCATAGTGGTGACCCATGGAGTTTCTCGGTGAAATCTGGCTGCCCTTGTGGTAAGTCTCTCCTCCGGTGGTGACAAGAGATGCGCGGAACGAATTTATGTCATCGATGTTCCAATTCATAGGCATTGGACCTCTGTCTCCCTCTCTTTCTCCGTCTGAATGGCTACGGGTTCATGTACGATAACATATGGTTCGCCTGAAAGTTATGAACTGGTCCGTAAGTGATTCGTCGGTGGAGGAATGTAACAAATGCGATCGAGATGAATGTAAACAAACACACGAGTACGATGCCATTAAGCTCTCCATCATTCAATGGCGTGAAGGCGGCATGTTTTACGCTTTGTTTACATGTCCAACAGTGGCCAATGGCTGACAGCAACACGAACCAATAGGGTTGCCACTGCTCGTGGTTGCTGCTGCTAGAATGTGATCACCACGCGACCACCTTGCCACGAACTGTGCGTTCCAGGAAGTACAGCTTGTCGGTCTGCCTGACCATTGGTTGCTCATAAACATGGCCACCGTGCCAGTAAACTTCTGTTCTGCGCCCGTATCTAACTGACACCTGTCCACCCGAAAAATCGTAACACTTTGAATTTGTACTTGGAGAACGGCACACAAAGCACGTTATCCTGATTAATGCTGGCCTCTCTGGTGCCTCCTCGATAAAAAGGATGCCAGGAGTGGTGTTGAAGGAAGAGAATCGGTAGCTGGACCGTGCGAGTGCGGAACGTGCTCGCACAAGGTGGAGCACGAGCGCAACGCACGGAGGAAGGTGGTTCACCACAATTAACCTTCACCTGAATCGAAAGTGAAAACCGGCCAACCTCCAGCAATAGCAGCAGCAGCAGCTGCTGCTGTTACTACTACTGCTGCGTACCGGGTGGAGCCGTGGGGACAGCCACTGGCCAGCCAGAGAGCTCCAGCCACTAACGAACGAAGGTGGGATGGTTCGCTCGCTCGCTTCGAGACCATTTTTTGAACGATTTCCGATCATCACAGCCAGATCCGGTATAACCGGGCCGACCGATGATTTTGAACGAGGCCACACCACACCCCCTCCCCTCCTTTATCACCAAGGCTCCAAGTGGCATCGAGTTTATGGAGAGAATAAAGTTCAAGAATTTTTGGGACGGTGCGCCCTGTGACCTTCAAGTGGAGAGCGCCCACTCTAGCCTCCAGCCCGGCTTCCGGTTGACCGTTATGCGTCACCTCTGGAGAGGGGTGTGCTGGTGGTTTTGATCGAATCGGTCAGCAACCTTCGGACTCGCAAAAGCATTGCTGGTGAAGGTGAATATCCCGATCTTTCATTCTGGAGAGCTCGGTTCGATCGAGGCCAAGCGGCTGTGGGAATGGAATGCAGCCCCACAGGTACAGTGTCCTTCAGTTCCCGCTTTATTTTTGGAGGAAAATGTGGACCACAACACGACCGCAACAAAAACAACAACAATGACAACCAAAAGAGACAGCGCACTCACTGGTGGTGCGTTCGTTCCTAAATCGTCAGCGACGCCGTCGACGAAAATGAGTTCGCTTTGCATAACGACTGCACGCGCTGCCACGGTGTGTTAGATCATATTTGGCTTTCCAAACCTGATGTAGCAGCGATGGTCTAGCTGAGGGGCTGACCAGTTTGCCAGGGATGGTACGCACTCCGGATGATCGCGATCCCAAACCACAATGTGTCACTCCGTCACCATTGAAACCATCCCCCGAAAATGAAGGGAGCACGTCGCCCTACCTTAAAAGCCAAAAAGCACCCTCGCGCACTCGCCAGGTCGCCTGTTTGTCTGCTAAAATCAAAAATAGGGCCCAAACCATATACATTGTATGTGCGCGTGTGGGGGGGGTGAAAGATATGCTGATCCTCCCAAGTACAACCCCCCCCTTGCATGGGATCTCTTCGCTTATGCTACGCTTGCCTGTCCATTGCCCATTTTTGGGGCCCTTCTCCGAGCGCACACGAACCAACAACATGTACAAATCGTTTTCCATTTTATTCGGTATCGGGTTGTGCGTGCGATGCGCACATCTTCTTCGCGCGCCGCCACCATTACGTACGCGTACGTGCGTGGCCTAAATGATGGACAAACAAAACAGACGCCCACGATGGGGAGGGTGCGAGGCAGTACACACCCCTGGCGTGGCCCGTGGCAAGTGTGTCAAGATTAGGATCAAGGATCACACGAACGATTGGCCGCCGCCACCGCTGGCAGTTCGCAATTGCGGCATTTTCGACGTTCGCTAATTTGTCGTTGACACATTTGTCGATGCTACCGAATTAGGAGCATTAGACGGGGGGTAGAGCATAGTTTTTATGAGTTTGCTTTTGCTTCTGTTTCTTAATTTTTTATTTTTGGTGTTTCGAGAGCCCCAATTTATGAAGGTCGTTTCTTCGGCATTTTAAACGCGTCAACACAGTTAGCGTGTCCCTCAGGGCTACTAGATGCTTGTCACCATGACAGATAACGACAAACGCACGACGAAGAAGGCTTCGGCCAGCACATTTTTGCCGATTTCTTCTTCCAATCAAGTATGTCTCTCTGGTATGCAGTTCAATTTTCTTGTGTTTCGTGTGCTTGTGTGTTCCGGAATGATTTTGTCTTTGGTCATCGATATTGAGACACCGATCGGGTATCGCGTCAGCAAGGTAAAAGCAAGGTGATTGACACTTTCCCCCATTCCAGCCACGCGATAAATATTCATTTCTCAAGCGGGCAATCCCGAAGCAACCAGAAAGGAAACAGAAGAAGAAGAAAGAGGAAGTCAATCGGAGGCGACAAAATTAGGAATTAATTTAAAGAATATTAATAACCCGGAACGGGGACGAAGGGATAGGGGTCTCGACATCCGGCACCCGTCTGCAGGTGATGAGCTGTGTAATTGTTTTGTAAACTGTCTGCCAACCGCCAGTAGCCGCCCGGGGAAGAGCAATCAGAGGCCGCCGATTGCAGAGCGCAGAGCGCCGATTGCACATTAGCAAATGCATCCCCGCTGCAATACTCATTAGCAGACGCCACGCCGGTCTACCACTCATTACAACTCTTGTCCCTGTGGTACGGAATCATTACACACGACGGTCGTCCCCGTCGACAAAAATGGCAAAATCCCGACAAATCGTTCCATCTCAGCGCCGCTCGGAGATGTGGGTGCTCATTATGTTAAAAGCTCGGCCGCGCGGTTGCTGCGAACGGTACGCAATTAGCAGTCGGCATAATTGGGCATTTAACAGTCGAATCCGCACCGCCTCCTCCTCCTCCCTCGCAAAAGGAAACGGACCCGCGACCGAGGCGAGTATTGCTGAATCGTCACGCAGTGGCCAGCGCAGACGCAAGCAAGCTCAGTCGCAAAGCAGCAAAAAAAAGCGTCTGAATCAACATTTTATGATGGATTGATCCCCAGCAAGCGAGCGAGCGAGCAGGGGAGCGAGGGGCCTGTTGGCATACCATAAATCCGTTCTCAGCCTTCTAATGTCTCTGTTTGCTGCGCGTTTCGATTCGCTATTCTCTTTCCACAGTTCAAGAATGAGCTTCAGCACCGCCTTTACAGCGATGTCGGTGCGGCAGCGATTACACGTTTAATGAGTGTGACCATGCCGTAACCATTGTGTCATTTGCTTCTGCTGCTGCTGCTGCTGCTGCTGCTGCTACTGTTTGATTTGATTTTTCATTCACCCTTTTTTCGTATTACATTTCATACGTCAGCACTTCCGTTGTATTCGGTCGAGAGATATCTTTTAAGAATCGAATGCCACCGTACGCAACGATTCTTACGATTCACAGGTGCGCTAAAAGGCCGCAGGAAACGACGAAGACGACAACAACGAGAGGCTCTAGGGAGTGAAACCTTGCATGGCTACCAGTGACGCTTGATCACGATCCTTGATGATAGCCAAAGCATCAGAGGTTGATTTAAAATTCAAAACTCTCTACCATATCCCACCCGCCCTACCCACCGTGCAATTCCCTCCACGCGCGCCACTAATGGCATAAAATAGAAGGCCACACGCGGTCTGGCACGGTACGGTCGAAATGGCGATATTCGGAATGGCCACCACCGAGCCGTTTATAATTTATTCTAGATCGACCGAATTCGTTCGCAAAAAAATGCTCATCTTTCAATGGTTTATTAGTGTCGTGAGCACTGGGGTGCGAGGAGGGGTTTTTTGTAGGGGAGAGGATCACCTCTCGAAAGATCATCGAAGCCAGTCAAACCGGAACGGAACGCGGTCCTGCGATCAGGCAAGATCCGGCTCTGCTCCAGCATCGACGTGTGAAAGCTCGAGCATATGAGGGGTGGAGTGGGCGGGGGTTGGGGGATGCTAATCACCATCGTTGTCTTTGCCAAATAGTGTCCTCTTCGGACAGTCTCGGTTCGGTTCGGTTGTTCATTCATTGGTTTTTTGCAAAACTTTCTAAACCAATAACAACCGAATGTCGCTGTCAGTGGTGTCCAGTTTCAGTTACTTTTGCTTTTTGCTATCTTCTTCTTCGTTTTCTATTTCGCTTCGATCTCTTCATCTTCATCTTCCTGAAGTTACGACGCGGTACGTCCGTAAAAACAAGATTCAACCTTTTCGGCAACCCTTGTGTTTAGTGTCCCAATCGATCAGCTGCGAAGCGATCGAACAATAGTTTTTAGGGGGGGCCCAAGAGCAGCAGATGGCTGCTCGCTTTCGCACAAGCCCCTCTAGCTCGATTTATTTCAACATTTCGGGTGGAAAAACCATTCGAAACCGATCGAAACGATAACGATCGCCTAGTGCGTGTCTGCGTAACAGCCCGATTTGACGATCATCGCGGAGAGGACGTCGTGTACACATCGAAGCAATCATTCCCAGTCCAAGACGACGTTTCGTTACGACGACGAGCCGGCGACCCGGATTGCGTTCCCTGTGCTGTGA
This sequence comes from Anopheles aquasalis, assembly GCF_943734665.1. Taxonomy (NCBI): domain Eukaryota; kingdom Metazoa; phylum Arthropoda; class Insecta; order Diptera; family Culicidae; genus Anopheles; species Anopheles aquasalis. The sequence goes on from NC_064877.1 coordinate 17,969,739, forward strand.
TTGTGTTTCCCTCTTGGTAGCCCATGGTATCTGTTTTCCTTTCCGGTGGAAATGACAGATACACGGTGCGGCGTGCTCGTTAATGACTCGCTTTGTATGTCTATGGGACAGCAACATACGGACAGATGATAACAAATGATCGCGTATGACGAAAGCAGCAGCCCTCGAGAAAAAAAAACGAGCGCTCTCACCCCGTTACACTCGCCCTGTAAAAGGAGAACAAGCGAGCGAAAGAGAGAGACGTGGTGCAAGTAGCGCAAACACAATTGCATAATTGCAAGGTCGTAGACGGTAAGACCGGTACGCACGGTGGCAACTGAAGCGATGTGGTGCACCCTCCAACCCTCCATCTTCCCCCAGCCCGTATGAGAAGACATCAACGGACGAAGAGAGAGAGAGCCACGCTCTCTGGTCTCATGGTCGTCGCCGCTCGAGGGTTTTCCCGATTTTCCCGAACGCGCGAAGATGCTCGCTCGCTCACTTGTTGTACCGCGAAAAGGGGGAAAAATTTTCCGAGTTGCACGTGTGTATGTGTGCTTCTAGTTGACAAACATACACATACGTGCGCACTGGTGACTGCCTTCTACTCCCACACAATGTGTCAACTCTGCGGCTCTGCTGCTGTGGGGCTGCCGGCAAAGTGCACGTTTTCCCATTCCAACGCCGCGCACTAACGGCATGCCCCTTTGTTGACATCCGGTTCTCGGGCCCTCGGAATAAGCCGTTATGTTGGTGGCGGTGTTTGTTTTTTTTTTTTTAGTTTTGTTGACGGAGTATCTGGTAAACGATGTCTTCTTTCGTCATTCTTTCACTCTCGGTCACCAGTCTTTGGTTTATCATGGAGTTTATCGGAAATTTTCGAGTGCGAGAGAGATGCATTATGCTATCATACTGCTTATCACATCAGATAACGAGGCAGCACAAACAGGCAAAGCATAGCGGCAGCATACCCTGCACTATGTGCACCCTGGGGTACTCCGGTATGCTTCTGGAAGCTTCCTTGCTCTCCAAGCACCAGGGCACCCCCTGGGGGCCCCTTCACCTTCGTATGACCGGCGGAAAAACCGGTAAACCGGCCGTACAGCACCCGGCCCATAGAGAGGTTACGCGAAACCCACGGAAACTTCGCGATCTAAACGACATCGTCGAGCGTGGTGCAACCGTGGCCGATGCGGTCGCGGCCGCAAACCAGCACACCGGAGCGGAGTGCAGTGCACCGCAGCCAAACGAGTGCAACAAGCATTAACCACGCGGCCGCTTCGGTGGTGCTGGATCGGAAAACTGGTATCTCAACTGTGGGATCACGAAAGGGAGCGAGCACGTTGTTGCCTTCCTAGCAACGACGGCGATGGTGACGACGGCGACGACGATGCCGATTGCTGAGATTCGAATTCTCGCGTCGGCTAAACGAAACATCAGTTGCTGTTGTTATTTTGGGGAGGACGACAGTTTGACATTCCGGCCAAAGAAAAAAAACGCGGTCCGAATCAGCCTCTCCCTCAGAATCTGTTCTTTCTCTCTCTCTCTCTCTCTCTCTCGGGAGAGGGAGAGAACTCTCTCGCATCATTCTTCACCATCTCGCACGCACCGGCCATTCCTTTTATCCCCCCCGGGGTGTGATAGCCGCTCGCGATTTGCGAGAGAAGCGCGATAAAGGCGAGTGATAAAAACACTTCACCAATACACGCCACGCAGACGCCACGCGAGATACACGATTCCCGGTTAGAACTCTGCCACCGCCGCCACCACCACAGCCTCCATCGTCGTCGTCGTCACCAAACGGAAGAACCGAGGTCGAACCGGAACGGTTCTGTTCTACTGCGATGAGAGTGAGCGGGCGCGATCTGCCTCTGGCCCCCGGTGGGATTGGGGATTGAGGATGAGGAAGACTCTTATGTAATTGAGTCTCATTTTTCTCACGGCCACACCAGGAGGGGATTCCATTGATATAGTTTTCGCGCGCGCGCGAGGTGAAAGTAACCTCGTGCTGGTCGCCAGTCAGTTAGCGTTCGAATGAAAACAATAAAAATAATAATTTATCGTTTAATGCACAGCACAACACCGGGCCATTTGTTGACCAAGTGTGCAATGTGTGCGTTCTAGAACGAGCTTGATAAGGGCGGCTCATTTATGCATAATTAGGGCCGGCTGCCCAGGGACAACTCGTCGTCTGAAGGGGGCGGCTGTTTCGCTTATCCCACGCATAACACCGACACACAAATACACGTATGGCTGACTGGCTGGCTAATGGATTTGCTCGTTTGCACGAGAAGGGTTCTGATGCTGTCGCTGCTGCTGCTTATCAATGCGCGTTACATTCGCAATTCGCGAGTATCCGTCAGTAAAGATGCGAACGAGCGAACGAACGGTCCCTTTCACCTTTGCTCTGCTCTGCCACCAAGCAACACAGCGCGAGAAAAAGGGGAGAAGTGGTTCAGGAGATGAGGAATGCAGCCCCCCAGCCATGCAGGCCTGGCAAATGAGGTGGGATGTTGCGTGAAATGAAATGAATTCCGTTTTTGGCGCACACACTCACTCGAGAGAGACGCGATGGCGAGTTGTTGCTTCCACTGTTGCTGCTGCTCCTGTTGCTGCTGCTGGATGCCGATAAATCCTTTATTCCAAAGTCTCTCGCTTGGCAGAACCGTGTCTCACTTTAAAGCAGTCCACTGTATACTACTGGACGGTACTACGCACAGTTCCCGAAACCGAGTACACCACAATGACCGCGACACCACTACGAGGCACACTAACAACTCACATGCACATGCACACGTACAACACACAGACACACCAGCGAACACGCGGAAATGCGCGCGCGGAAGTGTTCGATAGATGTTCTGTTCTGTTGGCTTCTGCTGTTGCTGCTGCTGCTAGTCCGTCGTCCGTCCTCCGAGTACGTGACACTCGCCAAAGCAAGGGAGGGCAGGTGGCACACAGGTGCTTGCTTGCTGACTGGCTGGCTTGCTTGCTTGCTTGGTTGGCTGCGAATCTGCGAATGAGCGCGGATCAGGCGTGATACCCGTTCAAATACACGGAACACACCACACGGGAACGGCGCTCTCCGTCGTCAACTTATGAACCGCCTTCGTCGCCGTCTCCGTCACCGTCTCGGGGCACCTCTCCACCTCTATCGGCCGACGCCACGGCCGCCGGTTAACACACCCATCACGTGTGCGTACGCGCGTCTGTGTCTGTGTGTCTCCGGCGTCTCGGGCCGATGAAGAGTTAATTTTATCTTCGCCTTCCCCAACCCCCGGAGACCCAACAAGCAGAATCACTCAGTTTTGTCTCGGGAATCGTTCGACTAATGATAATTACCCCCAGACAGGATAATAGGAAAGACAGAAGGAGGAAAGAAATAAGAAAAGGAAGCAATAGGGACACGTGCGAGGCCATTAAAACAGGATCTCGAAGGTATTGAGTGCCTCCGGTCACGAAAGGGTCTCCGGAGTGTATTGCGGCATTATTTTACTATAGCGCAGACCAATCGTCGGTACGTTGGAGACTGAAATTTCTCTCTTTATAAATGAGTGACTTCGTTTGTGGGGTGCTCTCACGCACGCACGCGGTCGCAACGAGTTGCCGTTTTGCCGGCAATTCACGCGCATTTCAAGCCGACCTTCGGCTGGTCTAGAAGGGGTGGATGTGGGGTTTGGTTATCACATGGCACAAAGAAGAAGAGGGATGTTCCCTTCTGTTATGGAAAAGGGATAAAATCCTGCAAAGAATCGAAACACAGAGCGCATCATCACTAAATCTTCGCATGAACTTCTCAGTCTATATCTGGCCATTACAACGAATCAAATTTCATTCTCACGCAACCCTTTCGCGAGCGCGCGCTTGAACACATACATAGGAAATACAACAAAACGAGGGTGACCGACTTATTCTTCTTCTTTGAGAGGCTTGGCCTTTGAGTGCCCGATGAACCCTCCGAACGCGGTTTTTCTCGCTGGTACCTGGCCGCCGAGTTGCCTCAGAAGGAGGAGGAGGAGGAGGTCAGTTCATTAGGATAATTACAGGAAGTGTTTGTTGGACGCACGTCGGTTTCTGGTCGATGCTCGAAGGACACGACCAATGATCACTGATTGATCGCTAGAGGTCGCAACAAACTCTGCAATGGCAGTGGTTAGTGCAGTACTGTACTCTACTGCACGGTACGCATTGGAGTTGCTGTACCAAATCGGCAATTTAGATCAATTTACATCCGATCCTGTTATTGAGGACTGTATGCGACTCTGTGAATAGAAACTGCATTAATGGCAGCCTCTGTTTGTAATGTTTTCCTTGCATTGAAAAAATACATTAATAGCGCATTAACATATTGTAAATCTTTAAACAGATTTCCCAAAAGCAATATTTTCAAAATCGGTGCACATCGTAGGATAAAAACTACTACGACAAACCAATATAAAAATTTGAACACATAATCTGTGCACTATTTACCAGGTAGCTCCGCCGGGTTTTCATTAGAATTGGTATTAACTTTTTTTAAACAATTAATTTAAATTCGTTTCTTTAGGTAGACTCGTAAAAATCTTCACTTTTTCTTTTCTTTCACTTTTTAAAAAATCTAACAAAACCGAATAATTGGAAATTCAACAAAAAGTCAACGTGGCTACCCTGGATAAACTTATAATCTATGAAAAAAATTGTGTGTATTTTTTTTTTTCCTCACAGAGCTACGATGGGAACCGTTGTTAGTCAAAATCAAAAGACTTGCGCCTTAAGATATAAGCGACGAACCCGGTTTGATGCTGCCAAAAATTGATAAATTAGAAATTCAACGCAAACTCAACGGATGCTACCTGGATAAACTTATAATCTATCAAATGGTTACTAATTTGTATATTTCAGATGGCCCGGTACGTGGCTACGATGGGCACCGGAAAAAGTACCTTTTCAAAGACACATCTTCCTAAATTTGATGCCATGGATGAAGTTTTTAATTAATCTTCCCCAAACTAGAACCAAATATTCTAGAAAAATTGCAGATCAATTTGACATTCACTTAAAAAAATTAAGTTGAATAGTTTCTTCACAACAAATCGACAAAAAAGAGCCTTTTCGGACCCGAATTAAACTTAATCCCCACCAAAATGATCATTAATAGCTTCTTTAACCTCCAAGAAATCACAAAAACGATAATTCAAATATGTCACCTACGTTTAGCAAGGGAAATTGATTTACTAAATGTTTAATGCTAACGGAAATCTACGTGAAATTGCGTCAATTCGGTGTTCAAACAGAGCAAAAAAAAAACCCAAATCCTATCAGAATGTTCATGCGTAACACCAGATTCCATGCGGACGGGTTTTCCTTCCAACGCACATTCTCGTGATTGAATCACCTTTGCAAACAAATCACAGCACCGATCGTTGTGCTTGTTGTTGATCGTTCAAATTTATACGACAAACGCCGGGTTCACTCAACGCAAGCTAGCGGCACCTTCCTCAACCGGAACTGAAAAACTAGAACTTCTCGAACTGGAGCAAAACCAACATGCGGCGACTGATGACGATCAACGAAGCAGCGTGCAAAGGGATCATATAACAACAACAACTACACCGGCGGCTGGGGGACAACTGTAAACCCTTTTCGGTATTGAAGGTGGGGGAGGGGGGTTATCCACGCAGTTTGTCAAATGTAAACATTGGGTGCTCCATCGCCGGCTGTACGACAGGTGCGGAGACCTCACCGTAGGAAGGTGTTACAAGTAAATCCAGTTTTATGGACTCTTAACCAAAGCGTAATTAACGCCTGACCTACGGTCCGCATGAAGCGTACACATACCGTTTGATATGGTTTTATAACCGGGGGTATAGTTAACACACAATTAACCGATCCAGTTGCGCCTTACTGACCTTCGATTGGAAGTCATGGTCGTTTCGGCGAGAACCCCTTCTTTTGATTCGTTCACGCTTGTGTCACGCTGCGTTGCGGGTTTGTTGGAAAAATCAATTAGCTACCATCCCTGGAACGTCATTGTACCTTAGGGACTGCAGCCACAGTTCACAATATTCTAATTGAATGATTTTGCAAAAATTGTCCCCAGCCAATAATTGCTTGCGTAAGTAGCGCGCGCACAGCGCGAGGGCTTTCACTTGACGCAGATCAATCTCCCGGAAGGCGAATAGACAGTCCGTCCAGATATGACGGCAGAATACGGGAATATCTCCGGTACTAGCACACGTGCAGTGTGTAATGGATACTTCCCGCAGTTCCACTACCGGTTCGTCGCTTCCTCTCAAACATCTGACGTCAACATCGATCCATCGCTCGATGATCGGGACGGAGAGAAGGGTGTGATGGACAAACAGCCGTACAGACCATCCTCAAATAAACTCTACATTGTAAGTACCGCGTAGAGAGATGATCACTGCGATTGCAAAGCGTGCTCCTGCACACAGATACACGCCCCAAGCACACAAAAAAATCACAATTCGCCATGACACCGATCGGTTAGTTCGTACGTCAGTAGCGTTAGTGGAAGGTTCTGGAAAAGAGACCCTTATTGCCCTGTTTGATGAGATGCTGCAGGAAACGGGCGCAAAAACTCAATTCATTCGCCGTCTGCTGCTGCTGCTGCTGTTGCTGCTGTTGTTGTGTACAGAAACCAATCAATTAGTCGCTCGACCACTCGAGCTCAAGAGAGGAAGAGGAGCCGCAAACCGTTTGGATACCGGGCTCTTCTCCCGAGCGGAGCAGAGTGTCCAACGGAGTGTGTTTGGTGGACGGAAGGACGGACACGCCGGTATTCCTGGTTTGCTGGAAACAGTTTTTCATTCCAAGCGCCTTTTTGGCAATGAAGGGGAGAGTGGGGGCTGCTGGAGTGAAGGTGGTCGAGTGCGAAAATCATTATCCAGCGCAAAAGTCAACACGGACAGCAGCAACGATTTGCGCAGGTGCTTTAGAGGATGTGGATTTGCGCCATCAACGTTCCGAAGTCACCGAAGCCCTCCACCGGCTGCTTGATTTGACACCGGGGATCCGCTCCATTCTGCGCTTGCGATCGATAATTTGCAAATAATGTTTTGCTGTAAAAAAAGAGATCCGCAGCATTAACGTAGCAGGCAATTTGCAGCCACCTATAGGTATTTATCACTCGCTGTGGTTTAGAGTTTTTGTGTGGTGCCCCAATGTCACTTCTGCCAGTTCTACAAATGTACGGTGCGAATTGCTGCGATCCTTTGTACTGTGCACGTTCTAGAAGACTCGAAGGCGCCCTGTTATTAGCACAGCGGCTACTGAGACCCCGGATCAAATATAACTGACGGACAAATCATTACTTGCGATCATCTTCATAATGATCGTTGGCGTCGATCGAAGGTAGGTGTTCCAGAAAACTCTTGCAACGACATACCGGAATATGTTTTCCCCCAAGAGCCCTGGAGAGACCCCTTTAACAGCACTTCACATTCTCGTGACGGTAGCACCTTGGTGTTCTGGCACACGCTGGACCATCCCCTACGTCATGGAGTTGATGATCAAAAAGAACGCAAACAACTGAGAATAGATCGCTGTGTGTTCGCAGGAAGCTAGAAAAAAACCGGTTGAGTCTAAGATTGGATTTCTTGAATGGCTTCAACAGAGAAAAAAATGCCGATGAAGATCAAAACAAAAAGCGTAGTGAAACTGGTTTTGAAGCGTGCATAAATACAGTACATGGTGGTAACAATTGTTACTCTAATTGAACCCCGCCGCCCCCCCCGGGAACGGCCATCGTATTGGACAACTCATGGTAAAGGATCCAAAGTACGAACGCGTACTTCGAAACGGAAAACGGATTCTCATCCACGCCGACCGGATCATCCCACGTTCGATTCCAGTTTGGTGACGTCAAACGTGTCCGCGTCCCCGTGCCGTTCTTCTTTGGCTTCAATTTCCTTTCGACTCGCCGTATCGTGGCAGTGCCCATAACCTGAAAAACCACCTGCAAGTACAAGGGGAAAACAAATCACACATAAATACGCCATGTCGTATCGAATTATTTACACGATTTTTGGTGCTGCTGCTGCTGCGGAGCTGCCGCCAGTCGCCGAATTTGCGTCACCGTGTGCCCATGAGAGCCCGTCGGTGGAAAAGTGGCACAAACGGCAAAGGCAGTGTGGAAGTGTCGAAGTCCGTGACTTCCGTGTGTCGAAATGTCTATGACCCCGGGGATCGCATCAGAAGCCCGCTTATCGCAAGATACTTTGGCCCCCCTTTTTGTGAATCGTTTTCTCTCGTCCTCAATGTTAATGGGGTTGTACCACTGGTGGTGGTATTGCAACGCAACGGAAATGCCAAAAACATCCTAAGCTTCACTTTCAAACTGTGCGCAAAGGCGGTGTCGAGGCGCGTGTTGCCAAATAGCGGACGCCAATGTTGAGCCGATTGCGAATCAAGTGATACACGTGCACTAGATAGATAAGCGAAACAAGATGAAGCGATTTTGCAACGCGATTGTTGTGCCCGCTGATGAGGTGCAAGATTGTTTTTGCAAAATCGTTCTGCCTTGCCGCGTACAAACTATTTCCTCAATTTAGGACACCGTAGAACTGGGAAAAGGCCCATCCTCGTGAAGATACGCGGTGTGGCGACAACATTCTGTGTTCCGTATCCATATTAATGCTGTCAAAGGATGGGCAACCCCCGTTACTGTCGGTCGTGAACCACGATTAGTCGTGTGATTGATGCAAATGAAATGCGTGCCCGCGTGCCGATTGGTCCGTCTTTGCCTGCCGCACCGGCAGCTTTGCCTGTTTGTCGATCATTTGTCGCCATAAGACACTGAACCGGAGCCCGCTGCCACTGACCACCGGTTCCGGAATCGATAATTTGTACCCCGATGACGTCTTTTGTTGTAGCGGTGGTTCGGACCAGTTCACCGGCTGTTTACTCTGGTACCGGCTCCGATCCGTACTTGACCGGACACACGCCGACCTAAGGATCGAGCACCTGGCATCTGGTTCGTCTGCAAAGACGCTACGCGACTGTACGAACGAACAATTACAAGCAATGAAGGTCACAATCCGGCCGGGCTTGGTGTGCTCCTAAACACACTTAACACCTCAAGTTGCCATCGGGCGGAAGTGACACGCACGGATGCGGCCACCACTCGATGTCGAAGACCGACAAACGGGCCACAAAAAAAACTAGCTGTGTCCGAATTGTGCACCACATCAACAATAACCACCGTGATGACCTTTACCGTGACTGTGAACACCGTCGGAGCGCGCAGACTCACCACGCGCTCGCTAAGTTGGTACCGGCGTCGGTGATTGCGCGGCCACCGTGGCGCGTCGGTCGGTTTTCCGGTACGCGTCACCTCATTGAGCCACACCACCGTCTGCCGGCCGGTGGCTGGTTGATGATTAGCACGAGCAGAGGTGGTGGTCATGGTGGTTTAGTAATTTCGGCAAAGAAGAAAAAAAAACACGATCCATCGCACATTGTTCATCGGTTTACGACCGGTAGAGAAGAATAAAGACGTCGATGAGAACGTGTGTTTCGTGCGCAACCATTAACTTAACCAAATGGTGCTTAAGGTGTTAATTCGCGCAAGTGACATTTGCGCTAGCCAAGCCTTTTTTGGTCTCATCTGCATCTTGTGCTCGGTGCTGTGTTCGAATCGCTTCCGGAGCCACTGGTTCTTCGCTGCAAAAAGCAACTCAAACTGCTTCATATTCTGCGTTCCGGTGCGCATCAGCTTTGTGTCCTTTTGTAGCCCTCCGATCCACTGCAATGAGGTGATCCTCATTCATTTTCACTTTCATTGTTTACTTTACCACCACGAAGGTCAAACAGAAATCAGCACAATCAAAGCATTAATCGTTCGTTTAATCATCAGAAGGGAAAACTATGCGCACCTGACGCTGGCACCGCATGCCAATAACCTCAAATCCGCCACAAAGTATTGAACGATCGCCATTAGCCATCGTAAACACTCGATCGCGTATAAAAACATCCGCCCACCGACGGACAGCAGACACCTCTAGACCGCCTCCCCTCCCTCACTCGCTTCTTCGTTCCATCGTTTTGATTGATTTTAATTTCGATTACGAAAAATGTGGATCAAGGGTAGACTGCTGGCGCTGGCGGTGGCACTGGCGCCACCGTCGACGGAAAATTGACCGAAATACAGCAAAAGGACGGAGGAAGGAGCAAAAAACAGTGCTGGACGGCAGCACGAGCAACAGCAGTTGGTAGCAGCAAAAAGGACAACTGGAACTGAAAAACGCCTTGTACGATCGCAATTTACATAATCGGAGCTCACGGACGGAGTTGTTGGTCCGTCGATTCGGTCGATCGGTATCATCATCATCATCAGCGACATCGACAAAAACGATTTGCGATCGGGCGTGCTTGTGTGCCAGCGACCAGCACCGAAGTGTGGCAACGGACATTTATGATTAACAGGCCAGTAATGTCCAGTCCGGGCCCGAGAGAGACTGTGCACTAAATGGAACGTGCTGCGGGCCACTAAAACATCTCTATCATGGTTCGCCACGCCATGCCATGCCTCGGCACACTACGCAAGGTCTAAATTTTCCACACTGCCTGCCAGGCATCGTTCTTGCAGTCGTCGAGAGAAAGGAAAAACGTGTTTTTCCTTTTGTCCCGTTGGCCGACCATTAACCTTGGGCAGCACGCTCTGTGCATGTGTGTGTCTGTGGCGGACCCTTATAATAAGACCTTGACGAAGGTCTCACCAAGCCCTTGAAAGCCGTGCTCCGCTCTGCTGTGGCTTAGGCGGTGAGCCATCATGCGGATAAGATATTGGAATGTCCAGCGAACCGGTACACGGTCCACGGCAAATCGCACCGCCATGCATCCTGATCCGAGTCCAACGCGAAGGTTAGCTGTCAACGACGACTGCAACGACGACTGCGACGACGACGACGAGTCGTTACGTCGTGCAGTGCAGCGCAATCCATCATAACACGGCGTTTGGTGCTTTAAATCTGTGCTGTGCTGTGCAATTTTTCACCTTGCGGATCAGCCTTAGGACTGACACAACTGGGGCGGAAATTATGATGCCCCGGTGATAGCGGGGGGCAGTAAATGTGATTGGGAAAGCGGTTTTCATGGTTTTCCCTCGCATTTTTTCCGAAGCGGATTCCGAAGTGTCCTTGTTCGCGGTGTGCAAAACGGAATCGCAATCGCGGTGGGCCGGTTGGAGTATGTGGTCTGCGTCTGTGGGTCATATCGATGCTGTCCACGCGGTGTCTAGTCCAGTCATTTTGGCGGACATTCTGACGAAATCGCTTGGAGTTTTTGAGGTGTTGTGCCGTGGTGGGTGAAACTCGAACAGCAGCGAGCAGTTATTAGATATCAATTAGTATTGAGTAATCGACGAGGGTGGTGGAAGATTGATAGACCGCGTGGCGATACGTGATGGTCGAAGGACAGTCTTGTGGGTGCTTCTAGTAGATGATTAGGATGCCTCTTGGCATTATGATGGACACGAAAGCGATGGCGGATTCTGATGGATCTTAACAACAAACGCTAGATGAAACGGTGCTCACTGTGATCAGCAGAATATACCAGTTTTTGTGGAATATTATTACGAACAGATCTTCACACGTGTTGTGTTAAATCATATCGTGGGGCAGAGTGCAGTAGCAGTGACAAACCTGTCTACAATACTCCGACAAGAAATATAATATCAAAAACTAAGGAAAACAAACCTTACCCAGTACAACAAATAGGCCTGGATGATGTTAACAATTATGAAAATTTAGAATCAGTATCGTATTGTTGAACCCAGCACGCACGACGTTGCTGAGTGATTGTATCGCTTTAATGAAAACAAGATACATGATAGTACTTAATAATTAGTACTAGAATCTCATTTAAATACATCCACCATCCACCACGTTCATGATCGGCTTGTAATGGTGACGAAGATAAGGGGGAAAAAGCGATTGCTTTTATTCGCTTACAGAGTTACCAGAAGCACTAGCAGAGCTACCAGAAGCACTTGTTGCGTGTTTCATGCTTAATTAGTTACAGCTTAATGCTTATTTTGTCTAATCTAGATGTAAACTAATTAAAGACCGATTTGTACGATGAGTTGAAGCAAACGGTTGATGCCGATGATTGTCGTAATTCACATCCAGCGGCTGCCAGCGACAAGCGGAGCAAATGACCTTTTGCAAACAGCGCGTTCTTCTAACACAGGTCTAATGCGTGTTCAATTTTTATTCTTCTCTATTAAATAACAGGTCGATGTAGCGTATCACAAACAAATCTTTCATTGACAATCTCAAGGGAACTGTGATCAACGGTTACTATGTTAAAGCAGTCACATGTTGTTTTATTTTATTTTTTGCATTTTTTTCCTAAAGGATGAACCTCTAACGAATATTATGTTGTAATTGTCTTTGTTCTTTAAAAATTTATTGAACCAATTAGGTCCAAAACCGACAAAGATGAACTGTATTTGAGAAGTTCTAATTTCGAGCTTTCATAAACTTTTTAAACATGTTCTGAGAAATAATTTTGTAAAACTACCTTAGCAGCATAGCAAAATTGCAAAAACTATCACCAGACACCTCGAAATAATATCGATTTTTATATCTCAGACGTTCGAGGTGGAAAGTACGATGGACATCGCAAAAAGTTCTGTTTTGCAGGCATGATTGATGTTTTGGCTCTATTTTTTTTTATAATTCAACAAAACTGATTGCTAATATTCCTGAAATGTTGTAAATCAATTCAACATTCACGAAAAAAAAGTAACCAACCAACCAACACCTCAAACACACCACTCTTCTCCACCAACCCATGAGGATGTCTTGGCGCTAATATTTTCATCATTTTCCGCGTTGATCACGATTGTAGAAGAAACATGAATCCACCCGGTACTCTGTTGTCAGTCGCTGAACTACTAACGCGATTCGTGCGGTCGCGCTGCCGGTACGGATTCTCGATTCACGATCGCACGACAAAGCTCCACGTTTTTGCCATTCCGCGAGCGCTGTGCAATCGTTCGGTGGCGTTTTTGTTCCGCTCGCTCTACCCTCTGTTGACAGACCATCATCATCTTCCCTCCTCTGGGTGCGAGCCCCACTTTCCGAAGGCTCGCAAACACTACCGAACGCTTGAAATTACGCTTGAATTTGACGAGCAGCGACCGATCGATGCCGGTCCTCAACGACACCTCGACCTCTAAATATCCTTCGGTTCGTCGTCCGAATCCGTTTTTGAGGCCGTTGGAGGCGGTGGCGGTGTTGGTGGTGGTGGCTGGTGATGGAAGGCTAAGTGAAAAGCAAGCAAAGCATGGAAACTTGTGTAACGAGAAGAGAAGGAAAAAAGGAACGCTGCGTTGGCCAAAAGAAAACAAAATCCGATCTCCGATCTTCGCACCACACCGGGCCTATAGCAAGTGGTGTAAATGTGCGACGCAATAGTTCCTTGGCACACAGGCACGCACTCGACTCCATCGGGGCCCCAGTGTGTCGGACACTTGTTCTATCGCTGCCGTTTTTTCGACATCGTTCTTTGCGACATCGAGGTAGGGTCATCGGATTGGTCATTAAGGTGATCATCATTGAGAGGCACTCCTTCATCTTCATCTTCGTTCGTTCGACTTTTTTTTCGGTCCGAGACGAACAAACCTCCTTCACCATCACCAGCGCTGCCCTGCCCTTTTCCATCGAGATTGGGTAAGAAGCGGTGCTACTGTAACTCCAAAACCAGTGATGAACACTCACAGAAACTGTTTTTTTTTTTAGGCATTTGAGGGCTCGGATCCGTATAGAAGAGACTTCCGCAAATTTCGAGAACAGCGTCATGATCATCTCAGTGGCAAGCACGATGTCACCACAAGCATTAGCAACAGCACCTGATCCTGAGAGGGGACTATGGTTATATCCCATGGCAATCGGTACCTAGACCTGGCAACCGCCGCAGTTTAGCTAATGGAGCATACAGGGCGTGTTGGGCATGAGATTTTGGGCATAATTCTATGAGCTCTTCTCATTGGCACCAGCGACCAATTCTTCGAGAAGCTTCCATTCTCCATTCTTAGCCTTAACATTCACGAGAAGCTCCAAATAAACCTCACCTGATCGCTGGCAAACGTTTGGGAAACGTTTTATCACCGGCTAACTGAGGTGACTGACAGTGGCCAAGGTCACCGGCGTAAACCTTTCGAGTGACATTTTTTCCTTGAAATCACAGCATAACCAGTGTGCCAGTGCTACACTGTACAAGCGTGACCATGTTTGTGCAACCTATTCTCACGCCCAATTATGGTCGCAGATGGAGAAAACTCACGGTTGGAGTGAGATGAGAATTTAGACTTTCCATACGATACCAGACCCGATCTGGAAGTTCCGGGGGTCGTCACCGTTCGGGAAAGTAAGAAGACGACACGCACTAATCGTACACGGTAGTTCCCGGTAAATTCCCCCACGGCTCATCTTCACCGATCAGTCAGTCCGTTAGTCATCGGGAGTCAGACGTGATCGAATTACGTACCCCGCTGCTCTCTCGAAAGCCCGCGGCGTTCCAAGGGTTCAGTCTAACTCGTGTACGAGTTGTAACATCACTCCGACAGCACGCACGCCTGCTACATGCTAATGATCGCGCTGATCGCGGAAGAATCCGAACGATCCCGGGGCACCACCGAATCACGGATGCAGATGGCGTGGCGTACCGGTTCACGGCCAGGCCGGGATAGTGATGGTTCGATCCGAACCATTCTGAGATGTAAGATTTATTCGACAGACGGAGACTGGCCGTCCAGAGAGCAGTGCAGCACAGTCACATCATCATTGTCGTCGTCCTCCCGGAAATCTCAGTACCGGCGGTAGATGGAAAGTTGGAATTTATTGTGTCCGGGGGAAGCACTTGAACAAAGATGCAAACAACATTACATCGGTCAATTTGCAGTCACTTGACCACGATACGATCGAGTACCAGCAGCAGGGAGTGAAGTGCTCTTACCTTCACCTTCATCTTCACATTGCAACAAAGGTTAAAAAGAACACCGCAGGGATTAAATTAAATTACGACTTGTTTTTATTTTTAAATCCATCCCAATTTCGTTTGTTTCTTTTAGTTATTATATTTTTTCCACGCTCTCTCTCCCTCTCTCTTTCTCTCTGTAGTACGTTTTCCTTAAATGGTTCTCGCTTCCTTTCACTTACAAGCTTAAGTTCGCAATTAGGGTTCCTTCACCTATGTCTGTATGCTTTTGCCCCCTTTGGTCTGGCTCTGCTCTCTGTATCAAAGGATGCAGCATGACGACGATTTTGCTGGAATACAA
>NC_064877.1:17992500-18010000 GCF_943734665.1 Anopheles aquasalis
GCAGGTCCGTGCCATCTGTCAGTAAAACAAAACAAAAAAAAAACAAGGAGAAGCAAAATGAAAAATCACGAAATAGAGGTGCTCCAGAGGAGCTCCAGAGGTGCTGGCTTGCAATCACTGAGCATCAATGATGACTTACCCGTAGCGCAAGTGGGCTGTCCGAGTAGTCCACCGGCTGGCAACGGAAGCTGTACTGTCCTCCCCATCCACTTTGCAGATACTGAAACGAGAGCGAGCCAAAATGTGATGACCTCTCGTTGAAGGACCACCAAACCGGGGACCACCAAACAACGATCACTTACCTCATAGAATATCCAGGTGCTGAAGATGGTCTGGAAGAGATTGTAGACGACTAGCGTGTTCCGCAGGTCCATCGGTTTTCGCTTCTCCATCAGCTTTGGTGCTAGCGATTTGCTAAAGTACGCATAGAATATGCAAAGGCCTAGAGTGGGAAAGGGCGAGGACATCATCGGCCAACCGGCGACCCGAGGATCTAAAAGGAGAGCGAAAAAAGGAAAGAGAAAAGACAAAGTCAGATGCGAAAAGGAGAGTGAGTGAACGCGTAAATCACGACCTCATTATGGATTGACACAATCTCCACCTGTGAGGGGCGCCCCCAAAAAGGCCGGCGACCCAAAAAAAAAAGGGGGCCCCGCGCGGTAATTATGCGGCACACACCACATATCACCACCCCCTATATCATTGTCGTTGTGTTGTCGGTGCCGTTGCGATCGACAAAAGGCATCGGCGGCAGTGACAACAACGCCACCAGATATCGTAAAGTGAAACGCCGCTTTGGCCAAGCTGATCCCGGTCACTCCACGATTCCAACAGGTTGGTTGGTTGGTTGGTTGTTGTGCACCACCGAATGGAATGCATAATCACGCACAAAACACCCGGCCAGCACACGGCGTGCTGCGTCTATGTGTGCGCGCTTGTATCGTCGGAATGTGACCGACTGGTAATTGATTCGATGACCAACCAATTGACACACCGCACACCCGGCACACACGTCCATTGGGTCAGCCGCAGTAGCAGCACCTCAGCTGCTGCTGGTCGACCGCATTTGTAGCAATTTGCTTACGATTCCTCGAGCCCGGGAGGTTGTGGCCTGGATTTTACTAATCACTTCCCGGTTGACCTTCTGCTTCTCGTGGAGGCTCGTGGTGCAGCGCTATTGAACCTTCCGCAAGGAGGGCCATTCAACTCCGCCATTTCGGTCGACGGCTCCCCACTCCTCGGTCGTACTTACCACTCTGGTTGTCCATCAGGTCCCTATACCAGTCGTGCATGTTTGTCAGGATCTGTGCCATCTTGTGAGCGTAAAGGAGGTTACGCGGTGTGGGGCTCGGTGTGGTTCTGTAACACGGAAGACAAATGGCACTGGAGATTAGTAACAAGACAAAGAGACACACGTTTAACACATTTAACGATCTTTACAGATTGCCCCCGAATTGGAGCGTTTCCCTAACGCCGCCGCTAAAGATCGATCGCTACTGCGTTATGCGTGCCGTGCCGTGCCGTTGTGTGAGTTGGCCCCGATAAGGAGGAAGTAAGCCGCAAAAAGCGATGGTGATGATGATGATGATGATGCAACGAACGGTGGACCCCGGAGCACCACGGAGCAGCTTGAAAGTGAAAATAAGGCCAAGATCGCGTCCGACAGACAGTGAGACACAGGTGGGCACTGCTGCAGAGAGCGCGCACCGCACGCAAGGGGGTGGTCGAGTGGTGGAGGTGGACGAAGACGAATGCCGATGGAAAACGGAAAGCGCGCGTTCGCACGGGCTCGCGAAATGGAAAAACTTCCAATGAACGAGAGAAGAAAAAAAAGGGTCCCCCCAAAGGGGAAGGGATAATTTACATTGCGAGACGAGATCGGTGGTGGTGGTCGATCGTCAATGATCAACGCAGTGTTGCTCTCTCTCTCGTTCGCTCGACTCTCCGTTGGGGATCATTTTCCCTTTCCTAGGTCCCAGTAGGCCAGGCGACCGTTTTTGTGGGTCACACGCCGCATCACCATTCGGAATGACTAAATCAATCGCCATCGAGCTGTGGCGTGGTTGTGTGAGTCGCGATCGTGTGCCCTGTCTAGTGGCCGCACCACCACCACCACCACCACCGGAGGATGGGTTGGGCAGGGTTAGACAAGGGTTGCGCATCTGATGATGAGTCGCCGACAGTTGTCGTGTCGCCGACCGATTCCTCCTGCCCGATCCATGGCCATCAGGAGCGGTGGGTGCATGATCGAGCATATTATGAAAAGGATGCTAACACACAGACACACAAACCGCTGCAGATAGCCTACAGCTATCGCAATCCGTCCACCTGGTGCTCCCTTCTCCTGCAGTTCCTCCTGAATTCAGTTGTTCGGTTGGCTGGCTGGTTGGTCTGACCAACCATATACCATCCATACCTACCCCAACTCTGCGCACTGCGCTGGACCGGAGAAAGGGCATGCAGGAGGAGGTGCCTTGCTGCAACACTCGTCGCTGTTGTTGTAATTATGTAACGCGGACGCGATGGCCGAACTCCAACCGGTAAACAGCGACCGGCAACGACGACGACAACGACGACGACGTTTCTCTCTCCGTTCACTTCGGGACCACGACAGGAAAAGGGTTGGGGGGGAGGCTGTTCTCGGCGAGACCGATGGGAATTTCACTTTCGCCACCAAGCGCGCCACGAGTGGAATGTGGAATGGACGAGCTCCGTTGATGACCACGACGACGACGATGATGATGATGATGATAATGATGTAGCAGGGTGAGTGTGTAACCTTGAAGACAACTCGCTCACAGACGCACACACGGAGCGCATTTATCCCGGTTTTGTCCCTTTCGCAGATACAACGGGGCTACATTCTGCCAGCTGTACCCTTTTCGGCTTGCTGGCTTGCTGGCTTGCTGGTTGGTTGGTTGGTTGGTTGGTGTGCCACTTATAACCTGACAGTCAAGTAGGCTGCGAGGCAACGCGGTGTGGTCTGTGGGTGATCAATGATGGTGCAACGACGGCGTGCAGATCAGGCCACAGAGAAGGAGGCTGCGCATTTATGCACTCGTATCGGGGGCCAACTGGGCTTGGCCTCTGCGAAACGCCTCGAAGATCAGAGAGTGCGCTTGCTGCTGTGCGCTGGCGAAACACGTTGTGTGTGCGGCGTACACTCCACTCATGTGCGCGCTGCTGCTCGCTGCTCTGTTGCTCGTGCATTGCACATTTGCTTCGAGATGCTTCTCGATGTCGTCGCTGTGGCAACGCGCTCGAAGTCGGAAGGCGCTCGCGTCTAGAGGTCGCGCTCGTCCGCGAAGCCACGGGTAGCGCGACGATAAGGAGTGAAAGCCCCGGTGTGATGCTCACCCTGTGATGCCCCCCCGAAACTGGATAATGGAACAAGCAACCTCGCTGTGTAATGAGCAAGCGACTGGTGCAAATGGTGCGTACCAAACCGCGGGGCAGCGGGCGGTGGAGGGGCGGTGGTACTGGTTGCTACTCCGAAAACGGTAAACTTGAACGGTGTAACGCACCAATGCGATGCAGCAAGCAGACCCGGTGCCCCGGGCTGGGTTGGGGCAAGTGTTTTTCTTTCACTTTCTTTCCGAGTCCCAATTGGCACGTCGCGGTCGTCGTTGTCGTCGATGAATTCGAAATCGATGGAGCACCAATTCCAGCACCACCACCAGCAGCAGTGATGGAACAAGATTCATGCCAGTGTCCACCCAAAGAGGCTGAGAGTGTGTGCGCGCAAACCTGAGCCGGTCTTGGCTTCAAAAGCTGGACCATGCTTATGATCTGCTGCTGCTGCTGCTGCTGTTGCTGGCACCATACCGCCGCATACCAATCGTTATGTCATCATCGCCACCACCATCATCATCGCCGAATGCTCACAAAATCGGACACGGGGACACGGGGACACGTTGTCAGTCTGCTGCCGTGTGGTTGCTGCCGCCATCGTCGATCGTCACAGTCACAGACACAGACAGATTTGCGTTTTCGTTTTCGTGTGTGTTGAATTGAATTCGGCCAGCCCAAAACGGGTTAGCACGCTGCACGAGAAGTCCGTGGTGGTGGCCGATTTCTCGGATGACCTACGTCGATACGGGTCCGAGTGTTTTGCCCCCGGAAGTGGCGATCGCGTTCCGCTTGAAGGTCCATCATCATCATCATCACGCGTGAACACACCCGAGGTGTTCCGGTTCGCATCCGGATTGCACCATAAACACACATCGAGTCAAGTCAGAAGGACATCCGTTGACAATGTGTCGTTATGATTTGTGCGAGCGCTCTGGCGCGAGCGAAACACACCCACGGCATCATTCACGGCGCGATATCGTTTTGTCCCCAAATCCCCCGGTGGCGGATCCGGTCCCGAAGGTTAAACGGACGGACGGACGGACGGACGGTTGTGCAGTTTCCAATTCATCGGTTCACTAGCCGCTGGCTGGCTGGCTGGCTGGCTCGGTGGTAAGTGAGCAACCCAAGGCCCTTTCACCGAAAGACGCAAAAAAAACGCAGTTTGCGCTGGTGCTGCGTCGACGCCGACTGCGATCAAGAATCGAACCATGGCATTGTGTATGAGTGATGGAGACGGACGCCATATCGCCATCGAGTGGTAGCCTTTCGCTGGGCGCGCGCGCGCGCACGCCGCGCTCGGCTTCTGGGCCTTTCCGGTAGCACCACTTAGCCTACGCTCGTTTCATGGTCGCGCGTTCAAGTCTTTCGTCACTCGGTTCCCGCAGCGAAAGTGAAAACGCGCCGACGTCGACGTAAAAAACGACGACTGACAGCCGGACGGACGGACGGACGCTGGATGGACGGGATGGGTGAAAGGTTAATCGCAAAATGGCAATCCGCCACCGGCAAACCCATTAATCGGCCATCATTTAATGATTTTTATGTTTTATGTAGCACCATCCAAGCCGGCTGTGCTGTGTTCGATTCGATGAAGCGAGCGCATATCGATTGCCAAACTTTAAAGAGGCCGCGCGCGCCGCTGCTATCCTCGTGATCGATGATGATGATGATGATGATGGTTCAGGAACTACCAAACAGTAAGCCAAGGCTGTTGCTGCTGCTACTGAGAGAGGCACATTTGGAGCACGCCACAGCACGATTGCTGCTGTTGCTGCTGCTGCGATACACAATTGTAAACACAGCTTGTAAGCTTCACATTCCAACCACCTCCTCCCGCAGCAGTGCCACAGACGAGAGACGGAGTATTGTGCAAAAAATAAAACAACAAAGAACAATCGAGACCGTTGCCTCGCGCGTCTTACCGAAATCTGCGAGCGCGAGCGCGCACGCTTACGTTTCACAAGATCAGCGCGCGGCAGTCCTTCTCTGCCTGCGACTGCCGGGGTCGACGGTGGCACGACCAGCAAGTAATTGCTCGCTCGTGCAGTCTCTGCTGCTGCTGCTGGTGACCGAGGTCTGCAACGAGGTGGTTGCAGATGCAATTAGTACCGCCGCAACCGCCGCGGCGTGTGTCCCTGTGTCCATGGGCAGGTCTGACCAATTACCGATCGTCGTTCTCGATGGTTCTGCCGGCCAACCGAAGCCACGTTACGTTGGTGGTGTAATCACCGGTGGGCACCAAACCGTTTTATCAAACGGATCACACATGTGTATGGCCCTATGTTAGGCGTTTATCGGATGCGATCTTCTCACGCGACCGCGAGTCACCGTGATCGCGCACGAGCAACAGGAAATACCCATTTGGCGAACGTTTTGCAGCCCAGCGCGCGAACGATTCATCGTGATCGCGATGAGGCTACAGACAGAATCGCTCGATCGCGATTTATTTGACGCAGCTAAACAAAACCGCTGGTGGTGGCCGTCTCTCCGACAAGGACATCTCTCTCTTCATTCATTCATTTATTCGCACGATTGCCTCCTTGGCCGCCACTTCATTCGATTCGCAAATGGAGCGCAAAAGGTTTTTATTTGATGTTCGATCGATCTCATCGATCGGAGTGATGATGCTAATGAGTGCGTGGATGTGTGTAATAAAAGGTCGCGAAAAAACCTAACAAAACACGCCTGGTGAGCTCCTCTCGCATGATGGCGACGCATTAGACGGAGCGACCCTTGAGCCTTGGCTGAGACTGAGAGCTGTTGCCCTTTGGCCTCTGGCGAGACGGATGCACGCACACGTGGCACTTTGCAGGCAGAATGGCAAACAAGTGGCACAAAAGAAGGAGCAGAGGGAACGGAACGGCTTCTAATGCAACTCGTGTGAAGGTGATGGCAAGATGTGAGGTCCGTCCAGGCAATGTGTGCACCCGGGCCGGGGTGTTTGATTATCACTTATGATCGCCCGCCGTCCACCACCACCACCACCCGGGTGCCCTTCTGGACACGGTACAATGCGAGAAGTAACGTTGGCATGATTATGCGACTGTGCGAATCTGCCGGTTAACCACACCGGGGCGCACACCTCTGTGTTGCGAGGAGCTTTCGAGAACAAATTCGAATTCAAAGTCGAATGCCCGAAGGTGGCCACTTCTCTTCCCGCGCGACATTATATAATCGATCTCGATCCTCCTCACGGCGAAGAACACGTGCACGCACAGCACAGATCCGGAGTGGAGTGGGTCGTTGTCCCCCTGGTTGGCTGCCACCAGCTCGTTCGTTTTATTGGACGCTCGAGCCCTTTTTTGCCAGAAGAGAAAAACAGGATCTGGTCGGGTGGGAAGATGGGAAGATTCCAGCGCGAGAAACACACGAAAAATGGAATCCGAAAACAAGTTCTTCCGCCCATTCCATCTCGCAAGTCTCAAGTTTGCGCGCTCGCAGATGATGCTGAAGCAGCAGCATGCTGGACTGGATTGGTGGCAGTTCGGTCTAATCGGTCCGAGAGACCGGATAGAATAATGCGATGGACCGCGAAAGGATGGTGGTGGTGGTGCTGGCGGCGGGAATTCTCATCAATATTCAATGTGAAAGCTAACTCAGTCTCCGATAGCACCGGATTGCTGCTAATCGATCTTGATATCGTGTGCGAGCAGAATTCTGTTGTCGCTTTGAATGAACGTGGACGATGGATCGAGTTTTCGATCGCGAAATGTGTTCAATGCGATCAATGGGACGCTAATGGTAGACTTGCCTCTATTCTGGTAGATGTTACCCTCCCAACTGACTTACTTATCAGGTCCTACAACCGCAGCACGGTGTTCGTCTTCTGCACGAACTCTCCAAAGGGAGAGGTTCAGCTAATATGGAATTAATGGCGATACCGTTGCTCCATCTTAACCTCGGTCTTTCACCATTAATAAGACTCATCAGTTTGGAATGTCGTCTACCAATTCCGATGATCAGACTCACCACCTAACTCTTCTCTGTATAGATCCCATATAGTTTCAGCTTCGTGTTTTCCGTTTCTTCAAGTTAAAGTACGTAAGAGAATCTCACCTAAATAAAAGTTCCAACAACTTTGACGTCACGTCCCATAAAGAGGGAAACCTTCTGCAACTCTCTACCGCATCACAATGGCTCCCAATTGTCCATTTGATTGATGAACACACTTTGGGATGCCCCCCATCGTAATCCCATCCAGTGCTCTTTGTAGACCGATCGCATCATCGCCAGCCGCAATGACGCATCACCCCCAAACACGAAAAGGATGTTTATTTAACTCTATATCACTGGAATACCCCCGGTGCGAACGACGAAGTTGATTGCATTATTCATCGACAGACAGCAGAGTCTCAGCGGTGATCGAAAGCAGGATCGAAATTCCGTCGATCGACGACAAAGTGGACCATGTTTACCGATAATCGCACACTAAACGACAATTTCGCTCCTCCAGCCTGCGGTGACATCGAGTTCAACCCACGGAACACCGAACAAACCATTATCCGTTACAATCGTTAGCTTACCGCACGCCGGATCATGCATGCAGCTGGTGCTGCACTTCGTCGCGGGGCGCGAGCTTCGATGAAAAAGGGTTGACGCGGTGTCGACGATGATCGACCGCTGCAGCTTATGGGGGGTCACCCCGGTATCTGGCTGGCTTCGTGAATGAATTGTTAATTGCATCGCAGCGAAAGCACTTGCTTCTGGGCCACGGTTCGGAACCCCTTCAAGCAGGCACTGGGTGTGGTGCTGGACTGGAAAATTCATGCGGCCACTGCTGTTGGTGGTGCTTTGCCATGAAGCTGCAGGCGTCAGCAGATCGCAAACATAACAAAGCTCCACCGCGACCTTCCTGGCCTGACCTGGGGCGATGATACGATTGACTTTTCGGTTGTATATGTGTGGTGAGTGTGGAAAGCCTCCGCTTACTCTGATCGTGGCATACCACAGCAGGGTTTTTCCAATGGAACATATAAAGGGCACATTGAAACTTGATTTCCCCGTTACCAATACACACGCAGGGCTGGTCGCTAGGATGGTGGTTCTGACCGCTTTCTGTGCCACCATTGATGGTTGATTTTTGGGGTTTCCCCCCGCCGAAATTTTCCAATCGCCACCAGACCAAGCGTACGGGCACGTACGCACACCAGCAAGCTTCTTAATTGAGGTGCGTTCCATACGAGCCGCATGGTACGCGTAGCGCCCCGCAATTCGGTTCGGTCTTCTGTTACCCACCAGCGACCGTAACAGGGACGTTCTTAGGCCCCATCACTTCCTGCTTTTCGAAGTGTCTGTGCCTATCGCACCATTCGCAGCCACGTGTTGCCGTGTTCGCGTCCTACATTCTCCTTCATTTTGTTGACAATCAGCTGAAAGCGTAGAAGCGACGAGTGGAAAGCACCAGCCGTTTGGTGACGATCGCACGCTGATGACAACGTCACCCGATGTGACGTCATCGTGGATCATACGAGAGGTTCGCGCGCGCTCACGCACGGCGGGGGCCCGGCGGTTCGTGGTCGGTTCGACATTTCCTTCTTCTCGCAATCGCACACACGGACTTTCTCGAATGTTCGTCTCAAGTCCACTCCAAAGGTGTGTGCGACGCGCGGCGACGCGAGTAGTAGTGGTAGTGGAGTAGAGCGGTGGTTTACACACTACCCCTTCTGTTCTCCACCCCTTTTTGTAGCCGCCATTTATCGCTCGATGCAGATCACTGCAGATCGCACAGCGCACGCCCCGATCGGATCTTGCTTCTGAGTGCCTCGAAGCCACCGTTGAACCGTTTGAGACGCAATAACGCGCCAAGTGAATCTTCCACCAAAATGTTTAACCTTCTTATCGGGGCCATCCACATCATCATCATCAACGCGATCATCGCCATCGACGCGCGATCGATTCGATTTCGATTACTGCCGGTGGTCTAGGGCCTGATGAGGATAGCGATCGAAGATCAGTAGATAATGGCGGGGCCAGCGTCATTCTTAATTCAACCACTCTCCACCCCCGGGTGGGTATCCTCCGAGTTGGCCCTCCGCCGAGGGTTTTCTCTCGTGAACCGGCGAGGTCACGCGATGGTCAATGGAAGTTAATTTTGAAAAAACGGATTCGAGGTGCTTCCGGCCAATGGCAGATAGTATCCGGAGGGGTTGCTGCTGCTGCCCGCATGTTATCGCTTCGATCGCGAGCGTTATCGGAAATTGACTGCGAGTTCGCACTATCACTCGATATCGTGTGAACTGCATAAGCCCCCGGATTAAAACGGATCACTCTGGTTGTCTGGCTGGCAGCGAGTTCCGCGTGCTCCGCAGGCCACCGATGAGTCAAATCCGGGATGCACGCGCGATAATGCGATGCGCGTGCGAGTAACCCGTCGTGTTTCGTACGATGGAGACAGGTTCAAAGTCCATGTCCGAACCACCACCGCCACATTTGGCACCTGGCTCACCTCTCGTACATGGCGTGCGTGCGTGCGTGCATCCGGAGTGCTGAGAAAGGTAAGCACCAGTCAGGCTGGCTCCTTGACGAATGATGGCCATCTGTGTTGCGTACTTCCTGGCGCAAAGTGCTCCTGGGCTCCTTATCACGCGACGCGAGGCGCGGATTGTGCAACAAGTTTCAGATGCACCGAGGAGCCGAGTGCAGCCGCACGTCTGCATCTCGCGTCGAGAGCGAGAGAGGGGCTCGACGGTTTTGCTCGACCGAGCGTAGTAGGCGCGGCGGCGACGTACGCTCGTAGCTCGTTGCGCTTATCAAAGTGACCATCGCACGGTACCTCGTGTCAAGCAGCATTGGTCGGTGACTCATGGCGATTACGGGGCGCCACATTCGTTTATTCGCATTCCGGACCGCCACGGCCTTATCAGTCGGGGCGTAACTAGCTGCTCCACTGTGGAGAAGTGCAATTGATGGGGTGTGCGCGAGCGAGCGATATGTAGACAATCGCGGAACGAACTTGATTACTCACTTTCACGTCCTCTCTTCTCTTTCCCCTTTCTCGCTTGATAAAGCGAAAATCAATACCCCAAACCCAGAGCCCCCCAACGGTCCCGACATTAGCAGATTCACAAATAAACAACTTCCTTTGGCCCCGTGACCCGCTGAGCGCTAGCACGAGAGTCCAGTAGCAGCTCTCGCACTTGACAGCATTTGTCACCGAACGTCAACACCAACGCCAGCAGCGCTGTTGTTAATCGATGCACGCCAGGCAAAAGCCAGGCCAACCGCTGCACACTATCGAGCACCACCAGCCCCCTGCGGCCCCACGTTGGCCCAGTGACGACAATAAACATTTCGTTCCATTTTAGGCTACCCCTTGGTTGGCCCACTCTGGGGAGAGACAGAGAGCGAGAGACGGAGATACTACTTTCAGCTGATCCGAAGGCCGACCCCTATCATGACGATGACGACCGACGACGATTGTAGAGCAGGCTTTTGCGGGCAATTGCGGGTGCAATAAAGGATCGAAAAAGATAGTCGATCGTCGTTGGTGGTGCCCCGTGTAATCGGACGATGATGACGGTGCGTAACCTGCCGGACTGTACAAAACACCACACATTGTAGTAGGCCGAATAATTACACTCACGATGGATGCACCAACAATCCAAAACCAAAAAAAAACGGGGTACTCTACGAAGGGACGGAGAGAGATCAGCTGAAACACAGCGGACACACGACACACGGGGACACAGGCACAACAATTTACACACCAGCAGTGCCGCGGTGACGGAGGCACCGCGGTCGATAGAAATGACCCCGAAAAACACACGGAAACGACACCGAAAACGTCTTTTGACTGCTGTTTGTTCGATTCCCCGTTTGTACGGCTTACCGCGACTAGGCGACTAGACTAGGCCGTCTTTGTATTGTTTCCGTTCTAAGACCGCGAACACACCCGTTGTCCGGGCCAGCTGATCAGAGGAGGCGGTTGGTATGCAGTGCCAAGTGCAGCAACATGCCGATCATCGAGACACAGGTCGCCTGCCTCCCAAAGGAGGATTTTTGTATGTTTGGGGCGGCGGCGGCCGCATTCGGTCCGGCCGAGGAGAAGAGTTGCGTGCATGTGCCACGCATACAGACTTGCCGACGGACGCGGCGCCCGTCATCACGCAAGAACACGTGCTCTCGTGGCGCTCTCGCTATCTATTGGTTCTCTCTTGCGAACGATGCGAACAAGGAGATGGCCCGTTCTTAAATGGTGCGCGAGGGGGGGGGGGGGGGGGGGGGGCGCGCGCTCCCGGTTTCGTCATCCGGATAAATGGCATATTTCTGACAGATCCCGCGGGCCGGGTCGGACCGGCAGGTGCTTCTGTACCATCCACCGGAGTAACTCTTCATGGTCACGCTTCGCAGAGATCATCATCAGCGGCGGCAGCGGCGGCTTCGTAATGGTTGCGTCGTGTACATTAGAAAGCTGTTATCCGAAACCAGAAAATCCTGTTCAAACAACACAGGGCACAGAGGCAAACCATCCGGAGAAGGCAACTCGTGGCTATAAACCGACCCTCTGGGAAACCTTCTTTTCCTTCTCGCTCCGTTTTGGGGGGCGGCCAGAAGACCCTCAACTGGCTAAAATTAGCTTACGTGTGGCAAAGCGGAGCAAGAGACAACAAGCAAACAACCGTCGGCAAAGGGAAAGGCCAACAGGGCGCGCAAACAGGGCGGTGCAGGCCGGACCACATAAACATCCAGCAGGGCGTCGCTGCCGGCGCCACTGTCTTTCCCCTTTTCGAGGGCCAGAAAATGCAACTCGGCACGGAGCATAAACACACGCGCAACACACAAACGGGAGCGAACAACACACTTACAGCCGGCCGGAGACAGGCGGGCGGCCAGGCGCGCGCGCGCACTCTTGCCGAGGGGGTTACTTGGATATCCGCGGTTACTCCGGACGACCGAGCGTTCAGCGAATTGTCAAACACACAGACGGCGGCGCTTACGGCGATGATGGCAAATCCTTCGGTATAGCGGAGCCAGGGCTGAACTGAAGAGAACAAGTAGGCGGCGGATCACACGGCAGACAAACGGATCACCCACCCGCGGATGGCCGCACCGGGAACCGGGTGGACAAAGTAGAACAAAGCAGAGCAGCAATCAACAAGCAGAACCCAAACAGATAGAAGGACAGCGAGTAACGGATATGAACGGAGGATCATTGATGGCAATGGACGGATGATGATGATGATGATGAATTGGAGAACTCACTATTCCGGGCGGTTTTTGGGGGGTGTTACTGCTGCTGGAACTTATCTCCGGCGGTTGGTCGTCCTTCTACGGCCGTTTCACACCACACACCGATCACACATACACCACACAAACACACGCGCACGCCGCGTTTGGGACAAAAAAGGCACTGGTGGGTAAAGCGGAGCGGAGGCACCAACAAGCGGCACCAGGCTGCTGCTGCTGCTGCTGCTGCTGCTGCTGTTGGTTCTCGGTTACACGCGGAGATTCGAAATCCGATCTGTGAAGATTAGCACCGGAAAAGGGGGCTCAGGAGCGCAAGCCGTGGTCACCGTTGATCGACCGCTCGGTCCGACTTCAGTTTTGGTTTTGTTTACAGTTTTGCTTGCGGTGCTGGAGGAAATTTTTGCGGCGACTCCGGGGGTGGGAGTTGCAGCGCTTGGCATTCCAGCCTTCACAAGCGGCCTAATGAGCTCTTGAATAGAGAGGCCTGTAAAGGCATTCCCCCCAAATAGCACTACCCGCGTAGCACCGTTCGAAAAAATCATCGTATGAATTCTATGATTTCTATGATTTTTTATGCTTCCATTTTGCTGCGAATGCTGCGAGTAATTTGAAAAATTGGCTCATATCGTATATTTCACTTTTTTCGTTAACCATATCGGACACTGAGTAGACTTCGACTTCCAAGGGGACTCGTTCACAAAGGCATCAGAGCACACATTGGAATCAATCCGCAGCAAAATTGGGTTCTAGTTTGTCTTTCGAGGTATCGTCAAGTGCAGTTCTTTTATTTTCTCGAGAGGAGATATCCAGAATCGAAACCATCGAAAAATTGAAAAGAACTTCTCATTACGTTGTGAAAATCGTGAAAGAACCGATAGCAAGAACATGGCCAAGTTCAACCTTTTCGAAGCATACAGAGAGCTCAAGGAAATAGAAGATGAAAAACAAGAAGCTATGGACGAATTTCTTTTCGAGGCATACAGAGAGCTCAAGGAAATAGAAGATGAAAAACAAGAAGCTATGGACGAATTTCTTTTCGAGGCATACAGAGAGCTCAAGGAAATAGAAGATGAAAAACAAGAAGCTATGGACGAAGTTGTTAGATCGCTAAACGCCGAAAGTTTTGATGCCGAAGATTACTCTCCTGTGCCGGACATGGAATTTCTAAAGGAAAGAGTAGCCTTCCTGGTTTCGTTACGAGCCAAGATGGACGCTCTAGAAGCTGAAAAGGAAGCCACTACCACGGAAGATAATGGATCGCTGAGCGGCACAAATGAAGAGTTGTGTACCCAAGAGCTGGGTACAGGTAAGAGTAATTTCCAGGTGTTTTCTGACAATGTAATGTGTTTAATACCATGTTTTCCATATTTTCTTTCATTTTTTTACTGACTCAGCTTACGAGCCCATGAATGAAATCGAGGAAGAGGGCGAACAATCGAAAAAGGAATCGGAAAACTAACACATCGTAGCAGAGCCTGTTGTAGAGTATTAGTAATACCATTTATTCAAATGCCCCCACATTAGCAGTATAATATCACATGATCATTGTCAAATAAACCCTTAAACCATTCCGCCTTGCTTTCCCTGTATCATTGCTGCCATAAGTACCGCTAGCTAGACGTGTTTCGTTGGGATATTAAACCGGATATTAAAAGCAAAAAAAAAACAACAACCCTCGCCCTGTCCCGGTAGGCTAAATGCTCGCTAAACCGCGAAAGTAACTTTGCTAACATTACCCTAACCTCCCTATAACCTAGACGAGCTCGAGGCCAAATATTTCCTCCAGCCCGTAGTCAAAATTTTTAAAATCGCTCTCGTATAACAAATACAAACGTTTCAACGTTTCGAATGGAATGTCGTTAAAGTACTGCTTCAACCGTTCCCTGGTGCTCGCGGTCTTGTAGACCAGCGGAAAGCTTAGGCTGCCGGCGCCGGCCATATGCAGGGCCAGCGACGAGTCGTCGGCCAGCGTCTCGTACTTGCCGATAATGTTGTAATGCACCAGGCACGGGTGGCACAGGTTGGAAATCGGTTCCCAGTGCTCGTTGAATGACATGTTGCCGCTTTTGCTCAGCTCGGGCGTCAGTAGGTACTGTATGAACTCGTAGAACGTAACGTCGTTCGCGTTGGCGAGCGACTCGTTCGTCGCATGCAACCGAAACGATTTAATGATCTGCCGACCTATGCGAGACTGCAAACCGAGGAAACAGAAGGTTACTCAAGCATACCCCTTATGCCTAATGGTGACACCCGAACGTACCTGAAAGTATTTGGCGCTCCGGGAGTTTCCCTCGAGTTTGTTTCGAAAGGCGGAAAGCAACCGCTCCAGCGGGTGTCGAACCAGAATGAAGCGATTGTACTCAGTCAACACCACAGCTTTCTCTTCGTCGCTCAGGGATTGGAACGTTTCGAACATGCCCGCTGAATGGGCCAAATCGGCTGGAATTTGTAGCGGATCCGTCCCATTCCACTTGCTCACCATAATCATCATCATGCGCTTCCAGTTCGTACAGGCAACCTACGGTGACCGTATGTTAGATCATGACTTGTACGAACCTAGTTACAATTCTGCCTACCTTTGGTACGTAACAGTAGAGAAATTTGTGATCACGGTCGATCAGCAGATGACCGGTGGAAAATTCCTTCAGCAGCTCTATCCGCTCGGCAATATCGTCTTTGGCAACGCTGTAAATGCACGATTTTTGGAGCACATCCTGTCGGTACAGATTGTGCGCCTGCGTAAGCTCGTACTGGTGCAGATGGCCCCTGCTGAGTGCGAGCGTGAGTTCATCATTCGGTTCGGGCCAATCCAGGGCAGCTTCGAGCAATGATATCAAGGTGAAGTACATGAACGCTTTCCACGTGATCCACATCTTGTACTTTTGCGCCAGTCACCAGCATAGCCAAAAGGTGGAGTTTAAATCGATGCCCCCTCTATCCTACGATGTGCACCCAGCAAATCATGTTCTTTTGGGGAGCTGAAAAGAGAAAAAAGGCGGCTTATCACTTTGAACTGAGCGCTGGTTCAGTGTGGGTACAATGCGCTGGTTGAACTACTACCTCGTTTAAGTTGTACGCAATTGAATCCCGTAACCGACCAGTACATGCTAAACGCATGCGCATTGGCTTGGCGGGTAAATTTGGCGGAATTCAGTTGATACAACCTACGATGCTTATTTCTTTTCAGTTGCCTCACTACAATCGATGGTTACATGGAGACGAGTAAAACACAGTCTCCTTGGTCTTTCGTAAAATTATAAATAATGCTCATGTCCCTCGGTGGAATCGTTCAGTCACGACGGTGAATCACAACCCGAGGACCCGGGGACCCGGGGACCCGGGGAATGTGTTTCAAAATGACTAAGACTAGTTAGAGGCCATGCAAGTTGCAATTAAACGCAGTGTCCATGGAAATTACAATTCATGCGAATTAGAACGTACTCTACCCGGATGTTGGCCATGTACTGGTTCCACACTTTCATGTTGACCTACTAATCGGATGGAGAAATCCGTGCCACTTGCTAGTCCATTCGTAAAGGTTTTTGCCAAATCCATAAGCACAAGATGTGTTCTATCGTGCTCTGCAGGAATTCGCATCGTTCTCGCGAGCGCGCCAGTCGAGGACCAGCGTTAAACCAAACCGAAGTAGGTGCCGATTGCGTGTGGGGAAGGAAACCTGCTCCGGCGAAATCAACTAATCCCGAGGGCCAAGAATCGTCTCGAGGGTGCCTGATCCGGAAGACGGAAGAAGTATAGCTCACCTGAGAACCGGAAAATTAGCGCGGAATCGCGTGTCGTCGCGTGTTTCTTGGTTTTTTTTGGTCGCGTTTTGTTGTTTACATGCGCTGCGGTTTCGTGTTTTCGTTTTTTTTTTGTGATGAGTTTGACAGCTGAACAGGTGAACTGACAGTCGTCAGTGCTGGAGTTCGATTTGAATCGATACCGATCACCGGACAAAATCGGATGGATTACCGGCCCCAAACCAGCAAGATCTTTGATACGACAGTTTTGTCCTCACCAGCTAACTCCTTTCGAATAAATGGTGCGCTTGCACTTGTTGCCGATGCAAGTGTTGCTTCGCGATCGCCGATAACTGTCGCCCACGTGATGACGCATGCGTTTCGATCACCGCACCGGCCTGGGAGAACTGCTGAGCGATGCATATTCGGGGTGGCGTGTACTTAAGCACCGTGCTACCATAGGGGTTATACTGCGAACAACGATGCTCAAACATTTATTGATAGAATTTCCAT
Source organism: Anopheles aquasalis (assembly GCF_943734665.1). Taxonomy (NCBI): domain Eukaryota; kingdom Metazoa; phylum Arthropoda; class Insecta; order Diptera; family Culicidae; genus Anopheles; species Anopheles aquasalis. Next base: position 18,009,291 of record NC_064877.1, read on the forward strand.
TTATAAAATATACATTCAATGCGCACGTCGACATGCGGTAACGCTCACGTGGCCGCACCCTAAACATAGCTCTAAACGGTATTAAATCTTTCTAGCGAAAATATTTCGATTTAGATGATTATTTCCTCCCCATCCTATTCTGTGCGCTGTCCTGTGATTCGTTGTGGGTTCTTTTGTCTAATGACGATTCACACCCGACAGGTGTCTGGCCTATACCCTGGTCATACCACTATCCATCGGTGACACTATCCCTAAGAGATCGTTTGCAGAGTATTAACTATATCCACGACTGGCGTGGAATCATAGTGCTTTAGATGTTCATATAGTGATACAGTTTATCAAACACGGATCAACATTGATGGGCTAATGGTGTGATGAGTTAGTTAAACATTCTTCTCTTACATAATGTTTCTCTCTCTAGCCGTAGTTATACTAAGTATTTAGTATGTAGTCATTAAGAAGCCCGTTGAATATGATAATCCATTTCAAACCCAATATGCCACTATGAGAAGGAGAACGGGAGAGAAAGAGAAGGAGTTTATCCGGAACCGTTTTCGTCGGAGCCGGTGCCGAGCACCGGGGTGGAGCCAGTCGCCTGTGGCTGCTGCCGTTCGCTGCTGGCCATCGATTGCTGCCGCCGATTGCTGGCCAGGGGAGCGAAGGGTCCGATCGAGGGCAACAGCCGACCGCCGCCTGCACTCCACCAGATC
>NC_064877.1:18012500-18015000 GCF_943734665.1 Anopheles aquasalis
TCGATACCGACAGTACGTTGTTCACCTTCTGGTCGAGCAGTGAGTGGCTGTAAAAAACCGAACCGGGCTTTCATGGTTAGTCGCGCGGCTACGGGGTTGACAGGGTTGACTACGAGACGGATGGAGCGTTACTTACATGACCGGGAATACCTTCGGGAATACGATCGAGCCTTCGGCAAGGTACTGATACAGGACCCGCGTTTCCGCCTCGTCCGTCGTGTACTTGACCAGCGTCGCCAGGACGGTCAGTACGAGTGCCTGGGTCGACGAGTCCGGGAGCACTTCCGGATCGAGCAGCACGTTAGATTCATTCGAAACGGACGACCGTGAGCCACGTTCCTGGTGGGAAAAGGTTGCAGAGAAACGGATGATGAATCGAGAGCGGCGCTTCAAAGTTGAGATCGAGAGCAACTAAAGGCAGGGCGCTAGTGTAACCAGAACCAGGCTGCAGGCTTTGCTGCACGGAACTCTGGCCAGACACGCACGTATACAGCCGAGTGCGACCAGCGCGCCAACACAACAGGTGCGAGGTGCATTCGCTTCTCCTTTTCCAACCCAGGGCTGCCCAGGTTGGATGGATAGGACGATGCTAAAGTTCTAAGCACGTGACATGTGTTCAGCTGAAGGAATAGATAAATAGAGAGAGAGAGAAAGAGAGCAAAGAGAGAACAGAAAGATAGAAGAGAAAGGATCGGAGGACCGATCTCGTTCTCGCTAATACTAGCTTCTACCTGTGATGCATTGTTGTGTAGCCAACCAAGTTGGGTTTCTAACAATCGTCACCAGATGGACGATCGGTTCTAGTACTAAAAGAGGATTATTCTAATATATAGAGAGAAAGACAGAGAGTGGATCATACGAAGGATGGATACTGGCCATCGAGAAGGAGTGAAGGAAGTACCAAAAATCAGGAAAAGACAGTGAGAAGTGAGGGGAACCGAATCAAATGCACGTGTCTGTACAGCCACGCAATGGTGATAACGTAAGGATAGTGGTAGTAGAAGTAGTAGTAGTAGTAGTAGTAGTAGTACTAGTAGTAGTATGTGCATTGAGCTGTGCTGCATGTAGAGCGATCAGTTTCAACAGTCACGCGCGTGTGTAAGGAAAAGAAGGATGGTGAAGGTGATGGAAAGTGGTAGCAATAGAGCGGTTCTGCAAACCGGTTACCTCCCCAATCGCGAGCGGTCCAATTGTGATCGTAGTGTTGTTGTTTGACAGAGGACGTGTAACGATAGGAGAAACGAAACAATACACAAAACGACACCAACGAGAACGCATGCGAGATGGAATTGTTGAGCAAAATTTTGAATTTCACCTGGAAAGCCTAAGTCAGAACCGTGTATGTAACAGAGTGAGAGAAAGCACACTAAAACAAACAATCGTACAGCAGCACAACTAAACAGTGACAAATACACACCGAAAAGTAGAGAAAGAGAGGTATGAGGCTGATAGCAAATTCAGAGCTAGTGAGCGATACTATAATACTAGCAAAAGAGAAAGAGAGAGAGAGAGAGAGAGAGAGAGAGAGAGAGAGAGAGAGAGAGAGACATAGTAAGGGGGAGAGCAAATAAGGAAAGGATAAAGATCCTTCCTCGATCGCACAGATGTGCTCCCACGCTTTGAAACTACAACAAAAGGTGTATACCTTCGGGCGGCGGTTATCAATCCGGGCTGACTTAACCGGGCGTTCTTTGGTCGTTGGTACGGAGAAGGAGCGGTGGGTTTTGAACAGCATTCGTGCAATCTGCTTGTCACATGGAAGTTTGGGGGCGGTTTTTTTTGTTTTTTTTATGGTGTAGAAGATGTGGGCGAGTACATATTGTTGCGAAAATAGAAAAAACACAGACGTGTACGTACGTAGAGATATAGTGTTTCAAAAAACAAACCAAAAAATCGAACCGGTGTGCATGTGTGTGAAGTAACAATTATACAATCAATCCGCATCGATGGAGCACGGCGAATGAGAGATAACAATAGGTTGGTGTGTGGTGGTGGTTGTGTGAATGACAAAGAGGAACAAGTGGGTTACGAAAGGTGAAGTAGTATCATTAAGGAAAAACCGTATCACCATCATGCAGCGGAACACCGTTAGTAAACGTGTGAAGAGAATGTAAAAGAAAGTAAAGTAAATAGAAAGAGAGAGAGGAAGAGAGAAAGAGAGAAAATGTGAGAAAAGTTTAACGAGGCAGTAACAACATAAATTCACACGGTCAACATGTAACAGGACACAAGAGCAAGAGGTAATGGGAAAGAAAAAATAATCACAGAACCATTTAGCAACAGCACATGGAAACGAACATCGAGAGAGGAATGGAACTCGAATTCCGAGCACACGGAAGGACATTGATCAGTGTCCATAAAAACAAAACAATGCGACAGTAGATGAGGAACCAATAAGATTAAGATGATGATCGTATGGTGAAACGAGGAAATACACCGAACATTTCATGGCGTAAGAGAAGAGTAACGAATGTGTTTGTTTGTTGCAACATGAGAGTGA
>NC_064877.1:18027500-18035000 GCF_943734665.1 Anopheles aquasalis
GTAGTTGCACGTAGTGCAGCAGGTGGTGGCGAACGGTGTCGCTAATTTGTGACTAGAAATGTCTAGTCTGTTCTCCTCCCACACGGCACACGGAACCTACGTCATCCAAACGTGAGTTAATTTAAACCGGTAATAGCACTTTAGCAAAGTTGCCTCCAGTGACGTAGTCCACAGTACTACACAGTGAAAGTGGCAGCAAGATTGACGAGCTGTTCCTTATGATGGGCTCTACTCAAGGATCATGGGTCCATGGGTACTGTGAGGCTTGGAACGATCCTCCAAAGATGCGCGGGCCGTATAGATCCGTACGATTGACCTGCCTTATGCCATCGCGTTTCATTCGTCCAGTGCAGTTTCGCACCGGTTCACCTTCAACCGCTTGACGGCCGTGGTCATGGTCAAAACGGACAAGCTAGATTGTTCACATTTCGACCCCAAACACGGATGGATTCCCGCGGATCTCTAAAATTGTTGCTCGGTGCGCGTATTCTTCGCAAGCTGCATTCACGCGAGCCCCAAGGACACGTGACGCATGGTGTCCTGATGAATTTTGATGGATTTTTTTTTTTGAGCAAGAACGATACTCCTTTTTAGGGGATGCTGTTCCGTTAGGTGCGCTCGCGGTTATCCCTGAGACACGCGCCGGGACGTGACAACCTTCTTAGTCGAATAAGGAGCCGCATACTCTCCTTCCGCGTATCCCGCCGTGGCAAAAAAAGCCAACAGCACCCACTATCGCACCATCGCACTTCTAAGCTGATGCCCGTTTTGCGTCATTTGGCGGGGGGGACTTTTGAAGAGCAGACAAGTACGCTGATGCAACTGATTAGAATGTACAAAAACCCATGACCACGCGCATTCGGCCAACCCTCGGGATGGAAGATATTGTGTCTGCGCAGCGTAACCTTGCTCCATGTTTTTGAGAATTTCCCTGCCTTACGGGGGGCGCCAGCATGATCAAGTTGAAACCTTTTTATGATCTGTTTTTTTTGTTTACGGATTAATAAATAAATTACCATGCCGAGCCGAGGAGATGCTTCCGACGAGTTAACACACACAGCGAAACGTGTATCGATCGCTGCCGTGCCTCGATCTAGCGATCAAGCGATCCCAGCAGCAGCAGCACCGCGCGCGTTGCCGTGTATGCGTCGAGGGCCTTGGACCACAGAGGGGCATACGCTCGCGATCATAAGCGACTACGGCGATCGCTCACGCTGCTTTACTCACTCGCGGATCACTCGTGGAGCAGCGCGCACTTATTTAACCTGGAACACCGCGCTCGTGCTAGCTGACTGGCTGGCTGGCTGGCTGGCTTATTTCGTCGCTGAATCATTTGGATTCGAAACTCGCGCGGATTACGGTGTCGTCGTCGTCGTCGGTCGCCGTTTTCGTACGTCGATTGAGTGCTGTGCGAGAAAGTGTTGCTTGTGACTCGTTTCGATTGCTTTCGGTGCGGTTCAGTGCGTATCAAAAGGTTAGTAATCGGTTCCGCGATCGCGTCTGTGCACAAGGCGAAGGCTGCTGCCCAGCCAGTTTCCGTGAGGTTATCGCCGCATGACCGACGTAGCCAATCTGCCCTTCAAGAGCTGTTGCATTTAGAATGCGTTTGATGGATTAAAAATAAGCGATTAGGTCCCCCTACATACGCGCACAATGACCTTTTGGAACATGGAAAATGCTGGAAACAAAATGGCTTCCTCGTTTGAAGTTATCAGATCCAACCGATCGACCGAGTAGCGAGCACGATCAACTCGGCTTCTCACTCGAAAGAGAGAGAGAGAGAGAGAGAGAGAGAGAGGGAAAGAAAGAGAGAAAAATAGACAAGACAAGATAGAAGGGGATGCTGTTTAGGGAATGAAAATGAAAGTACCCCTGAAAAGGAAGTTCCACCACCAACACCAACATTCGATTTCTGGTCAAACGTGATCGCACTCTCGCCGCACGGATGAGATAACACTTTCGTCGCGTTCCATGGCCAACGCGGGCTCCAGCCCGTGTAGCCAGCAACACACGAACCAACGAGAAGAAGACGAACGGAACCGGATCGAGTCCGGGTGTCCGGTTCCTGGTGCTTGCGGCGGTGGCATCGTGCAGTGGGTGCTGTTATGTAATGGCGATGGCGTCCGGCATCGGCCTCACCAGACCGTAGAAGGATGACCCAATGGTCGATCCAGAGCCCCCCCTCGGTACTCTGTCGTAACGATCGTACGCACGCACGCACGCAGCCCCACCGGCGAGGTGGTGTTGGTTGGTTATTGTGCGCCGCAGCGGCAAAGGTGATCGTGAGCCTCGAGGCCGGCCGCCAACGCCACTGCCATGATGAGTCACTCCCCTGCTTGTCTGTGTTGGCTGCAACATGATTTGTTTGCTTTCTTCGCTGCTGGCTGGCAATGCACTACACAAAAAGAAGTGGCCTTTTCGCTGGAGCATTGTGGAGAGTGCGTTATGAGAGCGCCAGCCCCTGCCCTCTAAAACCCCCCCCCTTTTTGTTGGTGGTGGGAGTTAGGCGCTAAATTATGCATTCATTTCAAGGACTTGATATTCAAATGATTAACCCACGAAAGGGCGACAACGGGTGTTTGGTGGTGTTGCACCTCAGTTTTTTTTACTACTGCTGCTCCCGTTGGTGACATCGAATCCCTTGGAACCCGCCGTGCCAACTTTGAAAGCGTTCGTGAGTCAGTGTCGTGTCGCGGTGATGATCCCACGCACCCGCACTCCGCAAAGCGGGACAAGCGAACGAGCGCCAGATGGTGGCGCAAGACAGCGGCCCCGCCGCTGTTGGGAAAGTTCGAAAAAGTAATGCGGGTTTGCCAACGGTGCAGACGGATATCGAAACGGATGTGACCGCGTGTGCGGTTCCCGCATGAGATCGTTTCGCACACCGCCACCACAGAACAATCACCGACGGTGGCAACGGCGTTACGACGGAATAGCCGACGACATGCCGGAATATGCCAGCAAGACTTACGTAGACAGCCGGGTCCGAGTCGTTTGTTGGCTTCCTCGTTGTTGGAGGCGTTCAACCAGAAACCGGCAACATAAACCATATTATGATTCACCGGATCGCATCCCTGGTCCAACATGGGCCACAAACAATGGTGCTACAGTTTAATGGACTTGTTGGAACATACAGAGAGAGAGAGAGAGAGAGAGGTTCCGGTTCATGAAGCCGCTGCCACTTTTCCCTTTTGGCCACTTTCTGGCTAGCTCACAGGGGGGGCCATATACATAATGGCCAATTCAATTAACAGCAACATCAGCAGCATCATGTTTTTGCATTCACATGCAAGCCGGCATGCATGTTGTAAATGCTGACTCCCGAGCGCCCCTCCGTTCTCATCATTCACTGCCCATCTCAGACATCCGCGTGGATTTGGCCAATTTTTCCAACATCCGCGTACGAGCGGACAAGTTCACGTTCACGTGTCACGCATGATCAGCGATCAGGGATACATACATGGTGTACTATGGCCATTGTTAACTGCATTTTCCAGGTGTAGTTAAACTGCAGGAGTTACTCTTAATTGTTTTTTTTTTATCTACCTCAGATACTACATACACTCTCTCTTTCCTTTTGATGGCCTGTAAATTTCCTTTCAGAGTAGGCTACAATGCAATTGCAATTTCTTTTTTATTAGGCAAGGCATCCTTATTTGATCGAGGGAAACTGCGCGTTGCCCACGGTGTGATCGACCGCATGGAACGCGATTTATGATTGATTGTTTGAACATTTTTATAACTCGTTCTCTCTGCTAGTGTGGAGGTGAGGGACAGGACAAAAAATCGGTTTAATCCGCGATGTTGTGCGATGTCTGTGAACACTTGATAGGCCCACGGTCCCATCACTAGTGGAAGGTAGTCTGTCCACGTTAATGACACAATCGTCAACGAACCACACCCGTTTAACCCGATAACTATGCCGTGTTTTCAACAGTTCTACAATTTGTAGTAACCCACCATGACGAGCACGGCACGATTACCGTTAAATAGGCACCATAAACTGGCGAAGCTAACGATCTATTTGCATACGACTCCTCTACTGTCTGCACGTTTGTCCATTAACAGTCGACAATATGTTTAACGTTAACCTTCACGTGAAGTGGTTATCCCCTTGAGGATGCGATGCACTCTCTAGGCACACGGCAAGGCACAAGATGCACCCACGTCTATGGCATTGAAAGTCGGTGTGGTACGGAGACTTGACACCTAGCATTGGGGTGTCAGACGGTGGCCCAAGTAATCCTCGAGGAGGTTTTGCTCGAGAAGTTCGATTCCTTCGCAAATACAACGCCGTCAGGATCGAACCTTGAACTCAATATGCCATAGTGGGATAATGATTCAAGGCACGATTCTTCCGCAAAAAAATCCCCGACCAGTGGGAAAGCAAATGGAAGGCCAAATGTCCGCAAAAAAGCGGCCAAGCTTTCCGTGGTCTCAGTTGACTGGTTTTGCTCATTCACTCATTTCCGTCCCGGAATTACTAGACACAGTGAAGCTGTTCCGTTAAAAATTTATCACTTTCACTACTAGCTGTGATTGCTAGGCATGACCTGGCAGTAACCACATCCCACAATCACTCACGATAAATAGTATCAAAGACGCGATATGACTCCGCGGGGTTTTCCAAAACAACATGGATAGCACCACATTTATGTGTCATCTGTACGATAGGGAGAGTGTGCTGTGACGATAGGAAGAGGGAGACCACCCGGCGATCGTTTCATATTGACGCAACTGAGTGCTGACTCACGCGCGTTGGCGCGTAGTACTATAAGACAGAACCGATGGCTGATGTTCCACTTTCATTGCAGACTCCCGCTTCACAATGCGCGCATCGAGTGCTTCCCGGGCGGGAGCGATCCTGTTACTCTTGGGACTGGTGGCCGTGCTGGCACCACAGCCCACCCGCAGCCAGTGCCTCTCGGATGACGATAAAAAGTCGGACGCGCTGAATGTGAAGCAATCACACGAACGACTCTACAAGGGCGAATCGATCTTCACGCTGCAGCTGCTGGATGCCATCAACACGGCGACACCGAACGAGAACATCTTCTTCTCGCCCTACAGCCTGTACAATGTGCTGCTGATGATGTACTTTGGAGCACGCGGTAACACCGATAAGCTGCTCCGCACCGGGTTGAACCTACAGTGGACGGACAGCAAGGCGACGGTGCAGGACGCATACGATGGTGCCCGTCGTTCGCTCGTTGGCCGGTTCCGTGAAAGCTCAGCTATCGGATTCAGCTCGGTCGATAAGCTGTTCTTTGGTAGCCACATTCCGATCGCTCCCTGCATGCGCGAGAAATTCGCCGAAACGATTGAGCTGCTCGACTACGTTCAGGATCCGGAAGGGCAGCGGGTGTACATTAATCGCTGGGTCGAGAATGTTACCCGTGGTCAGATCAAGGATTTGCTCATCCCTGGCGCGATCACACAGAACACCAAGCTAGCTATTGCCAATGCGGCCTACTTCAAGGTAAGCTATGCCACGAAATGGGGAAACACTTAAAATCGATTCGATCGTACTTAATGTCGATTGTTGCTGCATTTCCAGGGCTCCTGGCAAACAAAGTTTAAGGCTGGTGAGACGAAGAAGGAAATTTTCTACAGCTACGGTGGCCAGCAGGACTTTGTGGACATGATGCACGTCGAAGGCACGTTTAGCCATGGTAAGGGAGTAATACTAACCGACGGAAGTCGAGTTTTTCCTATAGTTACACGCCCGTTCGTCCACCCTTTTTAAAGCTGCCAACGAGGAGCTCGGTTGCCACATTCTGGAGCTGCCGTACAGCTTCGGTGGTCAGGATGAGGATAGCAACAGTGCCGGAAACATGAATCAGGTGTCGATGTTTGTGTTCCTGCCACCGTACGAGCCAGATTCGTTGTCGAAGCTGCTGGCACGGCTTGCCGCCAACACCGATGTCCTGCACCAGGTCGTGAACGATGGTATCTCGCGTAAGGTTGATGTGAAGCTGCCGAAGTTTAGCATCGAGAAGCAGGTCGAGATGAAGCCGGTCCTGGACCGGCTCGGTATGGGCAAGCTGTTTGATCAGTCGGCCAACTTCACCGGTTTTACGGCCGGCCAGGAACCGATCTGGTTCGATGAGATACTGCAGAAGTCGAAGATCGAGGTCAATGAGGAGGGTTCGGTGGCCGCCTCGGCTACGGTTGCGTTCAGCTTCCGATCCTCGCGCCCTGCCGATCCGGCCATGTTCCACTGCAACCATCCGTTCGTGTTCGTCATCTACGACTTTACGAGCCGTTCCGTCCTGTTCAACGGTGTCTACCGTCAGCCGGAGAAGTAGAGTTTGAGCTGGAGAAGGGCCACTGGATTATTGGTTAATTTATTTAAGAATCGTCCCCTAATCGAAGGAGAAAGCTAGACAAGACAAATATGAGGGTTCCGAGTGAGGTGAAGCGGAGCGGAGCGAAGTGAGGACCAAAGGAAGTAACGAAGGATATTTGACACAAAAGATACCCCCGGGGAGCTGCAGAGAGGGCCTACGGTGGCTGCCGTTCCTTGTGAGTTGAGGGGTGCACCTCATCGCGATTCCCCCGATTTTTTTAAAATAATTTACTACGAATAGTTTACTTTTACAAAGAGAATAAAAAAAAACAAGACAAATCTGAAAACATAACGTTATGCTTCTGGTTATTTGCTGTGCAATTGATGGGATCCTTTCGAATTCAAAATAACGTCCACTTCGTAGACTGGCCAATTTGATAAAGCAGATTTGATCATATATTTAAATCTTTATAACTTTTTTCACTTCATGTAGAGTGATCCTCAGCAATCGGGCAGCCGTATGCGCAAGGTAGCGAGCAAGGTAGTGTACAATTTCCATTTCTGATATATTTATAAATTGTTTATATTTTCTTATAAAAGTTTCTACACATAAAAGATAACAACGAAACACGGCGACGCACAAGCCGACATACAAGCGGTGAATGGCACAGCTGCAGCAGCAGACCCGTTTGCCGTGACAACAAACCAAGACACACATAAAAAAAAACAAAACACCAAACGAATCCAGCCAACGCTGGCTAGCTGACTCCGCTCGTGATTGCACCGGATTTTGCCAACCAAATGGGTGGGAATAAAATTTGCAAAAAGGAAAAGTTCTAGACAAGATACATAAAACACGATTTAACGAGCAACACTAGTCTAAATCTGACTACTTCTTCAAAAGATCGCGAGCATTCACACAATAAAACGAGTACGGGACGAAAGCGAGTGGGATGGGTTTTGCTGTTCTTTTTTTTTTGCTAATGAAGCAGCGTAACGGCGAAAGCTCCACGGAGCCCGGAAGACTCAGTGCGTCAGCGTCTTTTAATCTCGGTTTAAATATTTCGAAACTCACAACTCGCACCGTCACTCAATATCAATCAATAGCGATCGTTAGCACATTTTAGGCTTACATAATGGCAACGGGCGAGAGGGAGAGATAGAGAGAGGAAATATGTAACTGCAGTAGCACTAGCAGACAGGACAAGGGA
>NC_064877.1:18037500-18055000 GCF_943734665.1 Anopheles aquasalis
GCTGCGCCCAAACACTGAATTGAAGAAGAAAAGATGTGGTTAGTACGCTGAGCTCAGCTACGCAAGCGATGCGACACTATACGTACTACTTCGAGTCCGGTGTCCAGCCAACGCGCACGATATATTCGAGCCACGGGAAGGCGAACGTTAGCGGACACTGGAGCTCCTTGATGCAGATGTCCGTGATGCGCAGGTTCTCGGACAGTCGGAACTGGACGAGCTTTAGCTTCGATTTTGCGTTCGGTGTACCGGCCCGGGGAAAGCGGTACTCTTCGTGATCGCGTCCGGACGACTGCGACGAGGGGAACGTGTACAGACTAACGTCAGTCTCGTCAACCTCCTCGTACACGATGCGATAAATCTCATCTGGAAGAAGACGCAAGACAAGGATAGACATTTCATTAAGTGGCAGATTAAGCGTCACTAGGGCTACGGTAATGATATGTTAGACAGAATTATGGTTTATCTAATGAACATGGCATTTTGGCACAGTTGTACAACGGTAAAATTCACTATCCATCGAAGTATACTATATGATCAGCCTTCAAGCTTCAATTTGTACAAAGAAAGAATGAGATCATTACTGTCTCTGTACTGACGCACCTTTTCTCCATTGTGCTTCAAATTTACTCTGTTGTATTTTATTTTAAAGTAAAGTTAAGCTCATAGGTTAACGAATAAACCGAAAGGCGCGAACGCAATAAAGCAAAGTCAAAACTCAAGTAGGATTGGATCTCTGCTAGTCCTTTTACGATGTGTTCGCGCCTCCGACGTAAGCTACGAGCAAATTTGTAACAATTTGTTCACACAAGCAGAGCAAATATATGATGGCAACAATACAATTAGTCTAGACACACGATCGTAACATTTTATCGTAGTAAACATTTGTACATTCACCGATGGTACACATCGGTCTTTAATTGATTAAACTCACTGCACGGAGGCGTCCGCATTTTGCGTCATTTATTGCACGAAACATCGCGAGCGCGCGCGCGCCGCTCTCCACTCCTTTATACGTCTGGCATGCGTGGTGCGTGAATGGGAGTAACTGGCAAGCGCCAGCCTACCATACCAGTGCCACTGGATTGCACGCAGAGGGAACAGCAGCACTAGAAAGCCAGCGCACTGGTAGCCGGCCAGCGAAAGGAAAAGCGTGGCGTAATGGCGTACCTCCTCTTGTGGTGCACAATCGACAAACTTCTAGAAAAATGTACCCCTCATTAGCAAGCGAATGTGCAGAATGCAGATACAGGATAGGATGCAATCCGGGACGGATCGTACCACTTCACGATGACCGTGTTGCTATTTGATCCTCCTGCTTCTTGGATCACGTGTTGGAAGGCACGAACGCATTGACCGGTGAGCTCCACCGCACGCTTTACTTTGTCCATTACTTCTTTTTCGGCCAGTTGCTCAGTTCCCAAATGGAATGGAAGGGGCCGCTGCGAGGTGAACACATTTCGTGCAAAACGCATCGCATCGCGGAAGACGCAAAGAGATGGATAGTCGCGAAATGGCGAACAGTATAACAACGCTTGTCAATTAAGTTACACAAAACTACCCCTCATTACGGGGGCCCCTTTTTTGTGGGCTTTTTGCAATGTTTGTGGCCACAGTAAGGTGGCCAACGTCATCATCGGGCGGGTTTTTTTATGGACGAAAGTAATGTGTTAAAGTCCTATTTGCCAACGGATAACAGGAGACATAAGCGCGAACTTTCTGGAAGATTGTACACTGATCGAGCATCACCACTTTGTAGATTCACGCCCTTTAATTGATCATCCTCTCTATTGCACAACACGTACATAGCTACAATTGCTGCTGATGTCCTAATTACGGACAGATTAACCTCCTAAACTGAACTGGTACTCTTCAGCTGATTGCATTGCTTCTTGGCGAGGCTTGTGGTACCTTTGCTTTCATCTCAGCGCCGCATAGCCATTGCGCACTAGAGTGATAAAACAGTCGTTTAAGCACGTGCCCATTAGCAGCAACAGCAGTAGCCAGCGGCGTGGTACAGAGAAAAGCAGAAGAAACCATAGTGCCATCGGCAGTAACGATCGCCTACCAATTGATCGATACCATCTAGCGACAGTAGGAAAGGGGGGGGGGGGGGGGCTACAGATGATGGCGGTGGGCTGGCTGTGACCGATAATTTGCGCACCATGACGGGCGAGAAACCAGTGCGTCCATTGCGTTCACGTTCGAAAACCGTTCGTTCGTCGATGGCATAGTGACACGGTGGCCCACAATCAAGCCTCGGGAGGTTGGGATGGATGACTGTTACGTGATCGATCCTTACTAGGTGTCTGGTGGCTGCAATTAGGCTTACTGCCGTTTGGAATGGCCCGTTGCCCACGCGATGGCGGTGAGTAAGATAATCAAGTTGTTCAAGATCTTATCGACACTTTTAGATGCATCGCCAGTAATTGCAACAAAATGAAAAACAAACGGTGGTTTACAGTCTGCCATTGTCTGCCGAATGCCAGACCAATGGCTCAGTTAGCCTCCTTCGGTGAGTCAGTTTATTTACAACAACAAAAAAGCGACTTAAACAGATAGGGAGATAGGGAGGAACAACTCAAATCGTGCAAGTGGTCGAGCAGGTCCTCGATCCACCACTGAACGATCTCTAGCTATCCTATCTACAACCCGCCGCCCGGCTTAGTGCCAGTGGGACTTCTTCTTGATGTGGATCGACACGGGGACAGTCTTTTCGATGTAGACCGGCTTCTTGACGATGACCGGGACCGGCTTCTCGATGTGGACCGGGTACGGTTTCGGCACCTCGACGTACTCCTTGTGGACGACCGGCACCTTGACGTACTCCTTCACCGGGTACGGCACTGGACGATCAACGTGCACCTTCTTCTCGACGATCACCGGCACCTTCTTCTCCACGATCACGGGGACTTTCTTCTCCACGTGCACCGGGTACGGTACCTTCACCTCGTACGGCACATGCTTCGTCACCTCGACCGGGTACGGTACCGGGACCTTCTTCTCGATCGTAATGTGCTTGATGTGCTCCTCCTTGTGGCCACCGAAATCATGCCCACCGAACGAAGACTCATGCTCCGAGCCAAAGTCATAGATACCCCGCTTGGCTTTGCCGCTCTCGACAGCCGCTCCGGCCACGATGGCCACCGCCATGGAAAGCACAATGAAAGTCTGTCCAAGGGAGAAACAATCGGCATTAGAAGACCACGATACCAGGGGCCATGGGATGGAAGCAAACCCTTCGCTTACCTTCATGCTGATCAAACTTGAAGCTTAGAGTTTGAAGGATCCCCGCTAGTCGATCACACTTTCGAGTTCGAATGAACCACTGAACACTGGTAGTATTTTAGCGCAAAAGCCTGTCAATGCAGATTACTACTGCCACTGCTTTGCTGTTCGACCTGTGCCTTGCTGGAGAACACCGACGAATGATGCTTCTCCGTTGGCCACCGATCGGTTTTATAGTTCGCATCCCTTCCTACGAGTACCAGTGACTACTCCGCAAGGAGCCGAGCGAAAGAGGAAGGGAGGGAGGGAGATTGGCACTGCTTTGTGGCGTGCTACCGGCTCGTCCACATCCACGGCGGTCTCTCCCTCTTGCACGTCTGTGGCAATGGATGTTGTGGCCAACTTCTCCACTTCCTACGCAACGCAGACCCCAATCACCACCACAACGGACCACAGCACAATAAAGCAAACTCTGCCACTACCACTGTCCATCCATGTGCAGCCGTTTGGTTTCGTGCGCATTCTTCGAAGAAGGACCAACCAAACGCCCCAATTGTGCTGTCAGATGCATGGGGATTTTGTGTGATGCACCAGTTGGCTGAAGCCACGGTCCGGGAAAGTGTAGTTCGTTGTGTGCAATGCGTGCGCGACTGTCGATGGAGATCAACCGATCACCAACCGACCGACCAACAGAGATCATGGCATGTGTTCTCGACTCGACTCCCGTGTTCCCAACTCAACGGACCAACACGGGTGACAACTTTGTTGTCTCCGTGGCGCCGCGGACGTCTATTGAAAGTCCATTTTCCAGATCGACTCCCGGCGATAAATCAAAACCGCTGCTGCGACCGCGTGTGAGCTTTTACGTAAAGATTTATTACTTTTCACCGAGTGCCCAACAAACGGTCCGGTGGCGGTTGGTTGGTGGTATTTTAGTGATTTGCCACGCGTCGTTAGCTTCGTGATCAGCAGCATGCGCGTTAGTGCGCCAGCTTTTTCGGAGATCGATATCGACAGGGCGAGAGCGGCGTTGCGTTTGGCAGGTGCAGCAACCAACAGCATACCGAATGATATTTCGTTTCAGTTATAATTTATGTCAATCAGCCGCAGCCAAAGACCCCCGATTGAGGGTGATAAAAGTGTGAAAATGAATGTCTGTCACGGTGGCATCACTGAGGTAGACAGCAAAGGAACGCCGACGACCGATCGAGAGATCGTTTGTTTGTGCAATTAAATAGTCCGCTGTGGCAAACATGTTCGGAAAGAGATTTATTTGCAACAAATCTATGTGTTTCCTGTTTGCCAAGGACCCAGGTAGAGGGCTCTAAAGTAATAGAGTCATCTAGGAATTCAGGAAAAGATGTGTTTTGCAAACCCTCTCTATCCTGTGCTGTAATACTTAATATAAATTTAGCACAAACGACGAATTGTCATACTTCAATTCATACAACAATTAGGCGTAATTTGTTAATCAATCTTTCCACATTTTTAAAAAATTTGGACGATATGAAAGTAGTTTGTTTGCATTAAGAGTTCTGAAATTCGGAAAAGGTTGATCATTTGTACCCTATCTGTACATGCACTTAAAATGTAGATTGAATCAATTTCAGGAAACAAATCGATATTTTATATACTTGATAGCTTCGAAAGAAGAGAGATCGTTTGTGATAGCAGTACCAGTCTCTTGAATGATCAATATATTTGCAATCAACTACCAACATAGACTTCATATTCTGAATTTACGTTGTATCATACAGTTTAACTAACAACTATTAGCAGTTCTTTTTCCATGCTTTAAGTGTATCATTCAAACTCTTGACATCAAATCGATCGACAAAAGTGAAAAGAATAGAGGGTTTAGTGCACTTTTTTTCCATTCGATGACTCGACAGCATCATTGAGACATCAGCTAATCGAATCATAGCACTACCTATGTACAGCATAACACTTCGCTTATCATTCGCTAATTTGTGGTACAGCTGCTAACAACATTCAATACAGACACCAATCGCAATGCATAATCAGCCATGCACTATGGGTAAGTAGGAAAGCATAGATTCATGTATCGTTAGTTTTTTTTTTTGAGCTAGTCGACAGAAAACAACTCTAGCCAGGAGAGGACCAGGACAGCGACAAGAAGTGTTTGCTGGAGGCACTCATGCAGCACATGGCACTTATGGGGCCCACAAACACATGACGACTCCAGCACGGCACACAATGTTCTCTGTTGAAATGATGTTGAGCTGCTAGTGAAATGGTGGCTTGCCAATATGCTTTGGTGGCCACTATCTGTTGGTGTGGCACGTGTTTGATACGACGGTGCAACATATCAGCCAGAATTGGCCCACACTCGACCACCATTCGGTCAGCAATCATACCAAGCTCAAGCGTCAAACGCAACAAAGCTAAGCCGGCCAAGCTCATCGTATGGTGATTGCAGGCAAATGCAACCGCACACACGGAACACCTCACTCACGTGAACCGTGTGCAATCGAATGATGATTGCGGTTTACCATTTTCGCTGCCTTTTTACCAATCCAATTGTTTTACCAGCACCAGACGTACTCCGGGAGTCGTGACGATTGAAGTAATCCAACAGGTACGTTGAACCTTTCGACGCCACCACACTTGAGAGCAACCTCTTTCGATGCCGACAACGATCGTTCCGCTGATACGCTTATGCGCGCTGTACAGGCCGGTCTGACTGACCGGTTGAAATGTTCTCAAAACATAAGATCGTACCGGTCGATTGAGGTATGATGGCGCAACTAGGTCACACAGGAAGGGTAAAGGTGCGAACAGCGCGCCAGTGCAGCACGCGCGCGCGCGTGTGGCGTGACCCTTTCATCGGGGTGTATCGAAAACGGGAGCATCGCTCTTCGATTTCGCTTTTCCATCTATCTATTGCTTGCGTTACCGTTCACTCAAACGAGCGGGATCACCAACTCGGTGAAGGTCGTCGATCACCACCACTTTCATGACGATGATGATGATGATCGTAATGACGATGGGCCACCTTTGCAGTAACACACGCATTTTTCTCACTCTTACGGTGGCCTCTCACTTTTCTAATTATGTCCAGCTAAATTGCGTTTCGATTTATCGACGAGCAGCTGGTGGGCACCCGATGATAGATCGCCCGATCGCGATCGCGTGTGTCGCGCTCACGGGCATAGCAGTTGCATCCAAATTATTTTCGTTACACCGCTGTCGGCCATTGACTTTTTCGGGGCGTCATAGGGGCAGAGGGCGCCCCCACAGAGTTAACGGGCAACGTGATCTTGCACAAATGTTTAAAAACAGAAAACAAAAAAATGGTAGCTGGGTCATGTTGCCCCATCGCGGTAGGAGCGTTCTCGGTCTTTTGTTGCAACAGAGGTTTGGTTTAACACAAGTGCATACGATAGAGCAACCATTTTGGGAAAATGGAGTGTATGGTAGAGAGGAGATGAATGATCAACAGATGTTGCCGAAAATGGGACTAATGGAATTAGACGATCACCTAAGAACATACAACTATCTCTGCTGCATAAGTTACTGGGATCACAATTGGAACTTCATTCACAATCGAGTAGCCTACTCTGCTACAGAGGTTGTTATATCACACAGAAAATGTAGATTTATTTGACACAAATAGAATATTGAAAATTCTCTTGTGACAAATTATTTCGTAACATTATTTAGTCAACTTTAATATTTTCTGACCAATGATATCACCAAACGCTATTTAGTTGCAGAATGTGCATGTTTGTTAATTTCAGTAATGGTATGTTGACCGACAAAATCAATCACTCACAGCATAAGCAACAAGAGCATAAATAGCCTCTAATTAGACAAAAGACAAATACAAGCCATTTGTCTAATTGAATGCATGGCATGGCCTCGAATCAGGTGGTGCTGAACCGAATGATGGGAAACTCGATCAAGCGCACACGAGTGCAATCAACTTGCTTGGATGGCTGAAGGGCAACGGTGCCGCTGGAATGGTAGGGGATGCCGGCGGATTCTGTTACATTTTCATTACATCAAACGCGAACGGTCCGATGTTCATCCGCACGACCAATGGTTACGATTTTAAGCGTCATTTATCCTAAAGCAACCCATCCGTATCGGTTCTCGGTGGAGACAGCGTAAGCTGCACTCACAAATGCCAACGACTGACCATGAATCCAACGAAGTGCACGTTTGGCAACATTTTCCTTTACATCCAACGCTGTGGTGCATTGCATTGGTCATCCACGGGGGGGGTGGTGACCACCTCCACTACAAAGAAATCGAAGATCGAGAGGCACTTACCGTCGCTTTCCGGTTGCCACCAGAACCCTTGATAGCGGCTAAACTCTTCCTGCATCACGTACGACGGTACACCGGCAGTCAGCGGATCATCGGCGAACGAGCGCCGTCCGTCGTGTGCGTACGTCAAGCGCTCGCTGTGGCCGCTGTGCGTGTGCACGACCCAGATGTCCCCGTTGCACACAAACCCAACCAAATCGGAGTTGTGAGGGCAGATCTGGGGATCGATGGCGGCCGCACGCTGGAAGATCCTCAATTCCGAAGGGAAAAGCATACTCTCCTGCAGGGGAAATAGACAACAGTGGAGTTAGGTTAGTGATCAGATCAGATGGGGGCATTTGGGATGGGTTTGCTACACTTACCCCGTACCCGGTGTCCAGACACTGGTAAAGGGTGTTGCACGCCGGGAAGACAATCTTGCCGCTCGATTTGTGCAGCTCGTACGAGGTGATGCCCCAGATTGAGAGACGCTTCCGTTCGAGCAGCAGCTGCACTTCGCGCGAGTTGTTCGTCGAAAGGTGACCGAGCACCGGTTCCAGCAGTGGGTGCCACTCCATCAGCCGGCTTTGCGATTCGTCGTGCATCGAGCCATCGCTGTCCCCTCCTCCTCGGTGCGTATTCCCCGTTCGGCAGCCGTTGCTAGTTCCACGGGCCGGCACATCGGTGTAGAACAGTACCGTATCCCAGCCGTTGGCCGGTGGTGGACTGAGGAAGTACACTCTCGTGCGTCCATCGGACAGCGTGCGAAAGTTGACACACATCGGAAAGGTGGCTGCCATGGAGATGGCCATCTGGCGGCGTGTCTCACTGACGATGCTTTTCAGCTCGGACCACGTTTTCCGCCGTTGGCCACCCGGTGCATCCGTTGCGGTCACCATTGCCCGGCGGCCACCGTAGGAAGCCGGTAGACCGTTCAGCAATGCTCCCGAGGCCGTTCCATTGCTCGTCGTTTGTGGTTGATACTCGGGATAGGTACCATGGCAACCGGCTACTAGGACATCGAGCGAATCTGTCGCCATCGGGCAGGGTGCGTAGCTGGGAGGCGTTGGGCCAGTGACCAGTGAATGGCCGGTGTCGTTTGTGCCGCCACCACCACCACCGCCGCCGCCGCCCCCGGTGCCATCCATTTTCTTCCTTATCTTCGACCAAAGTCCACTGCCCGCTTCCTCCAAGTTGGCCAACGGAGCGAACAGTAAGCCGACCAGATGACCGAGATATAGATCACCCAGCTTTTCCTCCAGATTCAAGCCACCGGCACGCGAACGATCGTTTACTCCGCCGGTGGTGGAGGTGGTGGAGGTGGTGGTGATGATGGTACTGACTGGATCCTTGGTGATGCTGGACAACACGATCACGGACTGGTTTAAGAGGCGGGGAAAGGATAAGAGGGGATAGAGAGAGAGAGAGAGAGAGTGGGAGGAAGCACCAGATACGCGCTACGTCAGCGAAATCTTTAACCGGATTGCGCGAAACAGCAAATAATACACATTTTAGGCAGTGAAGTCAAAACACCAACGAGCGGATCTCCTGCGTGTACTGCTGTCATTGAACCCGTTCTTCTAGGGTCTTATCGCACTAACGCGCACCTCCTCGCGGTATCAACAACGAGCACGCAACGACGAATCACAGTTTCGCATTACGGCGCCAGAGCTTTGTTTTGCTCGTTTGCCGTCGACGTCGTCGTCGTTTGGGGGGGTCTCACGTAAGGGGGCGCCGCGATTCAGTTTTCCACTAGTTACTGCGATATGCGGTTCGAGCTTATCGTTACGTTAACGTTGTGGCGAACCGTTTCGATTTCGATCTCAGCAAACCACCACCGCAACTTGCTATCGTTTGCTCCCGTGGCGAAGTAGCGCGGACACGGACGATCACGAGGCCAAGCAAGAGGCACCACGCTGCTGGATCAGAGGAACGGAGGAACCGACACCACCGTGTGGGTTGTGGCACAGAAGTGCGGTAGATAACGCACGTCGGTCACGGCGAAGATGCTCCTCAACGCAATTTCGGGCTGTGACGGCGTAATCGGCACACACACGCGTTCGCACGCACACACGAATTCGCATCGACCCCAAATTCACTCTCCTTGAACGAACTGACCGCCACGGACCACGACGAGATGGACTTTCTCTTTTCAAGGGGGACGGGCTCGGATCCGGACGACGTTTCACTTTCCTCGTTCGCTGCTCTTTCACCGCTCCTTCTGCCACCACCGCCACCGCCGCGGGGCCTAGCTACTTTGCCGTCGTCGCTGGTGGGTGGTTCCGTTTCGGAGGTGGATTTTCCATCCTCCCCCTTGGCGGATCGGTTCTTTCTTGGCCTGTCTGGTGGGGGCCGTTCCTGCTGCAGGCTCGGGAACACACAAAAAGGGGAGCTCGTGGCCACACGGATGACGAGAGGATTTCCTGGCAAGATTTGCGCCGTTCTTTGCTGATCTTTGCTTTGCCACGCTGATCTGGCCTCGTCCGGTCGGTGCAGCGAGATGTCACGCGACAGCTGGGTTTTTCACGCCTTTCTTGAAAATGTTTTCCGTTCTTTTTCGTTGGCCACGACCGAGAGATCAGATTCAGGTCGGTGGTGACGAGCAGTCTGTGTTTTTTTTGTTTTGGTCTGCGACTGTTTTGATTTCGCGCATTTGACGGACACGAATTCACCAACCAATTCACCAACCAACTCACCACGGGTTGGAGTTAAAATATTAAAAAAAATGCAATAGAAAAGCAGAAAATCCCAGCACTTGTGATCATTGAAATCATTAAAATGCCGGTTGCCTTCGAGTACGTTAAAATACAAGGGTGCTTAAGGGGAAACGAAATAGTTACTGGAATTCACAACGAACGGCGCAGAGCTCAACGATTCAAAAGGCCATGACAACAAGGATGTTTTGTTGCGACTCCCGTCCCCCGATCTTAGTAACCGGATTACTACTCCTAGCAGCGGGAAGTTTAGGTGCCGGTTGTTCCGCGGAACCACGGGAGATCCTTCGCCGTAGTGCTGACACCAAAGGAGAGCCACCCGCGATGACGAGCGCCAAACTGCTGGCCTGTGATTTCGAGGTTTTTGGCATCGTGCAAGGTCAGTCTCTAGGGGAACGATACCGGTAACGGTGCTCTAATATCTACGCTTCTATTTCGTGTGTTGCAGGCGTGTTCTTTCGGAAGGTAAGTTGTTATAAATAGATAAGCAAGCAGAACGACTTACTGCGGTATCCTGCCGCCCGTTTAAGCACACCCAAAAGTATGCATCCAGCCTGGGAGTCCGAGGGTGGTGCAAGAACACGGCCGATGGCACCGTGAAGGGGCAGATTGAAGGCGAGGAGAAGGCTTTCAACGAAATGTGAGTAGCGTCGTTGGCAACCGCCGCTAGCAACCACAATCGAACGCTGTTTCGCTTTGTTTCGTAGGAAACACTGGCTGCAAACCAAAGGAAGTCCCTCAAGCCGTATCGATAAGGCGGTGTTCAACGTACCGAAGGAGCTGACTGCCTACACGTACCAAGATTTCTCAATTCGCCGCTAAGCACTGCATATCGTAGACAGCCTGTGTAGGAATGGTCAATGGACTGATTAATATATTTGCTTGAAGCATAAAACAAGGCCCCGAAGGTACATGGTAGCGCCCGGAGGGCTTTTGTGGGCATAATTTTGATCATTCTTAGTTCCCAACAGACACGGTATATACAGCTAATAAATGCACTTTAGTGAACGAGGTTCAGCTGAATTGACGAAGACCGAGAGGATGGCGACCGAGGACATCGTTCGGCAGGCTATTGCTTGTAATCCTTCAACGGATAGTGCTCCTGATGCTTGGTCACGTGCTCCTCCATCTCGCGCATCTGCTCCTTCAGATGCTGCGGCATTTCCTGGTACACATCCTGGAACATTTCACGCCAGTTCGGCTTCGGAATGCGCTCCGACTGGTTAATCTGCGAGAGCACCTGCTTGCGGACGGACTTGACGAACTCGTTCTCTTCGTCCTCGTTGAACCAGCCGCGCCGGATCATGTAGTGCTTTAACTTGGTGATCGGATGCTCCACCGTGTTCCATACTTCCAGCTCTTCCGCCGGCCGGTACGCCGTACTATCGTCCGATGTTGAGTGATGTCCGATACGATACGCCATCGCTTCCAGCACGATCGGTTTGTTCTCGCGCAGCACATACTCTCGCGCCAGCTTCGTAGCGTTATATGTGGCAAACACGTCCGTTCCGTCAAACCGCAAAGCCGCCATACCGTAGCCACTGGCACGCCCGGCAATACCATCACCACGGTACTGCTCTGCCGAGGGTGTCGAGATGGCGAAGCCATTGTTACGACAGAAGAAGATCACCGGACAGTCCAGTGTGGCGGCAAAGTTGAACGCCGCATGAGTATCGCCCTCCGAGGCGGCGCCCTCACCGAAGTACGTGATCACGCACCGTTGGTTGTTGGGTTGCAGCTTGAAGGCATACGCGGCACCGGCCGCTTGCGGAATCTGCGTACCGAGAGGTGACGAGATCGTGACAAAGTTGAGCTTCCGGGAACCATAGTGTACCGGCATCTGGCGTCCCTTGCCCTGATCCTCGGCATTGCCGTAGCACTGGTTGATAAAGTCCGAGATGGTGAATCCGCGCCATACCAACACACCCGCCTCACGATACTGCCCGTACACCCAGTCTTCGATGCTGAGGGCGGCCGCACTGCCGATATGGCTCGCTTCCTCACCAAAGTTGGTCATGTAGAACGAAATGCGTCCCTGCCGTTGCGACTCGTACAGAATTTTATCCATCGTGTTGAGCAGCACCATATCCCGGAACATTTTGCGCAACGTCCCCTGGTCCAGCTTGGGATCTTGTGATTCATCCTCGATCACGCCTTCGCTGTTCATCACGCGATAGATCGGCAACGGTTCCATGGTTGCCGGCAGCGCCAGCTTTGGTGCCGTGACGAACGAGGCTTGCTGGGCACCCGGAAATTTGGCGCCGTTGGAACCACCTCCGGCTGCGTGCTGTTGTGGTTGAGCGGCATCCGTCGATAGGTGCTGGACGGGCGGTAAGATGGAAGGATGTTTGCATTAACATTACGGTGCTGAGGCGTAGATCGGGCGATCACGCGATCGAATTGACTCACCTTTACCGATCGGAAGAAGGCTGACCGTCTGGACAGGGCACTACGCACGGCGGTACGGATGAACGACATTTTTTCGGGGGGACACGGGACACAGGACACTACACGAATGCGAAATCCTAGCCACTTCGTCGATTACGTCAAACCACCTGTTCCTGCTAACTGCTCCTGCTGTTTACAGAAATGATAAGGACACACGTTGTGGGGGCTGTTGCGAGTTCGAGTTGTGGAGGGTTTTTTTTGGAGCGAGCAACCACGACGACGATTACGTTAATTGAATGAGGGGGGTTGCTGGAACAAACACGCACACGCAACAAATCGAATCAAAACACTACTACACTCGTAGAGTGATTTTAAAAAGACACCCACCGTTTCTTTAAGGACATGTTGCGTTTTTTAAGTACAAAATGAATTTAAAAAGGTATAATTTATGAATAAAGAAAGTGTATAAGTACGGAAATGAGTGGAAAATTGAGAAACTTTTGGTTCTGTTCTCGTGTCTCCAACGGAATTATTCGAAAACGACGCACGTCATAAGCGAATGACAGTGCTGTCAAAGTGGAGGTAATCAAAACAAACAAAGTAAACCACGCAGCATCCAGCCAGAGAAGCAGGATTTTGGTGTTTCTTCGTGGAGGGGCCGATTATAGCGTTATCTCGAGGAGTTTCTATCATTTGTAAGTAGCGACCACTCGCCGAAATGTTCAGCTATGGTCTCCGCTAGGAAAGCAATCAGCGAATGAGTCAATGTGCCCGGCAACCCCTCCGATCTGCGAGTCCTTGCTCACATGCGTTCCTTTCGGTTTTTTGTTCTGTTTTCCCAGGCGTTTGGGTGTAACCCAGTGGCTCGATCCGATCGGCGGTCGAGCCTAGAAGCCTTATTGTGTCCACCTGTCTTTGTGCCATCCGCCTTGACCACCGCTCTGCCCCATTCCCAAATGTCCGTAACAACCAACCATATCGATTACCAACAGCACAACACAGGCGGCGACAGTATGGCATCTCCCTCCTCGAACAGTACTACGCTTGGTGCATCGAATTCGTCCGGCATCACGAAGGGAAACTCCGGCTCGTCCGCTGGCGGTAGTTCGAGCGCGGGTGGAACGTCGAGTGCGAGCGATGGAACGACTCAACTCCTGACCAAGCCGCGCCTGCAAGAGCTTGTGCGCGAGATCGATCCAACGGAGCAGCTGGACGAAGAGGTCGAAGAGTTGTTGCTACAGATTGCAGACGATTTCGTCGAGAACACCGTTAACGCTGCCTGTCTGCTGGCGAAACATCGGAAGGTGCCAAAGGTGGAAGTACGTGACGTTCAGCTACATCTCGGTACGTAATCAGGTCGTCAGACGATTCGTAAATGAATTGAATCTAACTGATCGCTTCCATTTTCTAGAGCGCAACTGGAACATGTGGATACCCGGGTTCGGGACGGATGAGCTTAGACCGTACAAGCGTGCGACCGTGACAGAGGCGCACAAGCAGCGACTCGCTCTCATACGGAAGGCAATCAAAAAGTACTAGCATCATATCCGTGCATTAGAACTAGCGATAAGCTTTATAAGAATTATGATAATAATAATAATGGTCGAACGATACCGCAAAAGGTGAACCAGTGTTGATGATGATGGTTGGAAATGGTCACTTTTGGTTTTTATTGCTTTCCTTCTGTCGTACAACAATAAGCAAAACGGGGAAATGAGCTAGAGAGGGAGAGGGGGACTTTATCCAGTCCCGGCAGCACCGGCATTGGCAGTGCTTCACAGCTCGGTTTTGCGTTCGATCTTTACGAGCTCCACCTCGAAGATAAGCACCGAGTTGGGAGGAATCTTCTCGCCGGCTCCACGCTCTCCATAGCCCAGCTCCGGTGGGATGATAAGCTTCCGCTTTTCGCCCTCGCACATGTTCAGCAGTCCCTGGTCCCAGCCCTTGATCACCTGGCCCATACCGAGCGTGAAGGTGAGCGGATCCCCGCGCGGAATGCTACTGTCGAACTCGGTGCCATCCTCTAGCGTGCCCTGTGGTAAAGAAAAGGGGGAAAAGATGTATCGAGGCTGTCGGCGGCTGTGCCCCGACCTGTGCATCACCTACCGTGTAGTGCATGTGCACCAAATCTCCCTTCTTGGTGCGAACCGAACAATTATCGACCCGCTTCTTGACGCCGATCTTTAGCTTTCCTTCGGCGCTGGCAAGTTGCAGCAGCGCGAATCCGACCACACAAAGCAGCATCAGACGAGAGAACTCCATCATTTGGCTAGGCGATGGCACAGAGATTTACTTTAGAAGATATCGAAGCGATTTTCCAGTTTTACCGGCCACGAAACCGCGATACGAAGGGCGTTTTTATTTTTCTCCTCCTTCTTTACCTCTTCGCGTTCCGCGATGCACCGCCAATACGCGCTCGACACTGCTCGAATGCCACGAAAATTTCGAGTTTCATAGTTTATCAGTTTTCAGCGGAGCATTTCAAAGCTTACCTCGCGCGGAATCCGTTGGTTCCCGAGAGCGGAACTGACTTTCTTTCGTTATTATCGACGAAAATATTCACATTCAGTTAACCGGTCTTACTTTTCTTTATTCCTCTTTCCTTGCTGCAAGTCCATAGAATATTTTTACTTTAAAAACCAAGACATACAAAATAGCATCACTTTTCCAACGTTCTTATATTCCGTGCCTCGTGTCTTGTGCGTTCGTTTATCCTGCGCTCCACCCATTCGTGGCGTGCACTCATCACCGGACCGGATCACTATCCTTCATCCTTCCTAACCAACTCACGGTGGTTATTCATTTAAACCGATCTGTAGCTAACTGATCTGTAGCAGAAGCTAACGAATACCTAAGGTCCTCAGGCGGTCTGAACAACGCCGGTAAATAATCTCCTCCGTTCCTCTCTCTCTATCTCCTTCGTAGATAATATTTACGCAAAGAAAATACCGCACCGAATAGCACAGAACTCGCGCGTAGATTGTATCACGAACCTGTCTTACACTTAGTAGAAAAAAAGTTTCAAACCGTTCCATCGCTTGCTACGGTGTTGCCGTAATGAATGCCGAGCAAGCGGACTCTACACATTACCCTCAGGTTTTATATGCTTAGGTGGGTAAACTATAAACGAATATACAATTATATATTATATGTCTATCTATCCTCCGCAATCTTTTATGCCTCGTGTAGCATTGAATTCTCCTTTCATGTATTTTTGGTGTGATGTGGACAATGGAACGTAGTACGTAAAGATGTGGATGCTAATTGAGCAAAAAAACGCAAAAAGAACGAAAAATCAACACAAAAGGATGGAAGGAAATCATCGTTAACGCCACCAGAAGGCACTAAAGCACACGTTGTCCAATAATACCTACAATATCAGTGCAAACGGATGTTACCCCCCTTCCGAACTTTTCGCGTGTGCGCCACTACCAACCGTCCGCTTGAACCAAGTCATTAAATGTCCCGCTTCGGCTTCCGCCATACCGTTCGATGATTCCATTCACCCACACCGTTTCTCTTGCGATGCCTACTAAATACCATGGCATGGTATGGCTGAGACTATGCAACGAATTTGAATTACTCAAGCATAACAACTTCATCGTCAATCATCCATCCCTCCTGCTTCGCGAAACAACGACTGGGAAGGCAACAATTCCATATTCCAACGACTGTTCATCCATATAACACATTCAACAAACCCCCACCCGGGGGTCCTGGGAATCGCTGAAACAAATAAATTTTGCAACGAAGCCCAATTGCTACTAAACCACGCGGAATGTTTTGGGGCAGGGGGTTGCTGAGCCGGGTTACTTCTTTCCAACGTACCAAGGACACGGGCACCAGTTAGTCCACTCCCGCAAATCCTTGGCTGCCTTCGATTGCACTTATCAGCCGCTCTTTCAGCTGGGCGTAGCTCTCGTACGGGGGCAGATCTAGCCGATTAAAGCTGTAAAAAGCGAGAGCGAGAAAAAAGGAAGATGATGATGATGACAAAAAAAATCCTAGGTCCACTTGCATAACATCTACTTACCATGTGTGTGCACGAGGGAAATTGTTGACCGTGCCCCACTTCTCGATCGTAAAGAGCTGCGGCCCGTTCGATCCGTACAGCTCCTTGAACCCGTTCATCGGCACACGGGAAGTGCCGGTCACGAACTGAAGCAAACGGGCACGCATCTCGTTGTTAAACGACAAAACGGCACGCCAGAACCACAGCACTACCGCATGGTTTGCGTAGTAATCACCCTTATACATCGTGTTCTTCTTCCAATCGTTCACGTCAATACTCTGGATACCGCACATCAGCAGCTCCAGCTCGTTCTCGTCAAAGATCTTGAGCAGCGTCAATGGTACGAGCGAGTTCACGCCCTCCAGAAACGCCTGCATTTGATCCTTGACGCGGGCCTCAAACCTCCAGTCGATCACGAGCCGTATGTATTCGTCCTTGTTGTCATTCAACACTTCCAACTCGGCACCACCCGGTTTCAGTTCCCGTTGGTTCATCGTACCGAAGCTCTCCTCATCCACGCTGAACGTCAGATCGAGCTCGCTCGGATCGTTCTCCTTGATGTAGAGCAGCGAGTTGTAGTACTCCGTATCGACCGCTTCCATGTCCTTCAGATCGATCGGTTTCTGCAGCATCATCTTGTAGAACGGCCGGATGAAGAACGCATCCAGCAGCTTCCCGTGGTAGATGGCCATACCAGCGATCCTTCCGATGAAGCTGCAACCAAGAGATAATAAAAACGAAAAAATGAATTCATATCCATTCCTCATTCGTCCTGTTCCCCTCCCTAAGCTTACCGGAAATAATTGAGATGCTCCTCGTTGCACAGCCCACTGTTCGGGTTGATCTGTAGCGTGTAGTTGTCCATGGCGGAATACTCAAACAGCCC
>NC_064877.1:18060000-18070000 GCF_943734665.1 Anopheles aquasalis
CTGAGGGTTTGCCGCCGATCAAACGTACGGGTGATTGGTGATCGATGGCCGATTGAAAGCCAAGAGCAAGGCCATTTTGATCGTGCTCGGACGATATAGTGGTCTTCAGTGGGCTACACCAATCGACCAAACAAATTCATCCGGTACACAGACAGTGGTGCATGAAGATCATCATGCATCACCCGGACCGTTTCGATTCTCGCATTCATGTCTTCATTTAGCTACAGTGGTCAGCTCCGGCTGCGTGTGTTTCCGCTTAATGTACCTTGGGGCACGTACTAGTGCTCCAGGGGGGTTCGGATCTGCGGATCCATGCCTAAAAATACACAACAAGCAACAGAATTGAACGGATAAAACCCAGCACACGACCCAGTCATTCTTCGGTCATTCCCAGGCTAGAAGTGTTTACGAGCAAGCGAGCGCCAGTGCGAGGGCGTGTGCGAGCGAACGAGCGAAAGTATGACGAATGGTGGTGGTTTGCCCAGCTGATAAGCGCGGTAATTACTCGTCCCATCTGTTCGGTGCGGGGACATGGCCATCAGTTCGCCATTAGGATGATGATGTTGCGCTGATCACGAGGGATGTCGCCGCTTATCAGTGCACCCGGGGACTCCGGTACACCGGATGGTTCCCACCCAACCGGGCGAAACACAGAATGCCCTTCTGACGGATTTGGCATGCTTCAATTTTTTATCATGCCGGATAATCGCATCGGATCGGATCGAAACCGTTGTTACTTACGGCGGTAAAGAGTGATCTTCGGCCTAGTGGTGGTGCCTGGAACACGATATCGCTGTGGTATGAAGTTCCGTTGTTGGAGGAGTTGCCGACGGATTGTGCCCTTCGGCGGGGCGGTCGTTGCGGTGTCATCAGCGATCCGATGCCCAACAGGAGATGGTCCGGTCGTTAGCCACTCGGTAGCCCTCGCCGTTTCGCTTAAGCTTCTTTGTCGTTTTTTTTTCTTTCTCTCCCCTTCGTCTTGATTAGCGTGGTGCAGTCGACGGGTTAGTCATCGATGGCTGTACGGTGACGGACCGGAAGGGGATGGATGGAACTGGTTTCACGTTGGCACTGCTATGCAGCCGTTCTGCGGTAGCCACCGATCCGTAGCCAAGCCCCGATGACGACGCAAATGATGATGATGATGATGATGACGCAGAGAGGCCTATACTTTCTTCACGCTCGTGCACAACCGGAGGAATCACGCACCTGCACTTAGAGGGTGGGGGAGGTAGAACGGCGGCACACTTGAATGCACTTTTTTGCACTGCACTTGCGGCGAGCGCTTCGCCTTGACACACGATGCGGGGGGAGGATGATCACGGACCGCCGTTGACCACTTTTCGCATCTCGACGGACGGCTGAACAATCGGAGAACTTTTTCCAAACAGCCCCGTGGCTGGGTTTTACGTTGCTGCTACGGTCAAGGCGTTCTGAGATGAATCACGGAACATCATCTGCATCGCTCGTTGCCGTTGGCTGTTGCTGCTGCACCGCACCTCCGCCGCGCACACTTTACCCACTTTCCACAGAAACAAGTTTGGATTTTGCACGACGACAAAACCCAGCTCCACCACGGTACGCGGCGTGAGTTTGGGGGCCCTTTTTCCGGAAACGAATATGTAAATGCGACTATTTTCCTTTATGTTCTCGTTCCGAACGAAGAAGGAGGGGTGGGGGGGGGGGGGGGGTTCTCGAGGTTCTGCTTGACAGCTGATGCGACGTCAGGGTAGCGCTTGTTTTTGGCCTTTTTCCAGCCTTTTAAGCCACGGATGTTGAGAAATAAAACGAATGCTCCAGCATACCGAATCTGTTGAAACGAAGCACAATTCTTTCCCGAAATACACGAATTCGATTCAAAATTTGTCGATCTGCTGGTGCGCTTATGGATCCACATCACCGGAGACCATAACAAAACGAGTTTCGTTAACTTTTTCGTCAAGTTTTGACCGTTAGTTGTTTTCATTTGGATTTCGTTCGTGATTTGATCCAGTAACCTGTGGAGATCCAGATTTTCCAAAATGGACCTACTCGCTGAGCTACACCGCGATATTACTAATTTTCTATCTACCTCAGGATACACGTCGGGTTACACACTAAAATTCCTCGACCGACGGCTCTGCCAGACGGGTGATGTGATGATCAGACACGGAATCGAGTCGGAACTGCAGCTGGACGTGGAGCGCCTGGTGCGAGAAAGCCGGGAGTGGAAGCTTCCGATCGAGCGTGCCATGCTTGATGGTAACACGGGGCGCCTTTGGATTCAGCGTGCCACTGCCTACCGGTGGGGTCTTGAGAGCTATCGACAAAGGCCGCTACATGGTGTAGGCTGCGAGCGAATCTTCTTCGTGGACGAACCGCCAACAGGTGACCAGGAACGAGACACCAATGGACCACCGAACGCGCTCACTTTGGCCACTTTTCGTGCAAATGCACTGAGGAAGGTTTTGCGCAACTGTTTCACCTACGCCGGTTATCAGTTGGTCAGCGAACAGGAGGTGAAAGTTAATGGTGATCAAGGACCGAGGGACCTCATCGAGATCGCAGTAGTGCACAGAAAGACTAGAGGCGGGACCGAACAGCAAAGCGGCGCAAAACGAATCGAGATACTGTGCGGACCGGTTTTGCATGGCGCAGACCTAAGCACGGCGGACGATTACATAGCACGCCGCTCGAACGATATGCAACTCATCGCACAGCACAAGTACCGGGTGGATCTTCGGCACATGCCCTACAGTCACTCATCCATCGCCAGCCTTGGCCGTTCGGCGGCCATCGTGGATGTCCTGCAGGCAAAACATTCCAGCGCGATCGATATGCGGCGCGGACTGGCCAGTAGTACGATCTCCTCCAGCAAGGGCGCT
Organism: Anopheles aquasalis; assembly: GCF_943734665.1. Classification (NCBI taxonomy): domain Eukaryota; kingdom Metazoa; phylum Arthropoda; class Insecta; order Diptera; family Culicidae; genus Anopheles; species Anopheles aquasalis. The sequence goes on from NC_064877.1 coordinate 18,062,865, forward strand.
TCCTTTATCCTGTACAATTACGCCCGGCTGGCGGCACTGTTTGAAAAGTACGAGACCATGCGGCAGACACAAGGCTATCCGGAGTTGCCGTCAACCGTGGAAGGACTCGATTTTACTTTGCTCACCGAACCGGACGAGTGGCAGCTGCTGTTCGTGTACGTGATCGGTTTTCCGGCCGCCCTACGCCAGACGCTCGGTGATGGGATGCTGGAACGGATGGTCCCTCATCGGCTGGTGGAGTTTACGTTTGGATTGGTGTCCTGCCTCAGCAAGTACTACCGCCAGACGCGCATCTTGACGGAGAACCGCCCGAAGCTTGTGCCGGCCATGCTGGTCCGGTTGTGTCTGCTGCGAAGCGTATATCACACGCTGGACGTTCTGTTGAATCTTCTCGGTCTGGAAGCGGTTACGAAGATGTAGGAAAAGATAGAAAGGACACACGCAGGAAATGCTTTATTCCTACATTACCCCTAACGTGTGGAATTGTTATGTTGAATTCTTCGAGAACGAAGATGTAAGCGCGACGGATGCTTCCTTTTATTATCCTTAAACATGTAAATATAAATTATTGAATTTGTCGTTTTACAAAAAGGACGAATATTTTAGAATATTACTTTGAATTTACGTGGTCGAGAAACAATGAACGTTGTTGAATTTTCCCAGTTACTTTTCTTGAGTGTTTTTTTAAATTTATTTGGATGGTTTCTTGTCGGCTTTTGTTCTATTGTGGTTTTGGTTTTATTTCATAAAAAAAAGAAAATTCCTGAACATTAATCTCAATCTCCCCGTCCCGCCCGGAACGGAGCGTCCAATCGCTACTGCGATAGAGTAAAGTTTCGATTAAAATCACGTCATTTTTGCACCAGTAATAGTAGAACAAGGGTACGGGTCCGACCAGTGAGTATGCGCGGAAAGAATGGTGCCCGGGGGAACGGTAATAATGATAAAATTGAACCTCACGCCAAATTGCGGCCGCCTAATCGTCCTTTCGCCGATGGATCGGAATGACAAACTTGTCGAATGGGCTCGCATATCGGAAGCTGCAATCTTCAAACACTTGGTTCGGGATGCCGATGTTACACAGGTACAGCCGTCCACATGCCTCTTCGTGTATTCCGCTCATAGGGAGAATCGGCAGGATGGAACACTTGATCGGGATGCCTTCGAAGCCTTCGTTGGGTGGTTTAATGGCAAGTACCGGGGCCCTGCTATCGGTGACGAACTTGCGTAAAGCAGGGCTCGGTAAGTGATTGGTGGAGGCCATAATCACGAGATCACACGACGGTAGAGCTGTGAAAATGGAAAGCCATTAGCCAATTGTGAAGCTGAAGAGGGTTTCTCCTCTCACTTACATTCTACATCGGTGGTGAGTCCATTGCCGGTCAAACAGTACAGTCTCCGATCGTCCGTTTCCTGCGTGTTGGCAGAGTCCTCCGTCAAGTGGCATACCATCGTTTCCAGCCCGTGGCTAGCGAGTAGCCGGGCCGTACAGAAGCCAACGTCGCTGAGCCGTTCTTCCTCGGTATACCGTTCGAAATAGAGCCTAGGCTGGGAACCGTGCGGCGGTTTCTCGTGCACATCCTCTCCGATGATGCTCTGCATCAGATGGTCCACGCCGAGATAGGTACCGCGCTTGGCTTCATCGAGAATGAGCACAATTTTGGGCCACTGGTGCTGGTTGTTGGGTGTGAGTCGCCTCGAACCACCGAGCAGCTGCAGCGCCAACTCCGTGGCACCGCGTGCCAGAAAGTCGTTCTGCCGATGCCGATCGTAACCTTTGATCACGGCATGGAACTCGATCCAATAGAACAGAATTGGCAGAATCGACGGAATCACCAGACCCTCGTCCGTTAAGTACTCGCGCGTCGTCTTGACGACGGCGGGCGGCTTTTTGAGATACTCGATCCTGCGATACTGTGCCGGTACCGAGGCTAGCACGTTCTCGTCGTGCCGGTACTTGGTTTTGGTGGCCGAGCTTGGCTGTTGGTGACGCTTGGAGCCTCCACCGCTGGTTAAATCACCAGCACCGCCACCAGCGGCCTCCGCTGCCGCTTTCGACTGGTTCGCATCGATCTCGCTCCAGATGGCCTGCTTATCGAAGAGGGCCAGGTTTTTCTCGAAATCGAAATCCTTATCCATCACGATCGGATCATCGTCCGGTGAGCCGAACGTACTCTCTTTGGCAAGATTTTTCCGGCTGCGTCCGCCCACCTTTCCCCCGTTGTTTGGTGCATGTTTGCTGAGCTTACTGGTGCTCGAGGTGGTGGTGCTGCTGTTGTTGTTATTGTTGCTGACTCCATTGCCGCCGTATGAGACGGCTGTTACTGTGACGGAGGATGACGAAGTTTTGACCGTGGTCCTGCTAGTTGCCACGATGTCCTGCTGTGGTGGAACCTCTTTCCGGGTGATGGTTTTGAAGCTCAGATCGTCAAACTGCTCCTCGAGCGTGCTTTCTGCCGCCGCCGGGCCTGTGTATTTCGTCGGAATACTCGGAACGTTGCTGCACGCGATCAACTCGAACTTGGCGATATCGCGCGCGCTCAGCGTCACCTCCACGGTGCTCTTCTTCAGGGGGATCCCGTTTCGCACCGCCTTCGTGATGACCACCTCGGTCGGTGTGACGCGCCTGATGATGCCCTGGAAGATGCCGATATCGTTGCGGCAGTGTATCGACACCGACTTTCCGATCCACTTTTCCGCCATGGTCTCCAACGAAACCTATTTTTTAAAGTTTAGTTTAGTTGTTTTTAGTTGTTTAGAAGCGCGTCCAACGAAACGTCAAACACGAGCCCGAGTATTCATTTTAAACAGCCCGGTAAACCGCCGCCCATAAGGTCTTGCAGTTCGATGGAGAGTAATTAAGGAGCGTAGTAATCTGCGGATTGCGGAAATTAAGAAGATGCGTCAGTTAACAATACCATTAATTGCTCAATCAAATTTCTCAGTGTGAAGTTCATCCAGTTCTAAGTTGCGCGCGGAATTTCAACCAATTTTTCCTGATCAAAATTGGTTGGTTGGTTGGTGGGTTGGTTAGTTGGTTGTGTGCAAGTTTCAGCCCACGTATCAAAACAATCAAAAGTGTTGTGTTTGTGTTCGGAAGTGTTGGGAAAATCTCGCTCGAATTGCGGCTTTTCGTCTTGATTTAGGAAAGTAAATCATTTCTGTTTGCGTTTAATTAAGGGCGAGGTAGTGTCGGAAGTAAATGCGGTTAAATTCGGCTCGCTAAAGCAGCATCATCACCCAGCCTCACGTGTTCATTAGGCGCGTCATTCCAAAAAAATCATTTGTTCGTATTTGTGGCGTCGTGATACCCGCCCAATAAACCCGAAAAAGGAGAATTTCCAGATTGTTGTTGCTGCATAAATTGTTTAGTGGATTCGGTTAATTAAAACATCATCAACCGATTTAGACTGACTCCATGCATGAGCGATTTCGATTCTCAAGCACCGAAACATCAGCGGTGACCTTGGGCACCACACATCTTTCCATCCACTGGCCAACTATTTGCACCCACAACTTGCGGCGTTATTGGCGTACTTTATTAATGGGGGCTTAAGGTCACCGCATGATTTGCTATACGAGTTTGTTTTAAGTAGTACCGTCAAAGCAGACTGCAAAGATGACTCAATTGTCTAAGCTGCTGATAAAAACTAGCCAAATAAAATTTGGCCAAACAGTGCCAAAATCATAGAACATGTGCAACTGTTCTTCTAATCGCAAAGGACCTTATCTTGTTCTCGGAAAGAACAAACATCCGGCCAGAATGGGGATTCCGCTGCAAGAGCGGGGAAGAATGTTGGCGCACAACAAATGGGAAGCACTATGAGGTCATGCGACTGAGTTTACTTGGAATTTCCGGAAAAAAATAGTTTGCGTGTAATAGTTCCTACCATAAAATTATCAACTTTTAGTCTAATTCCATCGATCATAAACTTTTAATGAAAAACATTAAATAATTGAGGGTGCGCTAAATCATTGCTTTTAAAAGGATACTTTTATTTTATTTTAAAGGATACTTTTGTATGTGGTGGTGAACGCGATCCACATTGCGAGTGTATTCGTGTAGCTGAACCTCCTGCGCGCGTCCTGCACAAAATAGAGGAAAAACATAGTTTCCTTAAAACCTTCGGTCCGAGTCCTTTACCAACTTTGCGGCGCTCAGGAAACAAACCCGGATTGTGTGTGTTTTTTGTGAAATTTCCAACTATTTCGGTGAATTGTTGGTCAGTGGCGTGCAAAACCTCACTCTGAACGTGCATTCCTCTGGCTTGGATGAAAATAGAACCAAAATAGCTTGTCACACCGTACCTAGCCGCAAAGGCAAGGATTCGCTCGAGTGTTTTGTTGGCATGCCGGGAGTGACTAACAATTCGGTTTATTAATCATGTAGTATTTGCTAAACCTTTTAACTGATAGTTGGTGCTTACTGTGAAATATTGCAGCTTTAATTGTGGGGTGCAAAAAGAAAAAAAGGGTCTTCATTTCGACTGTGCTGTACCATTTTTATCTAGTAGTCTGCCTGGCATCGTAACGATCGATACGCTTTGCCAGAGCGGCGACGGCAGTGAAAGTGAAATCTAGAGAAAAAAAGGAAATAGCGCATATCCTGTCGTGTCCATGGCCGTGCTCTAGATTGTCCATTAAAATTAATGTTGTTTGTTACTTTTGCTGTTATCATTTGTAGGATTCCGTGATTCGGTGGTATCGACGAGTGCTGCCTATGCATCCTTTGATTAGGCAAAGAATCATCGGCAAAGTTACTAGCGAGTGTACTTGGCGCGTTCGTGATAGTTTGCACTTTTTGTTACACCTAATGGTGTGGAGCATTGCAGTGCTTTATCAGTGAAAATTCGTGTCCCTTTGGTGTGGAAAGCATATCGAAAGCGTGGTTCCCGAAACGAAGGCTTGAAGTGAACGGAGTGTGACATCGCGGCACCGTTAGCATGGGGAATATACACACCGTCGGTCCCAACGAGGCCCTCATCGTATCAGGTTTGTGCTCCTTTTATCAGATACTCCGCTGCCACCAGTAGACAATGCTAACAATCAATACAATCTGTCAGCCTTATCGTTAGTTCATCATTTGTGTGTGCGATAGAAACAAAACCGATGCTCTACACGCCATTTAACATCTGCACTACACGTTCTTTCTTATCAATGGAGAGACTGAATGTATTCTAGAAGAAGAAAAATGGAAAACGCACCGCATCATCTCAGCACTCACCGCAGTCTCGTTGCAGGCCCGTTGGAAAAGACGACGGCGTTGTCTGAATTCCGGGTGCTGAGAACACTTGAAAGGCTTTGCCTCGTCGTCGCCATCGTGACCGTTCTAGCGCACCGTCAGCAGACAGGAGCCTTTCTTCTTCCTTCGGGGCAACGCGTTATGCCACACTCCTCGGGGACGGGACTTTACGGGAGGAAAATCGATCCACCAATTTTCCCGCCCAACGGCCCCTACTGTGTACCCGATGTGTAAAGCGATACTTAACCATTCCCCCAAAAACTCTGGCCCGCCAGTTTCACTCGCCGCGCAGCCAGCCTGCTAGTGTTAACTATCCGTGTGGGGCACGTTAGCCCATCGCGTCCGAGGGCTTTATCCTTTTGTGTGGCCTCTTGTCCCGCATTGTGGCCGTTGTTTGTCGGGAGTGGGAATCGAGTGTTAAATCGGGGCTACCACAGGACGCCGTTTTACGTCGCGGAAGCGCAGGCCGAAGGAACGGCCGAAAGCGGTCGCGGATGGGATTTTTCTTTTCTTTTCCTCCTTCGAGTCGTATTACTGCAATCGGTTGTCCCTTCAGTTGCCATGTTATCGTCTTTAGCGCACGCGATTCTCATCGTTTTGTATCGTCGTGTCTTGTCGTGGTTTTGCTGGTGATAAATTCCTTTGGACATTTCAAGCGTGTGTCCGGTCGCTCGTGTTGATATCTCATTTATCTAGATGATTGGCAGCAGCGCACCGTGTTTAGCATCGCGGCATATACCTTTCTATCGATCCACAGCAGCACTTTGCCTAATTAAACAAACAGAAATACGAGACTGCAACACTCCCGGGAGCTATATCCGATCCAATGGAGCGCTACATAGCTTATGACCTGTGGCCTATCCCCGTACCGCGTACACTAGAACGCATTCCAACGTTATGCACTATAGCAAAAGGTCGAAGCTATTACTGGACTTAGTTAACTCTAACATTCAGATGCCTTTACAGGACTGCGTATCTATCCGCGATGGGGAAACCACATAAAAAACAACTTAAAGTAACCGGATATGGATAGCTTATTTCCTTCCGACCGACAACACTGGCTACGCCACTCCCATAAAACTTCCGTCAGCGGCGCCAGGATGTCCCAGTAAGCAGGGGGCAAGGGCATGCGCTGCGGCAAGCGGTTTACTCGCTGACTCTCCCCAGTTACCACAGTATCCGCTCCAGTTTCCACATTTTCCGCACTCGATCACAGGCGAATGACTTCCCGACGACTTTAATGAATTTGTTTCGTCCTTTCTTCGTCGGCATCTTGTCGCTCGTTCGTTGTTTGCCCGTTGAGCATTGTTCCAAGACCGATTATCAAGACGGACGTGGGACGCCCCAATCAATACTTGTCACTTTTGCGAGTGTTGATGGGGTTAATATGTGACAAATGCATAAATTATTCAAGCGACTATCGATTTCCAAGGGGACAAGAGGCCTTAATGAAGTTTTATTAATGCATTTACTCGCTTAGAATCAACACACATTGTTTTGTTGGCAAGGATGCCTTCTCGAGGGGCCAGAACGTCGGAAAGCGATGTTCGATTGCGTGGAGCACCATGCGTCCGCTTGCTCCACCGCATTCATTGGCGTTAGTGGATGGTGTAGGTATTCAATCATGAGTGCCCCAGTATCGTGTCAAATATGAAATTGTTTCAACAAATATACGCCGGCTCTCTCTCTCTCTCTCTCTCTCTCTCTCTCTCTCTCTCTCTCTCTCTCTCTCTCTCTCTCTATTAGAATCACAGCAAAACTGCGGCACTTATGCTTTATTTTCCTGCCAATGCTCCTCCCCCTCGCGCCTTCCTTCCCACGATGCCATCACGGTGGCAACATGTTTGCCATCCATCCATTCTGCGAGCACATCGCACATCGCTTCGCTCTTGCA
>NC_064877.1:18077500-18097500 GCF_943734665.1 Anopheles aquasalis
TGCTTTCGACCACCGGATGCCTGCATGCTGGAATTACTATGTAGCACAAAGCATGACAGATTCTCGCGTTTCTTAACCGTTGGCGTGTTAAGTAAAAAACCATTAGCGCCTCACCGCTGGCGAGGTCGTAATAAGTATATCCAGGCCATCAAGCTGCGAAGTTCGGAAGGTAGATAACCTTTTTCTCCTTTTTCGTCCGATTACTACGGGGAGCCAAGATTGGAATATGTGTCACCAAGGGAACTTTCTCTTCCGCGGTGTTCCCACCACCCACCGGACGGCCATTAGGCCGACTGTTTGTAGGGGAAGTGCAACATTAGCAGGAGTAGCAAAAAAAAAACAAAGCTTAAAACATTAATTAACCTCCATAAACCCCGAACAGAAAGCGTGCAACCCGGGGTGAGCATTAAGGTTTGTTCACCTTCCTCACCGCCCGGCCTTCATTCGCTGTGCGCTTGCTGTACGCACCAAGTGGTCAAGTGGAATGCATTTTAGATGCCACTCTTCCTATGCTTACCTGTTGTTTCCTTGCAACGGGACACACGGGATTCTTGTACGGCGCCAGTCACGACAAGTTCTCGGGTTCTTTTCTTATTTATCTCACGTAAGGCAGCGACGTGTTGTTGGCGTACACTGCTCCGTACTGCACTTTCTCCTACCCAAACTATCACACCCCTCTTCGAACGCCAGTTGGCGTTCTTGTCGAGCTACATACTTGTTCCACAAGTAGTTGGGTGGGCTGAATCGCTCACAATGATCGTTCTTTGTTACCACTCGGCGTGGTATAACCGGCAAAGAGGACTCGCAACTATGCTACAGGTGGTAATGGCAATGATTCGTAAGGCGAATGACCATTGCAACCAGCGCTCTGGCTCCCGCTAAAGGTTAAAGGATATTCTTTCTTCCAGCGCAGCGCATCATCCGTAAAGAAAGATGGAATGAAAAATAGTTGCAATTGCATAATTTATCGTGGCATCGTGTCGGAGAAGCTGAGAGGCCGGTCCGGCAAGCGGTTGCAAGGCGCACAAACCACCCAGGATTCCGCATGCCAGTGGCAAGTGTCTGGACCGATAACCGGTTACGTTCGATGACCGATCTGCAGAGATGCGTCAAGCAAAAGTACTGATGACGATGATGAAGAGAGGATGCGATTGGCGAAGTTGGGATGTTCGGTACAGCACGGTGCAAAATTTGTGGCCATTCAAACGTCCTTGAATCGTGAGGGTGTCCGGCTGGTGGTGATGCACCGTTACGCGTGGCCATTTGGGTGGATGTCCCAAAAAAGCCATTACCTTTCCGGCACGCCCGCCCCCGCCCGTAGTTGCTGGCGCCTTTTGGGCCCTGAACGAGTTCTCTTGTTCGGGTTTTCGCAGCTTTTTGGTCGGGTTTGGTCGTAAACAAACATACATTATTTTCATCGTACGATCTAGAACGGTGAAGCGTATTCCTTCCGACCAATGGGATTGGGAGACGGGTAAACATTGCGAGTTGCTTGGTTGTGTTTCCGGACGACTCCTCTTCTCTGCCACTCTCTGTGTTTAGGGGTCTTCGGTGGTGTGGTTTGTTTGCACTAGAAATGGCTTAATTGGATGTTTCAAGGAAAACCCTGAGTACTCTAGTGTCTGGTGTCTTCTTGTAGTTCTAGATAGGTTTCGGGTGGTTTTGGATGGGCACGCTTAGCTCACCGATGGTGTGGACTGTTGTGCTGTTGTGACACCAAGTACTTTGTTCTCAGAAAGCTTCCGAGTTGTCGCTTCTTCTTAATTACTAGTAAAAGGTTCCAACATATGCATAAAAAATCAAAGTCCTTGAATTGAACGGAATTTGCGACTAAAGTTCTAAAGTATCAAAAAGCTAACATCCTATCGTTCGTCGGAGACGTTCTAACAGCTTAGGTGCTGTCGTAACATCGCATAAAGTTCCTCATTAATTTGTGAGTGAGAACATTGCTCTCGTAGAATAATGCGGTAACAAACGTTTGAATAACCTTTTAGTACTGGAAGACGATCGTTAAATTGTTCAAGCGATTAGGCGATCCAATGGGGCGGATGTTAGCATGTGAGTGATGTATGTTTCAAGGTTTTGCTTCTCCATCGTCGGTTCCAACATGAGTTTGGACAATGAAAATTAACTACCAACTGGCACTTCTTTTTAACTTATTTGTTACATATCATCATTAAGTTTAATCTACTATTATCCATTCGTAACCCATACTTTCCAGAAATATAATTATGTTTCTCTTTTCTCATCTACAGGTTTGTAACTTTACTTGTCGATGTTTTTGGTCATGGGTTCATGTGCTTATGAACCAACGTCACAACATAAAGGTCGCAAAGAAACACAATCTCGGCGACAATACCAGCATGTTAACCTTCACCTAAGGTGAGATATGGGCAGACGCATGTGTTTCAATGATTCCAACAAAGATCTACAAAGTATCAGGTCAACTATTGGTTGATTATGCGTCATGACTTGAGTTGTTTGGTAAACAAATCTATTCTTACTAGATATATTTTTATTTTCTTATCTCTATATGCATCTTCTTTTGTGTTTAAGTTATCCTATTGGTTGGATGCCACTTGAATCAGTGGGGAGAATGAACTGTCGCGCTCGTGGGGAGTCGCTGAGCATCCCCATCCATCGTGAGCGCGGTGCCTGCTTTCAGGGGTTATATCACAGCGGCTCCTCGTCGTTGCCCCAATCCCAAGCGCTTTTGATGAGGTCGGAAGCTTTTTCAGCGATCATGTAAACCGTCGCTTGGTTGTGCGCGTTGGACACCGGCAGCATGACGCTCGCATCAACGACGCGCAATCCTCCGATACCGTGCACCCGGAGCTCTGGTGACACTACGGTGCTACTGTCGCGGGGACTGCCCATCGGACACGTTCCGTATGGTTGTTCCGCCACATGCCCTATTTGACGTATCACACAGCGCCAGTAATCATCAGTTGCATACGGAAGATTCTGACAAGGAGACAGTTTGAACTTTTGTGGCCGTAATCCAAACCTTTGGAACTCGGTGTCGTTCAGAATCTTCAAGCAAACATCGATGCCCCGTAACACTTCATTCATATCGCTGGGATCGGCGAAGATGTTAGCAAAGATGAGCGGATCACTAAGAGGATTTGTCGTTTTCAGCCGAAGTGATCCTTTCGTGGAAGGATGCAGTTGGATCAGCCCGACCGCGATGCTTTCCCGGGTGTTCCGTGGTTCGTACTGGAATAGAATCTCGTGCGTTGGTGGCAGCGCATCCTTCGATCGTTGCATGGCATTGACGAAAGCGATGGCTTCCAGTTTTGTTTGCGTTGTCGCACTCGGTAGCACTGTCATGTTTGTAGTAAAATGCAGTGGAAATGAAACGGCACGCACAGTCATCGTCTTTCCGACTGGCAGATCTGCCAGGACGGTTATGTTGAACGCACTCAACTGCTCCCGGGGACCTACACCGGACAGTAGTAACAGATGGGGCGTGTATATGGGACCGGCAGCGAGGATAACCTCCCTGGTGGCCTGTATCTTTCGCAGTTCACCCTGCACCATCACTAGCACACCGTTGGCGGTGTTCGTTCGCCGGTCAATTAGGATCTTCGTAACTCTGGCCTCGGTCATGATGTGGAGATTTGTGAAGAACGTGCGCACTGGCTTCAGATAGGCGTCCGCGGAAGTAACCCTTTTGCCCTGGCGTCGCGTAAGCTGTACATAGCCGACCGTACCGTTGGCATCACTGTTGTAATCCACCGTTCTTAGACCGTAACGCTGGGAGGCTGCTATAAAAGTTTCCACCAACGATGATTTCTGCTTCAACCTTGTCACTGGCAGCGGGCCACCCTTGCCGCGCTGCTGGCGTGAATAGTTGAGCCGTGTGTTCTCGAGTTTCATAAAGTATGGCAGCACATTCCGGTAGGACCATTCCGTGTTACCCTTTCGGGCCCAAGCGTCATAATCTTCGCGAGTACCGCGCACGTACAGCATCGTGTTGTTTCGAGTCATTCCGCCCAATCCTTTGCCGCTTGGTATCTCGCACCGTCGTTTGGTCGATGCTGTGGTGATTTAAAAACGCGAATGGAACTTTCAAATCGTACTGTTATTACGATTTTAGTGCTTACTACTTCAACAGGTAGTACGCGCGGTCACTTCTTACCGGCACATGCCTCCAGTTGTGGCTCTGACGTCAGTTTCCAGTCCTGCACGGTGTTGCGCGCACTGCCGGCTTCAATCACTAGCACCTGCCATTGGCGGATCTCAGCCAGCCGGCTGGCCACCACCAGCCCAGCCGTACCTCCGCCAACGACAATAAAATCGTAGTTGGTCCTGCCCGTGGCTTCTGCAATCAGAGAGCCGAGAGGGTTCGTTTAGTTGCGATTTTACGACCCGGGCTCTTACCTGTCTGTACGTACTTTGCCCCTTGCTCGGCGGCGAGTTTTGATGAACTTGCCTGCTTCCTTGTTGTGGTATCCAAAAGAAGGCATCTGCGATGGCGCAAAGAGCGAGTACACCGTGGACGGTTCCGAACGTTAGCCCCAAGCGGCGCATGCTAGCGATGATGATCCAAGACCCAAAAACCACGGGCAATCGCACAGAGGTGTGAACGGCAGGAATGTTGAAATGAAACTGGCAAATTCTGGAAATCTTTTGCTGGTTCTCGGCGTTTGCATGATCTCGCCGCGACTGCTCAAGAGGTGTATCCCTGTTAGTGAACCCAGCAAGACGGCAGCCCCGAAGACCAATTGCTTGATAAATGATCGTCGGTGTTTTGGGCAGTTTGATGATTTCATCAAACGCCACCGGCACAAGGTCGCATTTGGAGAATGAGTTGCGCAACTCGCCACCATAAGTCACTGATGGTAGCACGCGCGCAGCCTGATTACACCGCTTTCACAAGAGTTTCTTCTTCGACAGGGATAAGAATGGTGACAAGCGTCGCTGTGATATCCGCTAATTTGCAATCTGAAACCTGTTTTCGGTGGACGAAGAATGATGCGATGATGTTCTAAATAAATAATTAAGAAAAGGAGGAGAAAATCTGCGAGCTCGGTGACTCCTGATCGGCACGAAATGTTATGAAGAATTCTCTGTGTAGTAGTCTGGCAAGCCGCCAACAGGTGGCGAATATACATAAAGGTGCATGGCTACGATAGCAACATTTCGTTAAGAACTGTTGAAAAGGGGATGGCAGCAAGTTGTTAGAATCGCCGAATCAGTAACTTATCAAGAGGGGAAAACCGCGCCAACAAGGGCAAAAATGGTCAGGGCGGGCTAGGTCGTCAGACATGATGGATTCAAGTTCGATCAAGGAATTACGCTGTAGTACGTTCTTCCGATCGTCGTTCGTTGATGGAGTTTCATTTCAAGTATCCAGTTTTGACATTGACGCCGACATCAGGTTGCTGACGGGCGCCTGTTACAGCCGGTTGTATCTTTTATTACCGTACGGTACCTGCAGTAAGCTGTTTAATTTGTGGCGGAAGAATCAATTATTGGTTTATTGGCCCGTTGTTGTCCTTCGACAACTACATTTTGGCGTTCACTGTAACGTTGAGTCAACGTAGGAAATGTGAATTGATTTTAAATCTTAGATCAAGATTTGTTTTTAATGATTTCAAAACCAAGAAGAATACATTTTTACTTTTTTAAACTCCGTTTTTATTAGTAAGTCTTCGCTTTGTCGCCGCACGACTCTTGTGAGAACCTAATGTGGTTTTCGCAACGAAAGAGATAGAAAAGTGGAGTTGTCCTCATATAATCTTCACAAAAAAAAAACAAACCGTTTCACCGCCAAACGATGTGTTTCACATTTCGGATCCAGTCTTGTATGGGCTTAATGGCGGCTTTTAGAGTGGTTCGCTTCTCTGCGTCCACATTACACTATCATCTGGCCTGGGTAAGCCGTGAGTTTCGATGATGGTTTGTTTGTTTGTTTGCTCTTTCCAAATTTCGACCGCCACACACATGACTCATAAATTGTCTAAGGAACTCACAAACCACTCACTAGGCCCTCAGTAATTTGTGAAAATCGGCTTCAAATTCGCCTAATTTTGATCGATTACGTTGCCAATGGCTAATGCTGGATTGCACTTGACTTGATTATGAGGTCACCGGCGAAACGGCGGACAGGAGAGACCAGGGGGCTCACCGGCTGTATCACAAATCCTTGCTAGGTCAAGCAGAACCACCACCAGCACCACCTCCAGCCAGCTAGCAATTCGCGTCAAGGACCGCCTAGGGTCACCGCCTTACGCCTGCCGCTTTTCACCGTCATTCCATCAAACTCCAAAGCTCTAGTGGCTAATCGTCAACAGTGTGTGCCAGGTGAATGCCAAGGTCTCGAGTGACCCATGGGGCACGTGCGTCTTCTGATCTATGCCGGCGGCGGCTGCGGCGCTATCGGCGGCGGCATGTTTACTAATTGTCCTACTAGGACTAGGAGGAAGATGCGCTACTACCGGAATGAATATTTTGAAAGCCATAAATAGTCAATGAGACCTTAATGACTTCCGAGTACGCGCGGTGTCGTAATACGGATTCGAGTTCCGAGGCATCGATCCGAATCGAGCCCTTTTGACCATTTAAGCGTTGGAGAGCGTGGCCACCGATCGTAGATTGCATATATTATATTAAATCCTCAGCATTAGCAACAAAGCGTTTGGTTTGCGTGCTGCTCCTGCTGCTGTTGCCTCGATGATTGGCTGTGGTGATCTCTTCACCCCACCCATCAACTCTTGGAGTGATCGAAGCAGCTTTGAGGTATGCTGCATTGATTCCATGTTATTGATTTCCGATCGAAAGCTTAAGAGTGTCAACTACTTTTTTTCTGTCTTCTCTCTCGGTTCAGTCCCTGTCAATCAACCCCAAACGGGTTTAGATGGCGGTTTCACGAACTGGAGGACCTTCTTTTTTTTTTTGGCTCCAATCATTTGGGACAGGAATGTCGCTAATCAGCCGGGACTGCATCTGTGGCTCGCTCGCTGGTTTGCGTGCGACTTGCAATTTGGTTTTTGGTTAACTTTTGATGTGCGATGTGCTCGCATGCGTGTGTCCGCGGGGCCGCCTCGCTCGGCTTCCGATCCTCGCACGCCTCCCGCTCGCTCCGCTTCGATGGTCGAAATTGGAAATTTTTATGATCCACTCACCGCGGGTGTCGCGGCGTCTGCTACTCGTTTACGAGGCCCTGCACTACTACTCTTAGGCGGTAGTGGCGGCCTTTTAACTCACCTTCGTGTCCTCCTGCCCGGCTCGGCGCTCTAGCACACGGCGCCATCGGCTTATCAAGTGGCGACGAGTGGTTATAATTTTTCAAAAACACACACCATCACCGGTTAGTGTCGTGGTTAGGTAGTCGCAGTTTGGTGTTTGGTTTTTGGAAATGGCGACAAAGCTACCCAAAACGGTAGCTAGTAGCATTGCCATCGGATTAGTATCGTTCGGACCACCCCACGGAGTGGTCTAGAGTTCCAAACTGTGTAGACAGTCAGGTTGGTGATCACAGGTTTACAGTTCAGAGTGCCGCTCCGTTGACATGGGCAGAACATTAGAAGGTGGTGCGCCGCTACGGTCGCCGTACAGGACCGCGATGATCCTGTCGCTAGTGTCGATCGTTGGTTTGCTGCTTGGGTTGCTAGGCGGGAAGGTGGCCGCACAGTGTCACGATGGAATTGGAGAGGAGTCTGGCTCTGACCGTCTGGCGAATGTACGGCAGTTGCGTGAGAACAGTGTGAAGCGTGCGTCGATGTTGAAAAAGTACGACTTCATCATCGTCGGTGCGAGCCCCTCCGGGTGCCTGTTGGCCAACCGGTTGAGTGAGATCGCGGACTGGAGCGTACTGTTGATCGAGGCCGGTGAAATCGAGAATCTGTTCGTCCAGATACCCATCTTTTCTGCGTTTCTGCAGTCAACTAGCTACAACTGGGGGTTCCTAGCGGAACCCCAGAACTACTCGTGCTGGGGTAAGTTGCTGCCTTTCCTTGTTGTCCGCCCGCGTCCCCGTCCCCATAATTAATGAGTTTTGAGCTCGTTGTCCAGGAATGAAGGACCAACGGTGCAGCTATCCACGAGGCAAAGGACTTGGTGGGAGTACTTTGATCAATTACATGATGTACGTGCGCGGGAACAAGTACGACTACGACCAGTGGGCCAGCTCGGGCAACCCCGGCTGGTCCTACGATGAGGTGCTGCCGTACTTTAAGAAGTCGGAGAAATCGTATCTCCCGGAACCAAGCAACTACCATGGCCGGGAAGGAAACCTGGACGTCCGCCATCTGCCCTATCGGACCCGGTTGGCGCAGCTCTTCGTCAACAGCTGGCAGGAGCTTGGGCTGGACGCGGTGGACTATAACGGCGAGTCACAGATCGGCGTTTCGTACGTGCAATCGAACGTACGCAATGGACGCCGCTTGACGGCTTACACGGCGTTCCTGGAACCGATACAGGATCGGCCCAACCTCCACATCCTGACCAATGCCCGCGCCACCAAGGTACTGATCGATCCGAACAGTAGGACAGCGTACGGCGTAGAGTTTCTGCGTGATCGCACCCGTTACGCGGCGTACAGCGAGAAGGAGATTCTGCTGACGGCCGGTGCCCTGCAGACACCCCAGCTACTCATGCTGTCCGGCGTGGGACCACGGGAGCACCTTCGGGAACTCGGTATCCCCGTGATCAAGAGCCTTCCGGTCGGTCAAATACTGTACGATCACGTGTACTTCACGGGCCTGGCGTTCGTCACAAACACGACCAACCTTTCGCTGCACGGCGACAACGTGATAACGCTCGATGCCTTTCTACGGTTTCTGCAAGGCCGTGGCCCGATGACAGTGACGGGTGGGGTCGAGGCGCTCGCCTTCATCCGCAATGTCACCGAGGGTGCCGCCACGCCCGATTCGCTGCCAAACCTCGAGTACATCGTCACCGGTGGATCGCAGGCGGCCGATCGGGGCAGTGGCATCCGCAGTGGCTTCCGGTTAACGGACAATACGTACAACATCTACAAACCGCTCGAGGCGAACGAGCGCGACGCACTGACGGTGAACATTGTGCTGCTGCACCCCAAGTCGAGGGGTTATATGCGGCTGAAGAGCTGCAACCCGCTGCACTGGCCTCGGTACTACTCGAACATGCTGAAGGAGGACGAGGACGTGGAGACGATCCTGCGGGGTATACGGGCGGCAATGCCGCTCGTACGGACGAAGGTCGCCCGCCGGTTCAACACGAAGCTGTACGATGTGCCGCTGCCAAACTGTGCGTCGCATCGGTTCGGCACGGACGAGTACTGGCGTTGTGCGATCCGCACGCAAACCACCTCCATCCATCATCAGATGACAACGTGCAAGATGGGCCCGGTCACTGACTCGGAAGCGGTAGTGTCGTCCGAACTGCGGGTGTATGGTATTGAGCGGTTAAGGGTCGGCGACGTGGGCATCATCCCTTACCCGACCAGTGGACATCCGGCGGCAACGGCTTATATGATCGGCGAGAAGCTGTCCGACATGGTGAAGAGTAGCTGGTTGGGCCGGAATGCACCGACGGCCGCCGGTAGTCACTAGCAAACCGCGTAACCGCGTACCGTGAAGATGATCGAGCCGATAAGCCCCACATACTGTGAAACGATAAGCCGCATAATCGAATAGAAACGCCATGGTCAAGGTTAGCGATCGGATTGGTGGTGATGTAGAAATTTTAAAATTCATCCCCCGCGGAACAGAGCGCACGCGCGCGAGTGTGTGTACTGGTAGCGATCGGATATCGGTTGTTTTTCCCCTAATTGAGTTGCTGTAGCGGTTCACGCGGAGTAGGAGACTAGGTGGGAAAAGAAACGGCGGTAGGAAAAACGTGGTTGGTCGAATCTTGGGCTCAACAGAAGCAGGCTAGTGTGCTAATAACATTCGCTAAGTTAACGCTCAATGTGATGCTAGGTAGGTTTCCGAACCTCCTTTAATGTTCGATGTCGATCGAGCGTGCGTCGAGCTAATGTTACGCTATCGATCACCATTTGACGCTACGTTTCCGGTAGATAGAGCTGTTAATTATGCCGCGTGGCCGCACGCTTGACGATTGTTGTCTATTTTTAACGCGTCGTGTAGAGATTAAAATTATCACATGTTAAACGCTTTCTAGTGACGAACTTAGGCGTGGTGAGGGACGCATAGGCCACAAAAAGGGCTTTGAATCGTGGCGTGGCGTATTGTATGTTTTGAATTCCGTTCAGCATAATTTGGTTGGTGTTTTATTCGTTTAAAATGTGCATGCAATGTATAAAATTTGTTGCCATTTCTTGAAACCAAGGGGATATTATTTATGAATATATCGTGTTTTGATAGCAATGACAGGAGAGGGATTTAATGATCTGCTTATAGTAGATAAGTTGCTTGTGCGATGGAGGACCTAGCATTATCTCTAGACAACCGAAACGCACGAACGCGGTTCGCGCGTAAAACGCCGTAAGGTATGCAATGAAGGTTCGTCGCTTATTTTTAGCGCAAGTCTTTCGTTCGTTTCCGAACCGAACCGGACCGAACGGCAAACGATTAACTTGCGACTGGCTATCGGAGTTAATCGTATTCGAGATCTAGCGCATTAACGTTGTTTTTCATAATTGTTCAGTTTCTCATTCTGCTACTGAGTGACTGACGCCGGTATTGGAATTTGTTGTTTCGATTACCACTGCTGATGAAATCGTCTGTGCGCGTGTGTGTCCGTAAGCATTATAACGTCAGAAGGGTACTAATTTTATGTTCGTTTCATTTTACCTTCCTGGTCGAATTGATATTCTGTCAGGTGATACCGGTACTTTTCCAGATAATCCGACCGCCTTCAGCACACGATCGAGATGATCGGATCGCGAAGGTGCATTACACTGATGACGATTTTGTTCGGAGAATGGTTTTGTTCACCTTTTTTGCATCGATCGTAAGGAAATGGATGCGTTGTCGTATAACTGTAGCCGGAGAATAAGCCTGGAGGGTTCATTTGCTAGTGAAAAATCCCGCGAAGTTCGCAGATTTAACCTGTCGCCGTGCGCGCGCCTTCATAAAGTTGCATGAGATACGTTCTTATTATAGGTATCGTGGCCTTGGCACTGGTCTAACTGTTGGTCACCGGACATAAGGGAGAGGTCCTTCTTCTTCTCCCCTGTTTGTTGTGCATGGAACATATCTGCCAGTCTCCTGATCGGTAGTTTTTCCTTGAAATCGTTTTACACGAAGCAACAAAGCGAAAATGCATCCACTTTTGACAATGTGCGCATGTGCAATGATTTTATACCTTTCACTTAGCAGCCGGCGGCTCCAGCAGCGTCGTCCTTGTAGGCGAACACAGCTGCAATCTTATCGATGCAGTGCGCAGTGCATTGGCTGTACCTTGGCCGTGGTTGGGAAGTCAGATACTATCCAAACCAGGCCTCCGTTTTTCAAGCCGTCCATCTGTCCTTGCTTAAGGGTACCCTTGGGGTCTTCCCTGTTCCCTGCATCCTTGGCCGTACCAATGCCATGGGCAGCTGAGCAGCGAGTTTCCAATTTAATATTACGTTGGAGGAAAAGCAAACTGTTTTTTTATGCGCGATGACTTTAGTGCTCGATCTCTGATACTCGTTGGCGAAGAGACATTTAACGCTGGAGAAAAAGTGATTCATTGTGGTTATTTTTTTTATTCAATTGTGAGTTGCAACGAGTTAAAAATCGAAACAAACATCGAGCATATTCGATACATATTGCCGTTTATGTGAATCATTTAATTGGAATCAGAGAAAGGCATTGAGAAAATTGGTTGCTTGAACTTTTGATCAGTAAGACCGGAGAAAACTTCTATGAGAATGAGATAATGCAATTATCTGTAATGTGCATCCAGCATTTTTAGTTGTTCTACCATAGCTGCCGTCACAGTGGCACGTGCTGATGAAACTACCCGTGCACACGCCAGCAATGCCAGTGCAGTGCAGGTGTAACCGGGTGTTTAATCTTTCGCTTAATTTGCTCCGTGATTACACTGATTAGATGGCAGGTGGCCGAGAGACGGTCGGTCGGTTCAAATCGGGCCTAGTCACTTCCTAGAGAAGGGGCCACCACCATGGTGGGAGCACATCGTTGGCGCATCTGCTGACTCGAGATTGAGATCCGGTATGCATTTTCTCTCTCTCTCGCTGAAAGAACGTACACCCGTTCGGCAGCAAGCGGAACTACGGTTAATGGCTGGTTACTGGAAGAATGCAATCAATGATAGCTCCCTCGAGCGCCAGGGCTACGTTCCCACGCGATCGTGATAGGTATTCCCTTCCTTGAACAAAACACTTTGTTTTCTCATTTTAAGAATAGGATTTATTTCACATTTTGCTCTGCGCTTTCAAATGCAGAATAGCGGAAGCTTCTTCTTAATCACTCTTGCTAGAACTCTATCCTTAAGCCTATGACTTAACGCGACGCAAACTTAGGTCAATTATAAATAGGCCGCCTGTATGTGTGTGTTTGTCTGTGTGTATAATTTACTTGGACGAGAGATCACTCTTGAGCAAGAAAGTATTGTAACTAGCTAATATCGCCGAACTTATTGCACAAACCGCTAAGCTCCTATCTTCCACTTCTTCACTCCGTGAGCTCGTTCCAGTCTTCCTTGATCATATCCGCACCCTTCTCCCCGATCATAATGGTCGGTGCGTTCGTATGGCCCGCCGGTACATTCGGCATAATGCTCGCATCAATCACCCGCAACCCCTTAATCCCATGCACCCGTAACCGTGCGTCAACAACGGCCGTCGGATCCCGTCGTGGTCCCATCTTACACGTTCCCACATGATGATAAATCGTGAACGTTGCATGCCGCGTAAAACACTTCCAATAATCATCCGAATCGAAAACATATCGCTCACAACCCGGCATCCTCGATCGCAACAACCGAGCATCAAATCGCCTCAACCCAGCCCTCTCCGACAGTTCGATCGACTTCCGGATCGCCCGTACCGACACCTCGAGATCGTACGGATCGGCAAAGTAGTTCGGTTCGATCACCGGATACCGGAACGGGTTCGTCCCATTCAGCGAGATCCGGCCCCGGCTGCGCGGCCGCAGCACCATCGGAAACACCGTATACCCGTCCAGGTTCCGCTTCTGCAACTCCCCGAACAGCTGCTTGAACGCATCCGGCCGATAGTTGAAGTTGTGCTCGTACGTCGGATCGGCCGCCAGCGTACCCCCGATCTGGATCAGCTCGTAGTCCGGCCACCCGTCCAGATCGCCCGGATGTTCCGAGTCGTAGAACGCGAGCGATTCGCAGCCACCGATCGACGTGAATGGGCCCGTCTTGTTGTACTGGTACTCCATGAACTTGTCCAGATGGAAGATCTGGCTGTACTTCATCGTGTCGGTGTTGTTGACCAGAAACGTCAGGCCACCGGCCGCCGTATGGTCCTGGAAGTTGTACCCGACCGGTAGATCCACCACGGGTTTGATGCCGTTCTCGCGCAGATGCCCAGCTGGCCCGATCCCGGACAGCATGAGCAGATGCGGTGATCCGATGGCACCGGCCGACACGATCACTTCACGCCGTGCCCGTACACTCTGGATCCGACCGGCACTGTAGAACCGCACACCGGTGGCCCGGTTGGCCCCGCGATCGATCATAATCCGCGTCACCTGTGCTTGCTTCTTCACGTGCAGATTGGTGCGATCGTGCAGATCGTGCAGGTACGCAACGTTCGCACTGTGCCGTTTGCCATCCTTGGTGGTGCTTTGGATGTACGATACACCGATCTGCCGTGGACCATTGTAATCCACGTACGGGGCACCACCTTCCTGCGCTGACTGGACGAAAGCGGTCGCGATAGCCGATCGGTACCGGGGGTATGAGATCGTTAACCGGCCATCCTTGCCGGCGTACCCAGGGTACGTGTCTGGGATGCGACTTCGCTCCAGCTTCTGGAAGTACGGTAGCACATCTTTGTAAGACCAGCCCGGGTTTCCGAGTGCGGCCCACTGGTCAAAGTCACGCCGGTTCCCACGGGTGTAGATCATGTAATTTAGTACACTCGATCCGCCCATCACTTTGCCACGGGGCAACCGGCATTGACGGTTCTTGAACGCGAGACAGTACGCATCACTTGGTTTCGTCCGGTAGTCCCAGTTGATGTTGAACCCCTGCAGGTAGTGCGCCGCCATCGGGATGTCCATGAGCAGGTTCTCGCTTGGACCGGCCTCGATCAGCAGCACGGACCATTCGGGCACCTCCGAGAGCCGGCTAGCCAGCACGCTCCCGGCTGAACCGCCACCGACGATCACGAAGTCGTACTCGGGCCGGAGCGTCGGCTGGTCCGGCAGTTCGTGCGTTAAATCTTGGCCACCCTCCTGGAGGAAGCTAAGGACCGACATGAGGGTATCCTGTGGTCGACTGAAGCTCACCATTCCCAGTATACCGGCGGCCAGCGGTAGATACTGGATGGCGGACACGGGTGGCATGGCGGCACTGCGACACTAGTCAGTGGCACTTGGTTAGGAAAAGGAAGGAAGGATAACACCTTCCCGGCCAACACCTTCTATAACACGCAAGCAATCCTGTGCCGGTACGCACTTTATCTGCGCGATGATGTCCTGCACTGCACCGAACTGCACTGCACTCTGCCTCTGGCTGCACTCGTTGGTAGTTGCAATTGCACTGAATCGCGTGCCCTTGGTTAGCGTTCGTTTTAAGTGCATATGGAGCCTATCTGTCGGGCGCACGCGAACGCGATCTCACGCTGCTCGTCGTACTACGCGAACAGGGAGTAACCACCACGTCCTACGTCATCGAATTGTGCTTCGTGATCCGCCCGCCGATCTCGGCTGATGCGTTCTCTCACCGGCCTGCAACGGTGTAAGCGATGATGCTCGGTGGAGTTTCTGATATTCTGACGCTCTGTGTTTGTGGTATGCTTAACTCCCTCGCTTCACGGGTGCATCGGTTCTCTCCATTGGTGCATCCGATTGATCGAGAACGCGTAGTAGCTAGTAGCCATTGGGCCAGTGTGTGCCTCCGGTTTTAAGCGTAAGAACTCGACGGTGAGCGACAATGTACTCTCTCACGGGGCCTGGGTAAGCCCCTCGTATTCGTAGTCCATCAAAACCAGTACCTCCCGGCATTTGGCATTGAGTTGCGCGCGTGAGTAAGGCCGTGACAGCGGGTTCGTTCCCGCCAGCAAATCAATGTCAGCCGCCAGTACGCTTGAACTTGAGCATTCCCGTTTTTTTTCCTCCACCCCTTTTGGTGTTCGTTTTTTCGCTTCTTCCTGTTTGACTGGTCGTATCCTTTCGTTCCCCAGTGGAGATGTTGTCTGATTTGGTGGAGTATGAAGACGAAGTTCCTAAAGGAGAAGTACAACTCTTTGCTATACGTGCGTGCGTTCGTGCGTGCGGGCTTGCGTGCGCCATTTATGAGCAACTAAGACCTCGGGCATTTCTTTCGCTTCCGGCGTGGGAGGTCGTGGGCTTTTCAGTCGTGCGATCTTGCGAACCTTGCTCGTTGTAAGATGCACAATGATCGATCCGCTAAGCGTCGCCATCTCATTGCGCTCGTGATGAAGCCAATTGAATGAGTAACCCCGCGTCCGGGAAACCACATTGGCGTGTGGTGGTGATACTGACAACGAGTAGTCGTTGCTAAACCGGTAGCTGCCAAGTGTCCAGGGACTTTCAGACAACTTACCTGCGAATCGTGCTAGTGACCAACGTTCTCTCACACTCTCACTCTATGTTGCTTTCAACGCTATTGGGTTGGTGCATGAGTGATCTTCCTTTTTGTTTTATTTTTTAATAAACTGTGAAGAGATTATTTCCAAGGTTTAGCATGCACATTAATCAGTTACGATTTTCTGCGATTGCAAAACAGTTTACATGACGAATGAATGTTGTTGTTGACCTGACAGTCATTAATGCTGTGCTATGATAATGATCAACTTCACTTGGATGATCTGAAATTTTCTTATTTTCGAGAGAAATATTTCCAGAACGCAACCAAACTGTTAACAAAACTACAATCAATCAGTTTAACAATACGATCAGCATAATTTTTTTTTATGAGTTACTTATGAAACAACCCAATCCATTGCGGATGATCGACGAGAGCCGGGTTGTCGGTTGGTTGCCTCGGGAATTCTCGTCGCTTTTTACAATAAACTATCGCGGCTAAAGGTTATGGTCTAGCCAGCCGACAACAGTGCTAGTTTTCCAAGGAACCATCCTAGCCCACCATGAGGTGGTGGTCATCAATGGCTGGACCATGATTTCGCATTCTTGCCCCGCTTCTTTCCGACCTCATTCTGTTGGGCTGGGCACACGCGCACAGTTGGCAAGGAGATTCGCGCGACCTACCTTTCGCAAACTTTAGCGCGCTGTGAGAATTCGCATAATCCAATCACGGAATCCGTTGGTTTTTGAATTCATTATTCCACCTCCCTCCGGCCCCTTTGTTTCTCGCTTCGGAATGGAGTTGAGTTTCCGAAAATTGGAAAGAAAGTATAAAAAAAAACTCGTTTGATCCGGGAGCTGTTTAGGCGAACCAGCAGCAGTACCCCTCAATCTTATCTTTACATCGATCGTATCGCGCTCGTAGCTGGTGAAACATCTTTGTCAATAAGCCGGCTAGTCCACAGCCGGACATTGACTTGAGCTTTATTGGAGTTGAAATAAATAAGCGTTCCTGCTAGTGTCGCCGGATGGGAACGTTCCAATCCTGCTTGATCATATCCGCACCCTTCTCCCCGATCATAATGGTCGGCCCGTTGGTGTGTCCGGCCGGTACCATCGGCATAATGCTGGCATCGATCACCCGTAGCCCCGAGATGCCGCGAACCCGTAACCGTGCATCGACCACCGCCGTTCGGTCACTGTCCGGGCCCATCTTACACGTTCCCACATGATGGTAGATGGTGTAGGTCGCGTGCCGTGCAAAACACTTCCAGTAATCGTCCGAATCGAAAACAAACTGCTCACACCCGGGCATCGGTATCTCGAGCAACCGGGCACCGTAACGCTGCAGCGGTCCCTTCCGGCTCAGCTCGATCGCCTTCCTAATACCCCGGACCGCCCGGTCCAGATCGTACGAATCGTCCAGATAGTTCGGCACGATGATCGGATGCTCGAATGGGTCAGCGCTGGCGAGCCGAATACGGCCACGACTCCTGGGCCGTAGCGTGAGCGGAAACACTGAGTAACCCTCGAGCTGGCGCCGCTCGATCTCACCAAACAGCCGCTCGTACGTTTGTGGTTTGTAGTTAAAGTTCCGCTGGAAGATGGGCTCGGCAGCGTTCGTACCACCGATCAGCAGCAGCTCCAGGTCGGGCCAGGTGTCGCCGGATGTCGGATGGTCCGAGTCGTAGAACGTGATCGCCTCACAGCCACCGATCGACGTTAGCAGCCCCCGGTGCTGGTGCTGGAACTGTTCCATGTTCTCGAGCCGGAACATGCGCTCGCTTGTGATCGTTTCGGTGCGATTGACGAGAAACGTAAGGGCACCGGGTGCGACGTGATCCTGGAAGTTGTAGCCAACCGCGAGATTCACGATCGGATCGATCCCCTTCTGGCGCAGGTGTTTCGCCGGCCCCACACCTGACAGCATCAGCAGCTGGGGCGATCCGATGGCACCGGCGGAAAGCACCACTTCGTGCCGCGCCCTCACCTTCCGGTAGCGCCCGTCGGCGTAGAACTGGACGCCGGTCGTTCGGTTGGTCCGCCGATCGATCAGCAGCTTGGTGACGTGCGCATTGCGTCTGATATGCAAATTGGGCCGATCGTGTATTGGGTAGAGGTAGGCACTGTTGGTGCTCTCGCGTCTACCACCCTTGGTGGTGGTTTGGACGTAGGACGTACCGATCTGGGTCCGTCCGTTGTAGTCGACGTACGGGAGACCGGCGGCGATGCTTGCCTTCACGAAGGCGGTCGCGATATCGCTGCGGTAGTCGGGATACGAGATCGTCTGTGGTCCATTTCGGCCAGCGTACGCTAGGTCTGCGTTGGGGATGCGGCTTCGCTCGAGCTTCTGGAAGTACGGTAGCACATCTTTGTAGGACCAGCCCGGGTTCCCGAGTGCGGCCCACTGGTCATAGTCACGGCGGTTCCCACGGGTGTAGACCATGTAATTTAGTACACTCGATCCGCCCATCACTTTGCCACGGGGCAGCCGGCACTGGTTGTTCTTGAAGCCCAAGCATGATGAATTACTCGGCTTCGTGCGGTAGTCCCA
The DNA here is from genome assembly GCF_943734665.1 of Anopheles aquasalis. Classification (NCBI taxonomy): domain Eukaryota; kingdom Metazoa; phylum Arthropoda; class Insecta; order Diptera; family Culicidae; genus Anopheles; species Anopheles aquasalis. The sequence goes on from NC_064877.1 coordinate 18,095,693, forward strand.
GTTGATGGCGTAGTTCTGGAGGTAGTGCACCATCATCGGGATGTCCATGAGCAGGTTCTCTCGGGGGCCAGCCTCGATCAGTAGCACCTTCCAGTGGGGTACCTCGGACAGCCGGTTCGCAAGCACACACCCAGCCGAACCGGCGCCAACGATCACGAAGTCGTACTCGGGCAGCGGGATCTGTTGGTCCGGCTTCTCGTACCGCAATTGGTCACCTCCTGCGTTCAAGAAGTTGAGCAGCGCTAAAGGACCACTGAGTTGCTGTGCCATCGCAGGAACGGCGGTCGTGCCGATCGCCGCCACAAACACCCAAACCAAACAGCTGATGACACTGGACGACGATTTCATCATGTTGCTGCTGCGCGAGAGAGGGGGCCCTAGATGACTTGGTGTAGAACGACGGACTATCGCACGATATTCAAATTAATTTCCCAATCAGCATCGGCTTGCTAATCATTGACATGATTTCACTAATCGACTATAACTATAGTTATCACAGAGCGCTTCTTCTGAGGGGGGGCCAAAGCATTGACCGCGACCGTTCTGGTCGAGTGTTAGAAGGTGACTGGTTTTCGGAAGACTTGCCCGTCTCCCGATATACATTTAGCAGATTCAGTTCATTACAAACCGGATCTTTCGGACCCTTGGCATCACTTAGCTGGCTGCTGTAAGCGGTTCTCAGCGGTTGCGAGAGCCCAACGGCGAAAGACGAGAAAGGCTTTCCGGTTTTTTCGGTCGCGAATTTTTGTTTTCTTATGCAAAGTGTGTTTTATTTTTAGAATTTTCGCCAGATGGGATATAGTTAATCGAGCAGTGGAGAACCTTTGAAAGGAACAGGCGAGGACCGAGAGGACACATCTCTGTTTTATCGCTTCTTTCTTTCGATCAACAGCTTTTGGTCGGATATGTGGGGGAATTCCTGCAAGTAATATTTTTAGCAGCATTGCAGTTCCAAACCAGTATTTAAGTCCTTTCCAGTGAAGCTTATTCCCTTATTCGCCGATCTGTAAAATATATTGTTTGGGTAACGGTCTTGATATTGCTGCTGGTTAATTGTAAAAATGAACACTGAAATGCATAACTGTTGTCGTAGGTATCTGCATTTATTTCTTCTTCTGCATAAGAACATCAACCACTATACACTTCACCTCGAAATAGCTCTATACGGCGTGGCCCAAGCCATTAAAATACGGTCGATAACCGGTTTAACCAAATTGTACTCGGCATTTCCGGTTTGTCTGATTGTACTGTGAATTTTAATTTGTCTACATTTCTTTAACTCTTAGAACCCACGGATTTATGATCCTTTTTCTGATCGATGCTGTGATGATGCTGCACAACGAGCAACAAAGAAAAAATCAAGATCGAGAGACGCTGATGGACAGCCATACATTGACATCTTGAGTGGCTTCGAAGAGACTGAAACTTACTGAACGATCCAATTTTGTGGCCAAGTGCATTTTACAATCACTCACATCCTTTTTATGACTTCTTCGCGCAAGTTGTTCATTGTGTGGTATTGGGCAGGCTTACAGAACCACAGAACCGGTAAGTCGATTTGCTCGGTTAATGCATCCTTATGAAGCAGTTGCACAGAATACAAATCGACCGATGCGCATGATTGTTTTATAGTTAAAGATGCCAAACCACCATCATCAGCGAACGCTAATGGGGGTCTGTTACATATTTCATGACCGCGCTCTTCACTGGGCAGTGGGCAGTTCGTGTTCATTAGCGGGCGGGATGTGCGTGCACTTCGTGTGACGAGTATGAGCCGAACAGTTTGCCTTGCATGATGAGGTCATACG
>NC_064877.1:18102500-18117500 GCF_943734665.1 Anopheles aquasalis
GCTGGTAATGGCGGTGCAGACATGGAACATGGAAAGGTGCAAACATTGTGTGCTGATTTTGTGTGACTGGATGTCACGAAAATCTTTGTCTCTTCGCCCGCCGAAAGTGGCCTGAAGAATCATTTATCATCACTTTGGTGTAGTGTAGTGTTTGAGCAACTAACGTTCTCTTTCCTATTAGTAGAATATTGATCTTTTGATATGATTCTACTACGCACTGGTTATGGCTCACCCCAATGCACCGTCTACCATTCGCTACTGCCGTCATCAAATGCCGGGTTGACGTCGTCATGTTTTCACCCGTGATACGGTTTGCACTCAAAACAAGTTTGATAGAAAGTTACAGATTTATTCAACAACATGTCCGCCTCCCCCTCGATCCTGCTGGTGTGGCGTGTAGGTGTAGCCAAGCATTCACACGCCGATTCGCCACTGGCAGCCTAATGCATCGAATGCAAACGGAGTAGCGGATTTTCCGCCACATTTATAACCCCGATGACGGTGCATTGCATTCGATTGTAGCCAGGCCCCGGTGCTATGATTAATGCATTTTGGTTTTAACTTCCGTACTGCTGGCTGGCTGGCTGGCTGGTGGGCTGGCTGGCTGACCAGTCTGGCGACACTTGGCGATCGGCCCCATCAAGCCGTAATTGTGGCCCAGTCGAACGGATTTAGATTGTCGCTACAATTTCTCGGCCGCTCGCTCGCACACATCTGGCGTTCTTTTGTGTCCACTAGCTTCACGATGCGATCACTAGCGATCAACGATGTTAAGCGATTTTCGCACCGGAAAGGATGCCCAACTTGATGGTGCTCTGGCTGCGATAACTTTTTGTTACGATTATCTCTAGCTAGTACGCTTAAATCCGCTTTACGCTTAAATCCGGATCGGGCAGCTCTGTGTAAAGTATATGCGCTGCACATCCTGTTGCGCTAAGTGCAATTGCAAAAATGGAATGAAGAAAAAAACGGCGAAAGGTGAAGCGAGATTTATTGATGATGAGATCATAAAATATGACAGTGTTTGACGGAAGTCGCAGCGAACTGTCATGATCATGCTCGTGTGCTCTAGTTCGTGGTGGTATCGAACGCATAAAACAAACGAGAGAGATAAATTACCATTACTGGTGCTCATGATCATCTTTCACATTTCACTTCGTACCTCTGCTGATGGCGTCGGCATTGGCCTCAGTTCGAGAAGCTTCGAGCGCCTTTGGCTTTGTTACCTCCGTTACGATCCGTGCGCGCACGGGCTTGTGATGTGGCTTTATTGGCGCACACGGGGAAGTATTGGCCTCAGAGCCATCCCGGGGGTTGCCTTCCAAATGGGCCCCTTCCGCACCGAAACTCAAGCCCATAATGTTCAACGCGCGTGAATGTAGCGCGTCTGTCGAACACATCTGCCTTCTCCGGTTAACGATTGCATCACCGGCGGTCCGTTGGACTGGGGAAGTTTGACAAAACTCTCTACACAATCGAGGTCAGTGATGCGGCGGGCGGCGGGAGTGTGCAGCCGGTTCGGAGGGGGACTGTAGACCTAAATAAACAGCTTATCGTATGCATGGATTGCTGATAGTTACTTCCCGTTTTCCCGGTGTTCGGCACAGCATCAGCAATGGCTGGCAAGATACTGCCAAAGATCTTGTCGGTCCGAGAGGCCGGGCCAAAAGGATGTCTTTGAGGCACGAAGTGAAAAGTAAAAGTTGTTCATGGTCTGTGGCGTCTCGGCACTCACATTGCCGGTGTGGTGCGGCTGTTAAATGCATATCTTGTCCGAGATGAAAATGCTGACGAATGAAGGCCGCTTGATAATGTCGTTGGCGGCGGCGATGATGATGATGATGCCTCTCGGAAGGCGGGCGCAGGCAGTAGGGGGCATTAACTGCCCCCGGTCTTGCGGGGTGATTGGGGCGGATACCACGAATTCAAGTGGCGTTGAGATCGCGTCTGAAGATAGCAATCGGAGACACTTGGTGGCGTTGGTGAGATGACCAGCGTTGATCCGATCGCTGTTGGCGCCATCCAGTACGTTCCGGCATGCCAGTAAGGTACACGAGGAAGGAAAGGCGCCCACGGTCGCGGATGAGAACAGTACTTTGAACATGGTAGTGGTGGAATCGATCTCATCTGTCGAATAAACCATTTTGACAGTCGACCACGGGGTGCGCTCCGAGGTGTGAATTTCGGACTCTGTTACATCACTCGGCATAACGCCTGGCACTGGCGATTCCGCTTTACATAACTCATTTGCAGTGCCCATGGCCAAGAATCATCATCATCATCATCACCATCATCAGTGGAATCGGCCACAAGAAAAACATGACGCATGTTAGATCGCAAACATCGCGATGGCATGGACCAATCAATCATTGCCGTATGATGGATGGCTTCGCTGGGCTCTAGCATAAACCTATGCTCAATCATTTCATTCCGGTACGCGAGAGTAAAGGGAGAAGATGCTATGACTGCCGCTGATTTGTTTAATGAGAGAGCTATTTGCTTGTGATGGTTGTGGTGTTTTGATTCAACCGGTGTTCATCGGGAAGGATGACGTGAGCAGATGCTGCACGTGTCAAACATCGCTACCGTATTGCTGCTGATGAAAGCAATGGCGATTGATGTGGTAAGCTAGGAGTTCGCAACATCCTTCACTTGAAAAAAATGTTCATCTGGAGATCAAAACGCTATGACTTATGTTTTATGCTTCGCAGCAACAGCAAGAACACCCAGGTTACATCATTTTTCATTTAAACGGTAAAAGGATCAGCTAACGAATGTAAATTGCTTCACTGCTACTACCTAAATGTGATGATGCTTTGTTATCATGACGCAGCGATTGCAATTCTGATTACGATCTTTGCGCACCAATCACGTCAATAGTCGGTACTACTGCCAATGTGTCACCGCCACCACGGTCATCGTAGTGACGGTTCGTAACGCAATTGGAATCCGAAAAATGAATTTTCAAAACCAACGCTCAACCGCCACTATGGTTGCTCTAAATGATGCACCACCACTAGAAGCCACGTGCTGCTCGGTCAAACCACGGTACTGTAACCAGTCGAGTGCTGCTTCTGCATCCGTAACACCCGCGCTTACACTGTAGCACACTCGGTGGGTGGCGAGCATTATGAGTGGAGCTGTAGCTGTGTTATGTGCTGCGTGCATCGCGATGGCAATCGGCAATCGGTCGGCGTGTTCGGCTGGTAGTGACGCAAAAAGACGCAGAAAACCGTGAAATAATGGCACTTATGCATCATCATCAGCACCATCACCATCATCTAGCGTGAGGGTGAGGGCGCACAGAGCGTTCACTGATACTGCCTTTCACCCGAGGGGGAGCCTCGGAACGTTTTGCTATTTAATTGTTTTTACTCAGCTCTATGAAGCTGTCAGTTCGATTAATGCCGACTTCATTCCATGAAAGAGCCGTTTTTTCTACACTTTTGTTAACTTTTTATGCGAAACCTTTCTCCACATGGCAGTTGGCGATGGGTTGACGGAATGACGAATCATCGAATTGCCAAGGTCGCACGGGGCCTCATTTTCCTCGTTGCCCAATTTCTGTATCGCGACGATGACGATGACGTGCGTCATATTTCTCTCGTCGGTGGATTACACTTGTCCCTGCCAAAAACCGTTCGTTGTGCTGTTTGCAGTTGCAGCAGTAACTGCCGGGAGAATCTTATCGAACGAACGAACGGTAAAAACGCTCATCCTGAGAGAGAGAGAGCGCACAACGGCGCAAACCGGTCACAGGAATCGAATTATGCAACGCGCATCAACGCGGGCAACAATGCAACCAACAGAACCGACCAGACGAAATCTCGTTCGCAAGATCCGCTCTTTGTGGTGGTCATCGCACCATTCACAGCATGATTCGCGATACTGATGATGTTTCTCACGTGCTCGCGCTTGCGATCGCAAACACCGATCACAGTTAACCGGTTCGTGATCGACAATCAGCTCCGGTTTCCAGTTGACCAAAAAATCAACCGAGACGTAATCGATCCGAATCTGGGTCAACCATCACCGGCACCACACCGTCGTCAGTCAGCAGTTTTCGCTTTCTGTTCCATCATCTCGCCTCGCCCCGTTTCGTGCTGCTGCTTTGTCCTTTAATGCTTAAAGCAACGCACAGCAGTCCCATGGGAATGGGTAGGCTGTCTGTGATGGCAACCTTGAAAAGTGTAAACACGACCACATCATCGCTTTCTGCATGCCATGCTGTGCGCGATCGACGGCGAATCGTTCGATGCGATTGGAGCTGGAACTCTCTCGTCGCTTGTTTACGGTCAGCTGCGCGAGTTGATGGGCGATACGGTGGCCGTAGCGATTACGTGCTGCCACGGCGGTGGCCACGGTTACGTGTACCTCGGGTGCATTATGAGCCGGACCGGGCCGAAAGATTATATCAAAGTGGCCAGCGGCGCGAAGAGTCCACGCCGTCCTGCGCGCGCAGTCCAGTCTCCAGCAACAAACCAACCGCGCATCGAGGATGCAGATCTCCAATATTGCACACACCACAGGTGAGGAAGGCTGTGATGCTGATTAACCTTTTGGGCGTGTGCCTTGAACTAACGCAAACACAACCGCACCAATGGACCATGCGATGGACTACGCAGTGGTGGGGCATAGGCGCGCCCTACCGGCACCGCGTGAGCCGAAGTTCACTGGAGTGATATAATGGCCGATAATAATGTTGCGCGCACGCTTGCATAACCGCGAAGGTTGCATTTCGTCGCAAGCGTCGCGGGTGCGTCGTCGTTGGGGACACTCCAGCCACCTGCCAGAGCGCCTGAACACGGAGGGAAGGGGAACCAGATTTATCGTCGAGGATCTGGTCGTCTCTTCCACGGCTTATGGCCATCAATCGTGCTGCTGCGGTATTCCTGCGGTAAAAGCTCCGCTGGGAGGAAATGAAAGTGACAAAAGGCTCCCCCCGGGGTCACAAACCGGTGTGAAGTGTGTCAGTCGAACAGTGCCGGGCCATCGGCATCTCCTTATCGATTACGTCGCCGGTTCGGGAACGTACGACGATCGTTTTGATCGATCGGCATCGAGGTGACATAGGTTAGGGGTGGTTTTTTTTTTGGGGGGGGGGGGGGGTTGCACCTTTTGCCCTCGTAAACTGTGTGACCGTGGCCGGTATCTGGGGCCGGCCGAAAAAGGTTACGGAACACAGGCGTTGACGTCCTGTTTTTTTAACGCGATTTTTTGGAGCGTTCCTTGAACTTTTGCAACGATAACTGAAGGCGTAATGGGGGGGGGGGGGGGTTGTGGGTTTATATGATCCCACCCTTTGATAATACTTACAATTGAAATATAATCCAAAGTTGGCGCTGCTGCTCGTCTTCCATTGCTGCTGTCTCGCCAGCTTGATGTTTGCTCCTTCTAATTTCAATCACTTTCCTCTGTCTAATGTTGTCACCGAATGTCACCGACTATGTTGAAGAGAAGAAGGCACTACTGCTGCTGCTTTGATGCGAGTTACATATCTTGATGCACTTGTCCGGCTCCGCTGTAACCAAATCGCACACCTTTGAAATCTGAGGCTCACACAACGGGTTCGCTATCTGTCACATCGCTTCAGCACTTTCCACTTTGTGTCACCAACCTCTCGTTCGAGTGATGATTCGTTGTTGCTCCTTCGAGGCACAATCAGACGAGATGAAACTGTTGGTACAACCTGCAACCGGAACCAAGATGACGGTGGCCGTAAACACAATAATGATTACCCATTCGAGCTCGAGCTTCAACTAAATCCCTCCCCTCTCTACACCCTACGGCGCATGTTCTATTGTTGCGCAGCATGCTTAGCCCGCTCCCCGGTGGCGGTCACAATCGGAATTGTTTTGTTAGAAGAAGGCCCAAACGCCGACGACTCCGACGACGACAATTGTCTGTGGCCCTCGATTGGCGGTTTCGAATTGGCAAAAACGCGGCGAATGCTTCACAGCTCCTTGTGGACAATTTCATCGAAGGCGAGGAATTATCGAGCTAATTCCAATCAACTGTTCACTCGAGGCGACTGAACGACGATTGTTGGACCTTAGCTTCCGCCAACGATGAAATGAAAAGTGTGAACAGTACTTAGCGCGACAGATTGTGTTTACAAATCGACATCGCACTGTGACACTGGACGAATGTTGGCATTGTTTACCGTTGTGTTCATCTGGTGGCTGATCAATTTGCAAATGCAATCATGTTAAGCAAATGGCTGCAAAGTGTCTGCGGGAACGCTTCCCACGCACGCTACCCAGCGTTGTAAAGGGCGCGATCCTCGAAATGATTCGTTTGGCGGTCGATTAGCTGAAAACGGTCATGTGCGTGTTGCGTGCAGATGTGGTTATCAGCACGCACAAACCTTTCTTCACATTCATGAAATCGCACAGCTAGTAGCGCTATTGAAAAGCAAAACAAACGCCATGATCGCTGCAGGCGATCACTTGGGAGGCCTGCACCATAAAGATGGAACCGCTGATTATTCGCAAAACAATTGCCAAGGCGAGGTGAGGATTTGATTAACTTGGCATCATAAAAGATGTAACTGTTTGCAACCAGCGTGCTATCTGCCTCTGCATCTCCGGCAGTGCATGAGAGAATAGAATCTATATATCGAATTATTTTACGAGCGAGAAGCTGTAAACGTTGCAATTTCCATGACCGTAACCGTGGGCTTCAATCATGATACCCCCCCCCCCCCCCCCCCCCCGACATGATGATCGCTGCACCGATCGTCCTAATGCACGCGAACTTCGAGCGCAATGGAAGCACATCCTGCTGCACAGTGTAAACAAATGCCATTTCCAATTCACTGCACATTCAACGGACACGCATTGGCCACACCAAAGTAATGAAAAGTCCTTGCGCTCGAAGTCCCCGCAGGAGGCCAGATTCCTTTTCCACGTTCTCGGCAATTTCACGCACCGTCCGAGTCCTTCATGTTCCGATGAGTATCTCAGTATTCCGCTGAACCGGTCCATCTCTTCTAAACACTTCTAAATTAATGCACGCACGCACGAACGACGGTTAGATAATGTGCTAGTGGGTTGTTCGCTTCTTACGCTGCAGTAACGACATCCCCCAAGCGTGGGGCCGGGAAGAAGGCAGTTGGCTTCCGTACCAAACCACCGCCGTCGAGGATACACGTCTCGCGAGCACGAGTTCAGAAGTAAGACTGAGGTCGCATATTGCTCGAAAATCACCTGAAAACCAAAACGCAACGTACCGACCACCACCACCCCAAGATGATGACGATGACGATGGAGAAGGGGGGCTGCTCCATGTGCGCGCAGCTCGTTGAAGAGAGGGAGACAACTGGCAGGCAGGCAGGCCCCCCTGGCACCCGGTTCGTAATAATGCTGTACGCTGTGGCTGCGTGCGCGCTGGCTCACTGGTTGACTTGTGTGTTAGGTTCGCTCGGTGGCTCGGTTCGGGCCACCTTTAGCCATGTCCACCTCGGTGGGATGCGTGGTAGGACGAGCGCCGAACCGGGGAGCCAGCAAGCGAGCCAGCACTGGCCAGTGTGCAGAGAGCGAGAGTAGCGAGAGTAGAAGAAGGAAGAAAATGAAGCCTTGGACGGCGATCACTGTCACCGAAAGTGAGAGTGGGAGCGCACGAGACAACCGTTTTCGTTTGTGTGCCACCGGTGTGCTGTGTTTGTAGGCCGCCGGCGTCGTCGTCGTCGTCGTCGTCGTCGTCATCGCCACTGCCAGAGATCGCTAGTCGAGCGATGTTCTCTCTCTCCGAGTGCTGGGACTGTGGGCTTTGTGTGATCGCGGCGGCAGCAACAGCAGCAAGGAGAAGGGTTGCTGCTGCTACTAACGATCATTTGCCGGGTGCGGTAGTCAACCACTCCGGGGGGTGACCACATAATCTGTCGTCGGGCCCTACCCCTCTGGGAGACGCTCGGTTCATTGCTTTGCCTTTTCCAGTGCCAGTGTTACGAGGTCCTAATCTGCTTGTTATGTTTTTATTTTAAGGTTCTGTGTTTCATCTGAGATAAGGGAGAGAGAGATGCCCTTTGAGGGATGCCGAGCTGCGTGCTCTACGCCCTACCATCAATCCCGGCGATGCTAGCGATAATGATGATGCCGTTCGAGAATCTTATTAGTGGATCGCGTGGTCCAACGGTATCGCTTCCACAGCCGGAATGCGTCGGAAGCGGCATTCGAGACAACAGATTTGAGCTTAACAGCAGCTCTTTTAATGACATCTTCATTAGGCGGATCTGTGACACTTTACATGATCAGTGCGGGGAATGCTACCGGACTAGAATGTTACAACGCGTTAGGAACAGTCATTAAAATGGAATCTTGCGGCTGCTTGGGACATCGTTTTTGAATGCCACGGCTCGTATGTTTAACACATTGGGAGTGATAAAAAAATATTAGAATCGGACTCGTTCCCGATTACCTTGCTTGAAACGTCTCGAAAGACTTCAAGGCACGAGCAAGCGACGAACTTCGCGCCAATAACATTTGACGCGGAACAGACCACGTCCAGCGTTCAGCATACCGATTATCGAACCGGTGATGAGTGTCACGCATACTTAAATCGTTCGCTGTTTACCTATACAGTCACGAGAAAATGGCGAGATTCTTCTACCGCGTTTACCGTGGAGCTACATATGATGATGATGATGATTGCGAACGGTTGGCCGATAATCAGCAACGCTAATGCTTCCTAGCTGCAAATGGCACCCATTCCTCATCATGCCGCACTCTCACGTACTCTCTTCGACCGGAGTCCGGACCAGCATTGGCAGAGTAGCGTTGGCGCCGTCGTCTGCTTTCTTCGTCGTGAAACACGTGGAGGCTGGGAGGAAGGAGTTTTGAAGGACGTACAGCAGCCCGCTGCCGCACGTACGTGCGTCCGTGCGTCCGTCCGTTTGGGCCAGGGCTGTTTGCTTCGAGCTTTCGGCTTTTCCGACAGCAGCACTCCCAGTGTTTATTTTCCTCCATCATCACAGTCTGTGTGGGGGCTTTTTTTTGTTGTTGTTGTTCCCGTACAGTTTGCCAAGCCTTTTTCTCTTCTCGAGCTTTTCGACCCACTTATGTGGGGGATGATGTAATATCGCTCACATTCCGCCGTCGCCGAAAGCACTTTCACTGCGCGCTCGCCTTGAACCGGTGTAGGATAGGATAGGAGGGATGGTGCGGGGTGAATGAGTTGTTTCTTGACCGAAGCGAACAGAGGATGGGGCTTGGGGTTGGGGATGGATGCAGGCAATGAGTGTGTTTGTGTGTGTTTATTTGCAAAGATGCAGGCGAATGGAAACGACTGCGCCAAGTTGCTGCGAGTGTTTTCGTGGTTCACTTTCATCAGGATGTCCCGATCCCGGGTTTGGGCCTGATCCAGCGGCAGCAGCATTAGCGCCAGCAACAAAAAAGCAACTCCATCGTTCAGATTAAAACTTGTTTTCAAGTGTCTTCGAAACATGGAAGCCAAAGACCATCCTAGTTTGCATCAACCGATCAGAGGATCCCCCCCGAAGGAATGCGGTGGCGGTGCCGGCGTGCCGGAAACTGCGACGACGGTGACGTAAAATCACGCTGTGGCTCCACTTGTTCCACTTGTTTAAAGTGTCCCGAATCGATCGGGATTTAATAATTCCATCGCATCTCGTGACCGCAAGATCTGTATCGTCCGGAAAAAAGGAAAAAGAGAAAGAGGAACAGATAGAGAGGCGCACCAGTTGATTTGGAGGGCGTGCATAAAGCCCAAATGGTTTTAATAGGCCGTAAAGTCCTAACGGACCCAAGAAGCGGCTAGATCTCATCGAGAAAGTGAAACGGAAGGAACCAAAATGGAGGAAACGAGAGCGAGTGACAGTGGTGGTCGGGTGAAGGGATTCCGATTGATCATAAACATTTCCTCCGATTTCCTCTAAGGGGGTCGGTTCCACCAAACACAAACAATTCGAATCCGCTCGAATCGCATCTCTACGGCTCTCGTCTCGTAGAGGCAGATGGGCCGACCGGCAACTTTACGGAATTTCATTTCTTTCTTCTTTCTTTGATGACGCAATCTGGAACCTGGTCAGAGCAAGCTGAGGTGTGGTGGAGGAGCTGAGCGTTTTTGAACCAACGCCAATCGGTTCCGATGATCTAGACGTTTCGGATTTGATCGATCTCATTGGCCGGATTGCCACTTCGATCGCTTGGTGTTATGGTTTGCGAAAACAGAGAAAAGAGGTGCTTTTCCTGCTTGAGCTTGAATGCACGCGCGTTGCTTGTTACCGGTTTTGGGGGCACATTTTTCGACTTGGAATTGTAGACAAGCACACGCATGAGGTGTAAGATTCGTTGAAAGCAACACTTTTGGCCATCAATTGCTAATTGGGTGCTCTAAGAGGCTGTTGTTGTTTTAGCGTCTTCAAAATCGGTTCCCCCATGCAGTTTATTAACTACAAAATAATGGAATTGATGGTTGAATTGTATTATTTCAGTACAAGCGATTGTTTAGGCATCGGAAGCTTATCTTCAATATGAAGGAGCCTTAATGGAAATCCATCTCGTTAAAAGTACATTTATTGGCATGAAATACGCTTTGTTTACGTCAAAGATAACGCTTTGGCTTGAGTTCACGAGGGTTTGCAAACTGTCATCAACAAAATATGTGATGTTTAGAATATCTTCGCCTATTTAATACAATTCATCCAATCCAACTCTTTTGAACTGTTTGGATTTCATATCCTTGACTACAAGGCACATGTTTGGATCAGAAACTGCCTCCAACTGTAACCTCATGTAGCTTCCAACCGAAGTAACTTGAAATGCAATAGGATCAGTTGTAACTCTCGACACAAATGATCTAATTTCCCCCAAGAAAACGCACCGAATGAAAAGCTCTTGAATGCGCCCGTTCCACACCAGAGAGCCACCGGATTGAACCCTTAAATCGAATAAATGGAAAAAGGTTACGAAACGATTGTCTGCTGATGTGCAACGGCGCACCCTAAAGGGATACCTAAACACCGTTAATGGGTTCCATCTGCCAACGCATTAGTGTATGCATCGCTTATCAGTCACACCCGACGAGACGATTACAGGGCAGGGCAGAGCAGCGCCACGCCCCGAGCATTTGACGGTAGAGACGGTAGACGCCTTCCGACAACGTCAACTCTGAATGGCGCACCGAGCGTACCGAGAGCTTTGGGAAAACTGTGATGGGAAAAGTGAAAATGTAATGTGTGTGCCCCCACTGTGTGGAGACAGGAGGAGAAGAATATCATTCCGTGTGACGTATGATGACGTACGTACCTCCGGTCCCGGTGTTCTGTTGCTGTCGCTCTCCGTAGCGCCGTCGCTATCGACCGCTGCTGCTGCTGGTGCCACTAGACGTTTCGATTGTGATGCAACGACGCATGTGATCATGATGACGACTGGCTCGCAGACAACCGCACCTTATACAGTGCATCGCGCTACTCTGGTGGACGGCCCGCGAGTTCGCCGGAAAGTGTGCGCCGGACCCCAAAAAGTCAAGCATAACCCCGGCCCTTCTGTGTACCTTCTTCAGCTACTATGACGACGGACCTCCTCCCGTGCAGCATCAGAGTGCTCGAGCGCGTAACAGCAGCATCGCGTGCCGTCCACGGACGGACAGTGATTATGTGTATCTCCTGGTGTTGCCGGGGAGGGTTTTCCAAACCGGCGCTGAGCTGAACGGAGCTGAACTGATGCCGGTCTGTCGGTCAGTTGGACGGCCGGCCGGCCAGCCGGGATTGATCGCCACCACCACGGTGATCTAATGATAAGCACACGCGATGGCTGCGAACGCTACGCTTTTGAAGCTCGTCCACCCACCACCTGATGGACAGCCGTGATCGACGACATAACCGTGCGGCATGCGGGCACGATCCATCGAATGTAAGTCAATGGGTTGCGCGGTTTTGATCCTCGCTTTACTGTCATTTCCACGCCACAAACAGTACGCGGCCTCGGCCTCGGCCAGGGATCGGCTCGTCACGTCATCGTGCCTTTTTGATGCTCGTGAGCCGGCGCACGTACGACGATCGGCCGTGTGCGATGGAGTGTATTCGCGTGTGGGAAAATTGAACCTCACTCTCACTCTCTTCTTTTCCACGCAGGTTGCAGCTTCACTTCACAGCTTCCTCTTCATCCGCGAGCAGCACGTGGACGAGGATCATTTGCATAATGTAACCAGTGGGCCGCCGCTCGCCGCAGCACTAGTAGTAGCGCTGAGTGCATCATAAAACGATCTCTTCCCAGCGCGTTTATGCCGGGCAGTAAAACGGGTTCTAAAAATAAAGGGCTTTCGGTAGCATAGAGAGACATATTTATGCTCACCGGCGTCCTCTTCATAACCTTAGTAATTGTTGTAACGATCTGTAGTTGAAGACGTTTCAACGCGCCTCGCAAAATGGAGACAGAGGATCATGATCATGATCGCGGTTCGGTGGTTTTATCGCGACGCTAACGATGAGCGAACGGGAGGAAGGGGGGGAGGGGGGATACTACCCGTACTTACTGTCTAATCATAGACATTTATGCGGGCAGTCCGATGCCGTAATCAGCGCCCCTCTGATAATTAATCCGTGGCGCGCGGTGCAAGCTAATGAAGTGGCGCACAGTGGATGCCGTTGTGAAAAGGTGCTTCGTAAGTGTGACTTCCCGTTGCGTTGAGGAGACAAATTGTATCTCGAACGGGGGGATGTCCTGTTGTGGAATGTGTTCCACTGCAACGATCTACACGGTGGCCGGTGATTGATGATCCTTCTTGAACGTTACAAAACATTTCTTTCGTGTACTTTCGACGAAAGTAAGGTGCAGCTAAGTAACCGCAAGTGCGATGTGCGATGTTTCTGCTTGGCTGTAACCAAATTTCATCAGATTGCGATCATCGTAGCGCAGTTATAAAACACCACCAGACGGTGGTTCTGTCCTGCTGCTTATCACGTTCGCACCACAGACAGCACCGGACTGGCTTGCCTCCTTCGGCATCGATTGATTAGCATCGAAGTCAGTCAAGCCGTGAAACAATTAGAGCTTGAAATTGGAGCATTTCGGTATCACGGCACGACCGCGCTGCGCCTGTTTGCCTGCGCCTGGTGGTCACTGGCGCTTGGCACGATTTTGCTGGGAAAAAGGTTGCGCTTTGCGTGCGCGCTCGCGCGGTCCATAGCTTCGTTCTTTCGGTAGCCTTTCTTCGCGAACAAATTCATTACACTACAGGGAGGACTACGCGTGTGGCATCTAAGGTACTTGCATTGCTCAACTGGCATGGCGCGTTGTCTGGTTTTAATGACGGCCGGGCAGCATTATTCAATCGCGCAAATCCACGGGCGCGATTTGAATTCGGGGCAAATACGCCGTCCAGTAGTAGTCTATTAGGGGCCACAAAATGTCTCTTTCGATCAGCAAATGGCCGTTCCATTGGGCGATTGTTAGCGGATGAAATATCGATCCAGATACTGTCCTTGATCGGTTACATAAATTTCTCCTCGACCATTCATGAGCCACGCGATCCGTGCGATCTGTGGACTGCCCGTGGACGATCTAAGGGAGTCATTTGGTGCTGGTATACCGGAGGCGCGCACCGGCACAATCCTTTCGGTTCCGGAGCAGTGTACCAGCAGCATAAAAAAAACCGTACTTTCTTTGAGTCAGAAGCGCCTTATGCAAGAGCTGGTCCGTGGAGTAATGAGTGGTGGTGGTCGGCGTCCTCGGAACCCTCCTTCCGTCCGATTCGTATCGCGGCGTAAAAGAGGGCATGAGCGCCGCGTCCGAGTACCAAAAGTGTTTAACGTAGTTTCTATTGCGAATTCAAATGTCACTCAAGTGTTGTTTCCGTTGGTGGCAGGAGGAGGCAGGACAGTGGGGTGGTGTACCCGGCAGGCCAGTCGATGATTTCGGAGCATTTGTCCCCCCGCACTCTCTCTCTCTCTTTCTCCGCTCTGTACATTGCGCTCCCCTCATAATTGTCGTAATGGAAGAGGTTTCGTTGGTTCGCTTTTCGTCTTTTCATCATCCGGTTGGCTGTGGCCTGGCCTGGCCTGGCCTGGCCGGCCGTCCGTCCGTTCAATGTGTTCGCTCGCTTTAACGTGACATTGTTCACGTTCGCCCAGCAGCAGCGGCCAGCTCAGCCGCCAGTGCTTCCTTATGCAATTGTTTGCTCCGTCTTATGCGATCGGCGTTCGGCAAAACCGGACGCGCGCATGGTCCGGACCAACGATATTGCGCATCCAGGCCGCGAAGGCCTGGCGACTTGGGGCAGAAAGGGGAGCTTGGTGTGTCGGTTGCAACGCAACCTTGAAGGGTGTGTACCACATTAACCTGAGAAAGAGGAATAGATACGTGACTCGCCATTGTCGGTGATCATCGTCCGCGGCTGCATACGCCCCGACTCCCAAACCCGAACAGAGGGAAGGTGTTAAGTCGTACCGAATGGAATTTACATATTTTTACGAATGACAAATTGAATTGTGTGTCCAACGTTGCAATTCCGGGTGTGGGTTACCGAGGATGGGGTAATTTCGTGTGTAACGATTGTGTCGGACGATAGCAACAATTCGTTGATATTGTTTCGATATTAATGCGTGTGCGCGTGTCTGTGTGTGTAGCTGGGTGTTATTTTAAATGCCAAACGTGTAAATCAAATTATTTGAATTTGCATTTGATGTGGATATGGGATTTTGTTCAGCTTTGGTATCGGCATTTGGGCTTCTGCGTGTTGAACATGATTTTCATGTTCAGTAAATTAAGAAGGATCACATAACAGACAATCGGTATCGGATAAACGTTACGCAAGCAAGGGCCTTGCAATATCTATCCATGAACGACAAATATCTTGCATTTCTCTGCATCATTTCTTTCCAAACTCACGTGTTATTTATTTGATTGAGGTTCGATAGTCGGAGGTTTAAAGTTTTTGGAATAGTTATAGCTGCTTGTTAATAGTTGTAGTGAATAATTTCTTGAATCCGGTGAACGAAGTTTTTTTAATAATCAGCGAAACGACTACAGCTGATGGTGC
>NC_064877.1:18125000-18195000 GCF_943734665.1 Anopheles aquasalis
GACGCAGATCTTGGGACAGGAATGAATGGATTCTTTTTGAAGATTCCATTGCGATCACATGTCGACGTCAAAAGGGTCGATTATCAACTGCGTTTCGATCCAACAGTCGCTGCTGGTCTTACTTTTACGTCGATTGTATCGCAGAGCATCTCGATCGATCTTACTTTGTCTATGTTTATTCTCCTATAAAACGCACCTCGGAACCCACCGGATAGCCATTCAGTTTCCGGACCGCTCTCTCGTTGAGACCTCCCGAACTCCGATCCCGACCCCGAACCCAACTCTACCAACGACTCAAGATGAACAAGCTGTTCTGCTTTGCGTTCCTGCTGGTCGCCTGTGTGGCCTCGTTTACCACGGCGGCCCAGGTTTACACACGCGATGTAGCGTGCTCAGACTACAACAGCTGCCTGTGCGACCAGATGCCCATCGCGATTGCAGCTGCCAAGGGTGCAAAGGCTACGGCCACGCTGTACAACCCGACAACCAAGAAGAATGTGGTGATCGACCTGTCCCGTCCCCTGAGCCGCGAGCTGCGTAAATACTGCACAAAAGTAGCGCAGGCCAAGGCGAAGGCAGCAGCGAAACCAGCGGCCAAGACAGGGTCAAAGAAGTCCAAGTAGTGTATTGGTAGTCAAAGTTTTGTTGGAATAAAAGCGAAATAACGGCGTGGATTCTTATAAACCGGGTACCCTTGTTCACTCTGTGTATGGGCATTGCAGCGAAGCAATAACTCCGGGTGGCTCCGGAGTTGTCCCTAAGAACATCAGGCATGTCAGTGATGGTATAGACACTCTTCGCCTCTGTGGCGACTGATCAGTTCATTGCGTGTAGCGTTGCCGATCTTGATCTGTAGTCGCGATTCGCGTTAGTAGTAGGAGATAGTACGGGTGTCGACACGCGGGTGGCTCTCACCAGAGAGGAAAAAAGAGCTAGCAGGCGGCAAAGGAGCCTCTTTCCTTTTTTTTCGCGTCCGGTCGGATTGATGTTACAAATTAGTTCGAAATCAAGTGAAAATAATTAAAGAATCCCCATCGTGTGCAGTCGTATCATCAATCCATCGTCGTTCGATACAAAAATGTAAAACGAAGAGGTTTATGTTTTTTTTTTTTGGTAATTCATGTCTTTAGTATTTGATATTTTATTGGATTGGCTTCGACAATATATACAGCTTGTCGGGGAGCTTTCGTTAATTCGTCATAGACGTGGTTGAACCTTGTGTGCGCTGGTTAAAAAGAGCTCGAATCTCTGTTAGGGAAGAAGATAGACAAGAGCAGCAACAGTTAGCGTGGTGTCGATCTGAACAAGAGGTTCGCAAGAGAAGCGGTATGGAATGAAGAAGAAATTCGCTTACGGGCAAATTTAGAAGCTGCATCGACAGGCAAGGCGAACGGGAACGTTGGGTTCAGTCCTTGCTTCAACTGGTTGCAGTAGTTGGTGATGGCCTGCAACCTTTTGGACAGATCGACTGCGTACGTCTGTCCGTTGGCCGCGTTAGGCACGTTGGTCGAAGCTTTACGACCGGCAACCGCTGCAATGATTGCCGGCAGCTTACAGATGCACTCGTTCAGTGAGGCGCACCTAATGTCGGTGCTGTACTGTCCGTAGACGGTAGCGATACATGCCAGCACCAGTGCAGTCGCGATGAACTTAGACATATTGCTGGATCTGAGAGTCTAGTCTCGTTGCGTGTTGGCTTTCGGGATACGACGTAAGAAGCGCTAAGCTCACCTGTATGTGCTGAAAACAAGTTGCTTAGAGTGAGACTCCTAGAGCTCCGTTTTATATCACTCCGAAGCACTTCGGTACAGGCGATGGTGCGATCTTGAAAGGTTCCGATTCCGGTCGCCTTGAGTTCCAACAAACGGCTTCATTTGTGATAACTGAATGAAGGCAAGTCAGATTGGGGAGACACTAGTGTCAACGATAATGTACAATGAGGGATATACATCATAGAGCTAGAACAACGGTTACGAAGCTTCTATTCATACTATCATCCTGTAGTAGGTTGTTTTGCGGAAAACTATCTTCGATGAAAAGGTACTTGACGATCGTGGGAGTTCTTGGAAATTGAATAAATGGAACCTCTTTGAACATTCTCGTCAAATGCACCACATTGTCCAGCCATCGTCAAAAGGACGTTTTGTTGAAATAAATACGAACTATCCGCATGGCTTCTTGAAAATCGAGTACTCTTGTCCACTTTGTGTATGGGATACGTATCGAATTCTATCGAAATAGCGACCACTACAGCAACAGGCATTTTGTTGTAGTAAATACCTTCAACTTATCAAGATTCTTCGTCGCACACACTTTGTCTAAAAGTAAATTCAAATACAATGAAAAGCAAAAGAAAACAAATGGAAACCAAAAACGATAAACCACAACCAAATTCTGATAACAATATTGCACACCCAAACGTAACACACACGCGCGTAGGTTAGCGTATCCTATTTGCAAAAGAAAAACAACCTAGCAAACCCGCAAACACGCAACAAAAACAAAACATCAACCAAAATCCGGCGCCAAGAAAGCAATCAGGCAACGAGCAGTCGGAACTCACTCGGAAGCTATCCGGCGGTGCGCATTTGTTGTGAGAACGCTTAGTAGCAGCAGTAGCAGCAGTAGCAGCAGCAACAACAACAGTAGCTGAAGGAATCGGAAATGCTAGCAGCGGTAGCGCAACCGCCTGATAGCGAACCTTGGTTTTGGTGCGTCGACGTGGAACAGCGGCCGCCGCGGCCCGGCGCAGATACGTCAGTGGACCACTGATCAGTTGGTGTGTGTTGGTTGGTGGTGGCGGTGGCGGAGATAGCGGCACCGTGCTATCGATCGTACCATCGAGGACACTGGCAAAAGGACACCGGCAGCCGCTGTCCGGCTCGGTGCCGGATACGATTCGTCCCGTGATGATGTTGGTTGGGGTTCCCTCGCTCGGTGGTGGGCCGGGTCGGTCCCGGTCCGGGTGCGGCTGGGGAGCGATTGTGACGGCTTGCTGGAACCCACCCGCACTGGCACCACGGCACCACTCACTTGCCGTCCGTCAGTTGGACAGCAGAGGACGGTTGGAGATGCGCGCGCGCGCGCGCCGTGGTAAACCTGAAGAAACCTGGTGCTATCAGTATGCTGGCCATGGACAGCAGGATAGAACAACGCATTTAAGATCATGAGATCATCATTGTTGTGATCGTAATGGGATGTCGAACCCTTGTTCAAGGGTAGTGGATGATTCAATTGCTTGTTTGCCCTGAGTTTTGACACCTTCCAAGCAGCTGCTCCATTCCGTCTGTTCAACACAGAAACACAGCCACAGCTCCTCTCTCGACCGTTGACGACAGTTCTGTTTGGCGATTTCTGTGCCGCGATCGATCGGCGTCGAACGGCGCAAAGCCAATGAGTGTGAAACGAATGAAATGGCCGAAAATATAAAAAAAATATTGGAAAAAATGGCGCCAACTCGCCAACAAACTTTCACATTCCACCACCGAACGGGGTGCGTACGCGTGGTGGATGGATATCGGTGATGATCGGCGGTCTCAACCATTGGGGCCCGTGCACCAATCGATCGAATCGATCGATCGATCGAGCGATCCACATCGACATCATCGACAGTTTCGGCTGGCTAATCGGTGCTCGATGAAAATCAATGACCGGACCCATTCCGAACGGACCACCATTTTCTTATCGCCATTCACCGCCTCCCTCCGGGGGTGAATCATTTCCGGCGCTGGTTCATAAAGTTAATGCCTCCAAAACGGAAAGTGCCACTGCGCTCGACTGGAGTGGCCTGGCACCCCTCCCCGGCCTCAGCCTAATCGGTGCAAATGGGGTGCAGCCCCCCATTGCCGAGCCCCAAATGCGGCTCCAATGTTTTCTTCGTTCGTGAAAATTGTTTCGTTTTCCATTGCCAACCATGGTGGAAGGCATTTTTGGAGCATTTTCGAAGCGTTTCCGAAGCGTGCACTGGATCCGCTGGAACATCTAGGGGACCTAGAAAGGAATTTTCACTTTCATTTCGACGCTTTTCACTTTCCTCTCTCTCTCTCCCTCACTCTCTCGCTCTCGTCGTGTACGCGACGGGATGGGCTCCGATGTTTAGACGACGAAAAGCAAATAATGGTGGACGAACGCAGCATATCGGGCACAGGAAAGCTTCGACCACGCGTACTTCGAGTATATTTGTCTTTCCAAATGATTCCCAAATTCACTCAATCGGCACCCTCGCGAGCAATTGAGATATAAAGAAGAAAGCTCGCCGGTAAACAACGGCTTCAACTGGCCAGCTAGTGTACCGGCCATGGGGCAACAACGCGTGCAGCACCGCTGGATGCTGGATGCAGTTTCATCCATTTTTCCTCTGCGGTGCGGTGACCGCTCAGGCGGCGCTAATGTGGGCCATGGAAATTGACCGAAAAAAGGCGGCACTAAATGGCCCCCAAATGGCCGACTAATGATGCATGTCCAGACGTTGAGTGGACCGACCCGCCGGACTCCCGGATTAACCGAGTGCCACTCATGGTCATTTGGTCGGCTACTGGTTGCCAAACATTTGCGATTCGCTGTTTCCAGTGCAGTGGACAATGGACCGCGAAAGTCACCGCACTCTCGATCTTGTGCCATTTGTAATGTGCCAGAGGACATTGTGGAGCGCTTGCATCATCGATTTGATGATCGTTGCCAGCGAGCAGCGGTTTTTGGGAGTCTGAAATCCATCCGAATACCGCTGGAAAGGTCATCACGGGATTGAGCTGTCACGTAACTCATCTCGTGCAGCCCCTTGCAGTCCAGGAGGGAATACAGGGAAAGGGAGAAGCCAACGGTGCGTTGAATAAACGTGTTTTGGCTAATTTTGCTGTCTCGGGCATGCTGCGGCCGCCATCTCGCTGTTGCACTGGCCAGTGGCTTTTGGTTGCGGGTTTTGATTTGGTATGCGTTGGATTGACATTGTTTTTCGCGACAGTCTTTCGAAATGAGGTCGAATCAGTCACAGATATTATTGCTCCCCTGGTGCAATCATTCACTGTGTTGTTAGTGAACTATCGGTTCATGAATTTTATCCTAATTACATATTTTTCAAATTTTGTGATTATAGCTGAACCTATAAAAATGCTAACAACATTTTGGTTTCTTCTTCTCTTCCTCAGGTACGTGAGCTGACAACCTCTACATTGATGTAATGGAGCAGAATTCCGCAATGAATCGACCAGAGGACTGTGGTAGGATGTCCCAAGCATGCTCCTCGTAGGAGGACATCAAATTAGTTCGATGTAGTTTCTATTCACCGAAAGGTCTACAGCAAGCTACGAAAGATAATGCCATCAGGATACAAAACTTCAGTATTCGATCGAGCACACCGTACCGTGTCAATCTAATGTGTTTCGAATATCAGAATTGGCCGTGAGGTGGTTCCTCAAAACACGTCCTCTCACCAAAAGGAATGCGTGAGCGAGCGGGTGTGGGGCCGGGGCCTACAGCAGGCAAGGTGAAGGTAAAGTGCTGTTGCCTGTGCGCACACATCCCCCAGTGACAGATCATCGCCTTGCCTGGGTTTGGTTTGGAAACTTTCTTCGATCTGCCTCGACGACGCTGATGGTGACGACGGAACGGACCGGGACGGGATACGATATTTACTTATGCTGTGACCCAAATGTCTAGCAATGCGGGTGCTGATGGAGTTTCACCGCACACAGACGCACAACCGTTAGTGTCGCTTCACCACCCATCCACCCACCCCTCGGGGGCCAGAACCGTGATTCTTTCACTCCCACTTTCATTTGGACGCCAGCTCGCGCGCGCTTCGATGCGTGATTTGTTTTTTTTCTGACTTTGCGTGATCTTCGATATATTCTCCTCAACAGGGTGAGGCAAAAAAACTGCAACACATTTAAAACGCCATATATTTTTCATTTTTGTTTGGAATTTTTTGAGTAAAACCAAAAAACGTCGGGAATTTCATAAACTTTCAGAATCAGTTCAGTTTTTTATGGTATGTTACTGTTTGGGTGAATTATGATCTTGAGACGGTAGAAGAAACCATCACTCGTTGCCCGCAGAGTGCTTTGTGGTATTTTGGCTCATTCTTAGAGAAGCGTCTGCATAAACTGTTCAAAACTATGTCATTTTTTAGGTCTAACCTTGCCCTTCAGAATACCGCAAACGGAGAAGTCCTGCGCTTTTTGCGCCCATAGATATTGACAGCCAATGAGACATGGAAATGAAGTGTAAAATGTTTCTTTACGCTAATTTCATGTCTCGGTTGCTTTGAGGGAAGGTACAGAGTCCTTTTAGAATCTCTAGGGATTTCGCATGAATTGTTTGCATTTCTAGGACTGCAATGAACCTTTTAATAGCTTTAGAAACATTAATTTGTTGATTTATATCGGATCCACCGAACGAAAATGTGCGAATAATGTGAAAAATTGCGTGTTATCGCATCTCAACCCATTATCAACCCGGTTTATGGGTCCTGGTGGCCAGCCGAGGGTGTAAATTATCAGTTGACTTTCCTGGAAACTAAATCCCGTATTTTTTTTCGTTTAAAAACTACAGGATAACGAATGGTTTCTCATCAAAGAAAACAAAGTTCAGAATTTCATCACTTGCGGCCAAGCGAAGCAAGGCCTCTTCACGGTCTCAAGACCATAATTCCTCCAAAAAGTAACATACCGTTAAAAAAATAACTGATTCTGAAAGTTTATGAAATTCCCATCATTTTTTGATTTTATTCAATAAAATCCTAACAAAAATGAAAAATATATGGCGTTTTAACTGTGTTGCAGTTTTTTTGCCTCACCCTGTATACGTTCGTTCGGCCAGGTTGACGGAATGACTGCGTGCAATCTCGCCTCCTTCTTGAGTTCTCTGGTGTTTGTCAGCTTGAAACGAATATCTCCAGATCTTCAAACAACTGGGTCTCCCCTCGCTAGCCAGTTTGACAAGACATGCACTCTTCTGTTCAACGGTTGTGGTGTGTGTTGTGGAAGGCCGAGAGCCGAGATTTGGATTAAGCTGGACAACGCAACGCAACGCAACGCAACGCACGCGCCACACTATCAGTGGCGTGTAATAAATTCCAAATTTCTCTTTTTTGCTCTCGACAAGCACCCGGTAGTGTGTGGTGTGGCCACTAATCAGGGGGACCGACTGTGTGCCCCACACACCAGCACCGAATCACTGGGTGGTTTGGTTGGGGGGGTGTCAGTGTGTTTATTTTCTAAGACCTTTTTTTCTCTTGTTTTTCCGCCTTTCGCTGATGCGTTAGCGGGCGCGCTTGGCCCCTGTCCGATGGGGGAAAGAGACGAGCGTTACCGGAGCATCGGATCGTCGGATCGTTTATTTTGTAATTTGCTTTGCTGCGCCACAAAGAAAGGCGAGGGTGGATAGTCGGCAGTAGTAGTAGTAGTAGTAGTAGTAGTAGTACCAGCAGCACCGGTGGCCAGGCCGGCATCCATCCATTATCTTTTAATGTCTTGGGTTTATTATTTCGTGTCAAAATGCTCCGTCCGCGGAGGTCGTACGGTCGGTGCGAGAAAGCGCGATCGAGAAACGTAGAGAGCGAGGGTTGCTACTCTAGCGGCAGATCGAACGTCTTCGCTGTGCAGGAGCGTCGTCGTCGTCGTCGTCGTCGTTGTAACGATTGATGACGGAACGTCGGATGAATTATTCAGAGATACGCGTCGTTACGGGGCGAAAGTGGAGTGTGCGTAAGTGTGTGCGCGGTGGTGGTGGTCCCCGAAGCACCCCTCATGGCACTACAAACGATGAACTATGGATCCTCCTCACCTTGCCCACGAACGAGCGAGCAAACATGTCAAAGGATTGCATTTTAAGTGAGCGAAACGATTTCCTTGCTTTTCCGACCCAGAGCCCCAGAGGCTCACGCATGGTACCACTAATAATAGTGATTTGTGATGCTCAGTCGTTGCGTAAGCGGCACGAAGAAGAAGATGAACGGGTGCCGTGCGGTAGATAATGCATTTTCCATGGCCTGCAGGGGTCACTTTTGGGGTGCGCGAGTGCGATCCTTTCGATTCATGCAACTCCAAATGAAAGGTTAATGCAACGCGGACGGCTCGAAGCATGTCGTTACTCAACGGAACTGGTCTTGCCGTTCAGGTATTAACGTTCGGGAAATTTCTTTTGTGTAAATCCTTACGGACGTTACTCAATGCGCCACAGTAGTGCGCTAGTTGGATGAGCGCAAAAAAAAAAAGAGCGCATTTCGTTATTTTCCATCGCGTCTAACGTGTCTGTGGCCTCTGGCCACAAGACATTTCCGTATCGTCACAGCACGTGCCCTGGCCAGACGTTGTCTCTCGCCCGAAGGTGAAGCGAAAGTGAAAAGCGATAAAGTGTGTTTTTCCTGTACCTCTTGCATACCTGCAACAGCAGCGCGCGCGCGCGCGCACGCGTTGGACTGAACTGCCTGCGATGCTGCCGCATCATCTTGTGGCGGTCGTTTCGAATTTCCCTTCGCTTGGCCATCCCGGGCCGTGAGAGCCCTTTTTTGGTAGATCTCGATCTTGCTCGAGGCACTAACTTGGGAGCGGAGGACGCCATTCTTTTTCAACAACTTCTCACCGACCGGGCACCACCAGAGCTGCCTGCTGGCCCACTTCAGGTCTTGGACTGCGCTCCGTTGGCTTTCACGATGGCACCACGAGGAGTTGCCAGGTGGTCGAATGGTGTAGCCCGTGGCATGCATGCATATCCGGCCTTAATGGCCGATGGCCACGTGCGTGGCCAGCCATTGCCGGTGGCCATGCTGGATATTGTTGTGTGAATTCCTTTCCCACTTCCTAGTGCATCCTCTCCAGTGGCTTTTAACGAGCTCGCTCGCTCGCTCGCTCGCTCAGTATGCACATCGTTGGCACCAGAGTTGCAAGGGCCCTGACGGTCGTCGTATGTGTTGACCGACCGGTTGGCCTTACTAGTAGTAATTGGGCACTCAATGGGACTGGATTGGACTGTGGTCGGTAGCTGGTGGACCTAGCAAGAGCAACTGGATTGTTTGCGTTTAGATTAAAGCCCTGCGTCTGTAGACGACGAGGTCCGAGATCGTTAATCCACTCCCGGAGCATACATGGCCGCAATCTATGGTAGCTTATCTTAGCGCAAGGCTAGCTAGAGTTCGGTTTACACGAAAAAGACGGCAGAGCGGTGGCCCCGTTTCGATGGCTGGTTGGCTGGCGCACGGTACGACCTTTTGCGCATGAAGAGTGCTTACTCCCGGCCATTTTTTTTACTTCCCTCTTAGTTTCAGCGCTAGTAGAAGGATGGCTCTGCACCGCGTTCGCCGTGTTGTCTTTCCGATCGAAAGACGGAGAAAGCGAAAGCAAAATGCGCCTTTGCTTGAAAGGATTCTGTCACCGCTCTTTACCCTCGCGGGTCCTGTTTGGCGTCGTGACAGTTTGAACGAAAGTCGTTCCCAGTTCCCTCGTCTTGCGCGACAACATTCGCTTCGCACGACAACATTCGTTTTTCCTTCAACAACCACCTTCCTTTAAAGCTCTGTTTGCTCTAAAACACCACTGTTTTAGCGATTTTTGAAGGATAGAGAGAGATGGTGATGTCTGTTGTGATGTGTTTATGCGCGCAAAAGTGCTTCGGTTTGAAGCACAATAACCACAACAACCCACAACCGGGGGTTGTCGACGTACAAGACACGGAGCGTGCGCGCACGCGTCAACTTAACGCGAGCCAGCGAACCATGGAGCCCCCGCCACTACTCTCCCGGTACTTCCGGTTCTGCATTCGATCGTTCGTTCGTTCGTTCGTTCCGTCGATAACTGCGTAAGGTCGACGCACACGTTACGCGGGAACAGAGAAGCATAAAAGCGCGGTGCACTCTCCCTCGGCCAAGGCGATGCGGGTACTTACTTGTTGTTCAAAGCATTAATCCCATACAACGAAGACTCATCATCGGCTGGCGTGTCGCATTAGACGCAGGATGGATGGAGGAGGAGGATGACGAGACGATCGGCGGTGAACGTGGCGATGGAGGCGATGCAGGCTGCCACCACTAGTCTCCGACTGCCAACTGGGAACTCACTTCTGATGCCGATGCCGATACACCGACTGTCGCTACGTTTTTATCTCGATCGGTGCGATCGCAAAACGTAAGAGAAATTAATGTACTTTTCCACCCAAAACCAACCAAACCTGTCAAACGCTTGGGGCGGGAGCCGTACACTACAAGGACACAGACACAAATCGATCACTTCGAATGCTGCAGCGGTGCGATGTTATCACCGATGCTGCGGTTGCTGTTGGTTCGCGCTGGAGCACAATTGAGCCTCTGAGCTCCACCACACATAGACACACTGCACACTAACGCACTGCACACGCAATTGCAAACACTTGCTGCTTCTCACATCACACCCAAAATGCGGTTAGGCCCCCTAATAATGGCCAATATCTCAGCTCGCTGCTCGCTGATCTTCCTAATCTCTAATCGCCGAAAATCGCCGTTCCTCTTTGTTATCGCGCCCGGGGTTCGTACGCTCGATGCAACGCGGCGCGATGTCTCTTTCGGTGATTGCACTTTTAACGCCACAAACGCGGGGTGGAGCAGCTAGGTAGGTAGGTGGAGGTAGAGTATGTGGGCGATGGAACTGTGGAAAAGCGAAGCAAAGAGGAGCAGCACACGCTCCTCACGACCAATAAGCGGAAGCTTTCCTTTTTGACCTGACCTGCTGTGGTGGACGATGACGACGGCGACTGACCACCGCTTTCCGCTTTTAATTGTGCGCCCCGGCGGGGTAGCCTTTTTGGGGGGGGCGGCGGAGTGAGGAAAAGTGGAAAAGCTTGATCACTTTTCCTTGAGAAATTCGAGGTCTAGGCGATAAGTGGGGACTGGTGACTTATCGATCTGTATGATGGAATGATAACTCGATCGATTGATCGACAGAACACACTTGGAAAAGTGGGAAAATTTGGACGGGACAGAACGGACGAATCACGCACGCACTCACACACTCTCGTCTACTCGCGGCTCGCTGGCTCGCGGGTTGGCTGGACGCGGGTTAGTTTTCCTTTTTTGCTGCCCTCTAATTTATCGATCGCGGGCACTCGCACACATACACTGAAACACACTCACAAATGCGCACTGTACAGGGCAAACTCTCTTTTTCGTTCACTTTGCCGCCTTTTAATTATACGATCATCACTTCCGTATTTCCGCTTCAACTCGCTAGCTGGCTGGCTGGCTGGCTGACTGGCTGGCTGGCTGACCGGTCTTGCGAGAGGCCTCGTGCTTTATCACGTTTCTTGTCTCTTTTTTTTTGGTCCGATCCAACTCGATCGCTCCCGCTTTGCTTGTACCGATTTGGGAGGAGAGGTTTTTTTTGTGTTGCTCCTGTGGTTCCTGCTGCGAGAACACAGCACCTCGAACACAATTCGAACACTCGCGCCGATTGTTGTGATGTTTTGCAATTTACTGCGCCACTGCTAATCCGCGTACCGTACGATCCGGCGACCCGTTACTCCTTGGCACGGGATGGAATTCGGCAATCCGGTGGGCTTCTCCGGTAGCTATCGACAGGACAATTGTGCGCCGATGGTGTGATTCGCACGGACGCACGAACGACTCTTGAAGATCCCCCCCAATGGTGCTGGTGCGCTGGTGTCTTCCCTTTTTTGCGCTTTGCTGTGGACTCCGGTGCGGTGCGGTGCGGTTCCCGTTAGGTTGCGCTGCGTGTTGCTGTGGCTCTTCCGTACCGGTTCGCTGCTGAAACGTCTCTGAGCCGATGGTTAAGGTGGCCACGAAGATTTGCTTGCCACCAGACAGCACACCGAGAGCACACCGAGCCGACGTCGCCGTAGCTGCTGCTGCTGCTGCTGCTGCTGCTTTCCCCTTCTACTTCGGCAGGCCATTGATGGGGCCCCCCGGGGGGGGGGGGCTTGAAACGAAGTGGTTGGCTAAAAAATAAAACAAGCCCCAAACACATACATGTAGCGTGATCGTGATCGTACACGGTGCCTCTGGTCCGGTTCGTCACGTATCCTCCCGTTGAAGTCTTTCTGTTTCCCTCAGCGGAACTATGGGCAGTCGATACTTTAACCAATTTAGTTGAATTTTAATGAAAACTGATGCATTAATTCGTGTTAAAAATCGTTTATTAAAATGATTAAGAGTATGTTAAATGTGTTTAATACATTAAAAAGCATAAAAAACGGGTTTAAAATCGCAATTTCTTTGTCAAACGATTAACACCACTTAGTAAGTCTTTCCAGGGGAACAGATTTGACTTGCATTTTATTATCCCAAGTTGCTAAATACCTGTTCGTTGTATTTTAACCACCCTCAAGCAGCACAGTGTGACCCCCGCGAAGGCGAAAGCTATTGTGTTCAGCGTCGCGTTTGCTTCGGCTGCAGACAGACGAACATTCGTACGATCGGCAAGTCTGTCGTCGCGAATTCCCATTTCTTCTCGCCTCCATCTCGCTCCCTCTTTTGTGACAATTCCAATAAAAATTCCTTCTGAATGCCTTCTCGAAGAACGATTATGCGGCGGTTTTTTGGCGCTGCCGTTCAGCTCTCTGAAGGCGAGAGCCATTCAACTCATCGGGAGCGGCGGGGTGCTACTAAACGACACCATTTCCTGATCCTTTTCCTTCCTTTTTTCATTCGTTCGCTTGTCCCCTTGTACAATCCTATGCGACGGAAGGAGAAAAAGCGTAGAACGAACAGCAGCAGCAACAGTATTGCCGGTTGCCCTTTGCGCAAAAGTAGGTCACAGGATGAAAGCAACAGCACCAAGGCAAGGAAACCAGTTCATCACGCATTGGCAGAGAGCGCGCGCGGTGTGTTTGGGGGGGGGGGGGGGGGAGCGTTACAACGGGGGGTTGAACATTTCGGTAAAGCTGATGATGACCCCGATTTTGTTTATTTCTTTCGAAAACCACCTTGCGCGGCCGCACAATCCGCAACAACTTGTTTCAACTCACAAGGCGAGCGCGCACACACGCGGGCTCAAGGGTGTTTCTTTTTTTTTTTTTTGGGGGGAGTGCAATGAGACGATTGCTCCAGGTCGTTTGGGGCTTGGACCTGTTGAAGTGTGTTCTGTTGGTAGGCGCAATCACTTGTTGCCCTGGCGTTGTGTGGCATGTCTTGCACGTTTGGGTTTGGATTTCGGAAAGCATGCCATCACCATCATCATCATCATCATCACCATCACCATCATCAGGCAGACGCATTTCAGAGTCTCCCGAGTTGTTATTG
The DNA here is from genome assembly GCF_943734665.1 of Anopheles aquasalis. NCBI lineage: Eukaryota > Metazoa > Arthropoda > Insecta > Diptera > Culicidae > Anopheles > Anopheles aquasalis. Next base: position 18,138,223 of record NC_064877.1, read on the forward strand.
ATATGCTCCTACGCGTTCGTGAAAGCATTGACAGGATCGATCGATCGTTTGGACCACACCCGTGCGCAGGATTGCTGAGGATTGGTTTGCATAATGGTGGCCCCGATTTATGATTAACCGCCAATCTATCCAATTCCTCCAAAAGCTCTCGTTAGTGCGGGCGCACGCGCGCCTAAACTTTGACGTTTTTAGTGGTCACTCTCTTCCCCCATTTCTCCCCTTTCTCTATTCCCCTTCAATCGCTTAGCTCACTGGCCGCTCCGTAGCGGACGAACCGAACGAAGACAATTTAATGTTTTATGGATCTTTCATAATCACCGTTCGGCTGACGGGGTCGATGTGGAACCCCCCCCCCCCCCCCCCCCCCCGCGGGCGTCCAGTGATGCATCATAGGTGATTGGGAAGCGAACGAGCGTCTCCACGACCACACGAGTCACACACATGCCGTGGCGCGACGATTTATGGCACTCGCGAGACGCACAAACCGCGGCGCGCTGACCTGGAGCTGCGCCGCAACTTTCTTTACGTTATGTCCTCGACTCGCCTCACCTGGGCTCTCTGTTTCTAGCACGGCCAGCCGTCCAAATACGACGCAATTGACGCTCTGTGAAGGTTCGTGTTAATGGTGGCGGAGGGGGCCAATTCATCTCTTTCCGATTTGGATGACGAATCGCGCACCGCAACGTGGTGATAAAGACCTGGCGCGGACCTGTAGGAGGACGGGAATGGGAGCGTGAGCGCAAGCGAACGAACGAAAATCGTGCCGCTGCTCTACGTCTACACAACAGTACCTTCCAGGCGTGCTCCGCCGGAGCCATTCCGTTTGGTCAACGCAATGGGTGGAAGGTGGAGACGCAGGGAGGAAGTCTTACTTTCACTTGCGTTCGGATCCGTTTTTGGGATAGCGAGCGAACGATAGTGGAGCATTGGCGACCGCACCGCACCGGTTCCACGAGCTTCTTCTCCTCTCGCTCTCTCGCACTCCATTGTTGGTGATTCAATAGCCGGCAAGTCTCTGGATGTTGACCGGACCAGATCAGATCGGAGGCAAACACACCACTGACAGCTAGGGTTCCTTTTGTCGCTAGCGGCCCACTTGGGCGGTGGATGAGATCCTCATCTACATCTGGGTTTTGTGGAGCACTGTAACTTCTGTCCACAGGTGGTGGCAATAGAAGCGCAACCGCAACAATGACCACAATTCACCATTCACTGGCCACTGACCAGGAGTATCACCTATGTAGATGGAGGATGCCAAGCTCCAGAAAAAGCCAAAAAATCATATTGTTTGCCAGCAGTTGGAGCTTTTACTTTGGTTGGCCCCTCGGGAGCCGATTGCCAAATTTCGTAACCGGGAACTTGCAGATCATCACGAGGTGCTGCGGACGGTGACGCGACGCTCTCGTGTTCGAAGGGGTTGCTTTCGGAACCACGAACCACCGGCGTGTACTTGGCAATCGTTGGCCAGTTGGCCAGTTGAATCGGTATCCGGTTTTCGCAAATCCCTATCGAGCGAAGCGATCGTGCCTTTCGCGCACTCATGCTACTTGCTTCCGATTGGACATTGAATGCCTCGCGAGTACCGTGGTGAGCCAGCAACAACAACAATAACACCGAGCCGAGCGTCTATTTACGGACCGGAAGATGGGGGCTGCACACACATTGGCGTGGTCCAACCAGGAAGTGGATCGGGAAGTGGACCCTGACTTTAAGTTGATTGGGAACGAAGGTTCGAGCAAAAATTCACGGCGCCAGCCCTGGTCTGCCCATGAGCGATTGATAGTGATGGGCCTGGGGCTCGGCTAGCTGTGTCCGAGTCCGGGTCCGGTCCGGTCCGGTATAGGCGGTGTTCCAATCAACTGTTGCAGCAGTTGTAGCGCCTTGCTGGCCTTCTTGCGTGACTTGCCGGCTATACGCGCATAGGCAATCGACCTTTCGGTCATTCGATGGTGCGCCGTTGCGGGAGCGCCTCTGCGGAGGTTTGCCAACGACGAGGAGAGGCCTCCAGAGCGGAGGGGCTTCCAGAGCTACGTGCTCCGGCACACGTTATCGATCGCAATGCTGCAACCGGCTGGTGGTAGATACACACCAGTTGCCCCACGATAAACAAGTTTTCTCTCCCTCTCTCTCTCTCTCTCTCTTCTTCTGGGACCTTTCGAGGTTATGGATTCGACTTCGAGGACCATTTATTGAGCCTTTTGGGTTGTGTTTGTCCATTTTGATTCGATCGACGAAAAGTGACATTCTATTTGCACACGCGTGACGCACGGTTACGATCCGCGTATCTCCCGGTGTTAGAAAGCGAAAGCAGCAGACTGGGAGCAGTTGGGGACGGGGGATCGCGCCTGTTGCGCCATTAGCAGCCGCATGATGACTTCTGGTCGTTCGGGGAGAGTGGAACTCGATCCAGACCTTAACGATGTGTCCTCCAATTATTCTCTCCTAAGTTCAGTTCCTCCTCTTGCAGTTGGATGTTTTGCTAAAATATAGGTTAGCTGCCCTCAGTCGCGCCTAAACGGTCCGCTTAACCGGCTGCTTAAACACCCCTTGACCACCCAAGGGACCGGTCTGCTGCGGGATGTGGTTAGTCTCCGGAACAGCGTCTCATCCTGCGTAGACCTGCTGCTGCTGCTGCTGCTGCTGCTTCGTGCAAGGTGCAAGAAGTAGCACCTCCTCCCTACCGCACACCAGCGCAGACCAATGTTTCCTCATTTACCATCAATTCACACATCCGAGCACTTCGGAAGCAGCACCGACACACCATCAGGCGATCGTCCGCGTCCGCGTGCTATCACTATCGGTAGTTCCGAGCCCGAGCTCGAGCCCGAGCCCGAGCCCTCACACCGCACTGCACCGTGGGCATGTGTCAGAAAGTGAAAATGCCTACCGGAAAGTGAAATGGTGGCTGGCTCGCTAGACAACGCGGTAGTGTACAATCGACGACTACGACGACGACGACGACGTCTGCAATCGTCCATGACGAGGATGGTTGGTGCGTGTGCCGATAGCCATTCCTCTCGCCCCCTCACCCAAATTCCAGCCGGAACCAGCGACGGAAAGGCGATCGTCAAATCGTATCTGTGTGCGCGGACGGAGATGCGACTGGACTGTGCGTGTTCCAGCGAGCTAGCTCGATAGGTAGCTAGCTAGTAGACTGGAGGGCTTTTCACTTTCATTCGGCAAACGCACCACAGAAGATGAAGAATGAATGGTCACCGTGAGTTGATGGCTTGTTCCGTTCGTAATGGTCCGGATTGACAAGCCAACGACAGCCACTTGGTTCGATGGATCGCTGCCGAGCATCGACTGAAAGATGCATTTATGGTACTGGTCTCGGGTGATATCCAAGGAGTGTTTGGTCGTTTGGTGATAATCGTACTCGACCACCGTAACAACTTTCTTGCATCCTCTTTTTGACAGTTCTCAGTGAAATGATATGAAAAAAAAACGACTCTAAGCTCAGTGCAGGAGTCTCGTGGATACAAAGAGACTGATTGCAGCAACTTTCGCCCGAACTCCGAGGATCCTGTGCCCCGGCAGCGCACTGACACGCCACACAATGTCGTCGGAGCGCGGAGTAACACGTGTGCATTATTTATGATGCCCGCACCGCACAGGCAAGCGACACGAGTCATCTATTTTTTGGTCATCGAAATCGGACAATGGCCTGCAGCCAGCCCGGACAGGGGGTTTTACCGTTTTACAACCAACAAATATCTTGTGTGCGCCATTCCACCAGCACTTTGTAATTGAAAACGTTAACATGCGGCTGCACGCAACCTCGCGGCGCAGTTTGCTGGGCTTTCACCGCTTTGCGCCTTCAACCTTTGTTTGGTTGGTCGGCTCGTTTTTCGGGCCGGGAAGGGAAAACTTGACAAGGAGCTAGTGGAAAACTAAGCTACACGCCCCCGCCTCGAAACACTCGATTTCAGTTCGCTTGCGAGGACGATGTTGTTGTTGTTGTGTTGTTCGCATTCGCAACAAATGCGTGTTTGTTTGCTGATGACGAAGTGCGTGGCCGCCAGGTGCGTAACACACAACCCCCCGTCAGAGAGAGAGCAATAAAAACGCTCCGATCGCTTGATGACTGCAATCCTAGGAGCGTACACTCGTTACCACATCGCACGCTGGCTTATCAGACGCATGTTGAAGAGTCTAGTCGCAATCTTTGCTGCTGCTGTAACGTCATCTTTTGGGATGCGAATGAATTTTTTAAAGTAAAGCGAAGTCGATGTTCAATTAATCAATATTCAATCATTCAATTGATTAGCAACACAGCATGCTGCGTTAATGTTGACCCAGTCTCGCTCGCTCGATCGCCGATATCGTTCTACTGAACAGCGTCTTCCCCGGGAGTGCTCCAGTGAAGAGAAGTGGTCCATGGCGTTCGAAATCGATAATTAAGATCTCGGAACCGGAACTTGGGTCAAGCTACAGCGAGCCAGCATTTCCTCTTTATTTATGTTAATTGTTTAAGTGTGAACTGCTGCGTATTATCAGTGGGCCAATCCATTCCAACAGTGCCCTATGGACTGGAGTCGGTCCGAATCGGAAGTATGCCGGCAATCGCACCGCACGGATCGCACTCCGGTTACGAAACGCCCTACTGTGCCTTCCGTGGGCCAACGATTAGATGTAATCTCCTCTCCTCGGTAAACGCTACACAACGACTACTCGCCGGCAATGGCGCTGATAACGTTCGAGCTTCGGCTTCGACTTCGGTGGCGCTAATTCTATTTCCATCGAGTGAGCTGTGCATCCTATATTTGCGATCCAATATAATAGTCACTTTCTCTGTAATGATCGTCGATCGTGCTTGTCTGTTCGTTGATCGTGGAAGGGAAGGGAGCGATGAGATCGTGCTGGCTGATATCGATGCCGGGTGTTGAGTTTAGTGATTCCGCGTGCAGCACTAAAGGTATGCCAGCGATAGGGTAGTAAACGGTTCGTTCGTCAGTTCCGGTAACACTACGTACGAGGTGGTGTTACGGAATGTTCGAGAGCAGTACGCACCTCGGCAAAAGGACTCGATGACGGTGGTGGTCGTAGTATGGATATTTCATTCGATTGTTGGACCAACTATGATTCGATGTGTTCGAATGTGATCGTTTGAAGGAACGTTTACATTCGTCGTTGAGCCAGTGTTGGTGTCGTTTTCCTGATTTTGTCCTGCGTAAATCGCACTTTTTGCGCCATTTTTAACTGTAGGAAAATCCAAATAGGTAACATGTTGTACCATGTTGTACACACAGATTAATACTTCTTGTGTTTAGGTAATTTTAAATAGATGTCTTTTCGAGCAAAACTGTGATGGTTTTGCTGCTTACCTGCATCGTTGTTCTGTTTGTTGTGTTTTGCTAGCCAGTTCGTTTGAATTGGCAACACAAGCTGCTGACAAATGTTGCAACTTAGGCATTTCGCACTGCATTGAATTAAGCGACTATGACGTGCACGATCAATAAAGGTGTTATTAGCTGGATTGAAGACATCCTACAAAGTAAATTATCAGTTTCTTCTTAAAGAAAATCTTTGTTTTTCATAAATCTTGAGCAAAAATATTATAAAAATCTATTTGATGTAAACATCTGGATACAACTTAGATAGCGAATATTATTCCGGGCTTATCCGGTGCAAAATAACATGTAAAACTACTATAAGTTGTTATGTAAATTTAATTGAAATTACTATCCAGTAACTTTAGGCCACACGAACAATAGCGGCACTTTCCATCGAATTCTCCATATACTTTTGCAAATTCGAATGTAATGCTGTGAGCCGAAAAAAGCGAACATGTTAATGACGTTCCCGTAGCCAAAATTGAGATATTGTAAGCCGTATTTCCGTCGATCGCTAGCCGAAGCTCACACCAAACCAAACCTAACAATGCTTGATGAAGGGATGATCACACGACCTCCCAAACCGTGCTTCAATTATGGTTCCACCGCCGCCACCCTACCTTGCTGCATCCGTGATCCACGGTTCGATTGTCCGATCGGACCGAAGAGCAGCATCGTGTAACGCCTTGCATGATGATGCATGATGTGCGCACGTCTATAATGATATAGGGCCCCTATCCACGAGAGCCTGGCAAGATAAAGCCATCAAACGCAGACTCACTCCATGACGCCCCTGCTGCAGACAGCTGCCGATCGAGCCACTACCTACTTCCGATCCGAAAATCCGGATGGAAACTCGTCTATGTGCGCGCGGGCGCGATCAAGCGATCCATCATCGGCAATTAGACATTGTTAGCGGTGGCGGTGCGTGCGTACCTTGCGTAACGCCGCGTGTACCGAGAGCAGTTCACAGGCCAAAGACAGTGCTTGTCGATGATGATGATGAAAAAGTGCAACAGCAGCAGCGCAGCTTTGGCAAAACGGAACTGCGAATCGAACCTGGCGTTCTTTCTCTTTTCGGTCACTTCCGCATCCGGAGCGAGACCCTCGAACAGCGTGCTCTCCGGCTCCACGACGAGTCTCTATCAAAAGCACGATTGCAAAGCTTTTTACTGCCCATCCGGACCACTCGTTTTCCGGCGCGCTCCGTAATTGCTTTATATTGATTGATGATGATTTAACGATGGCATCCTCATGATGGCATGAGGAGACGTTGCGATGCAGGAGGAAAGCAAGGAGGTGTAGCATCCTCTTTGGCATGTTAGCAGTGCTGCGGCGATAACTGATTACACACTGGTGTCCCGCGGACTGGCCATCCAGTCGCGAATGACCCACTCACTCGAGATTTCCAATTGCTGCTGCTGCTGCTGCTCTCTCCGTCCATCTGGTACCACCTCAAATCAACGGTCGCCGGGCACACACTCTCCTCGACCAACCGAACCGTGGCGACGGTAAATTTGGACGAAATTTCACCCCGAAAAAAAAATCCGGGGCCACGGGGGTTTGTGAGCACTAACCCACCCATTTTCTGAATAATTACATCTTCACCGAAGGGGCCACCAAAAAAAAGAAGGTGGCCGAACTGGTCGGTGAAATGGCGATTCACTGTGATCGAGCGCAGATGATAAGGTGATGCGCGCATTCGCGCTTGCTACTCATTGCGAAACTGGGCCTCTTGCAGGCAGACATCACTCTGCATCACTGTTGCCACGGATGTGCTGCTGTTGTTGTTGCAGCAGCATTCATTTATGACACCCGACCCACTCCTTGCGACTCCGGATAATGGAACTTTAAAATGGGATGAACTCTCTATCTTCTTTCCGATCGATCCCAGGGAAAAACCAAGATTTTGTGGCGTGCCCGCAGGATGATACCCCGAAGATGGGGCTGGCGATACGCAACAATAAAAAAAAGTTGAAAAGAATAATATAATTCGGTCAGCAATTATGTATGAAAGATCATAATTATGCACGCGGCAGCGCTCCCTGTGGTGTGGCCTCTCCAACGAATCTGAATTGCAGACCGAATGACTTTCAAAGCCGTTCAGGAAGTGCTAGCGCGTCATGGCGTCATGGCCCAGCAATCCTTCGCCACTATGCAAATCGGACACGGGTAAAGCACGCCCGGTGCTGCACTCGTTGGCTGCATTTCCGGCAGTTGGCGCCAACGCGAACGGAATTTGCCGTAATTAGCTTCCCCTGTTTGGGAGCTCACCAGAGCGGGATTGGTGGTGGCGGTGGGGATGGCATGTCCGCTACGGAGATTTTACTTTCATTCAAGTTCAAGGGAGGGCCGGCCGTTGGGCCCAGGGTTTCGCTTTTCATGTTTACCTTTCCCTGCCTGCGCCACGCGCACGGTGTTCCCTCCGTTCGAAGCTTCTGCAATCGCGAAAGAGGGTGCACCGGAGCGAGGCGGCGCGATCGTAATTAGGTGCGGGAATGGAATGGAGTGCTAACCAACCGGAGGTAGCGGCATGGTGGCCGCAAAATGGCAGCAGCAGCAACAGCAGCACGAGAAGGAGTTTCATTCTTCAATTCCTTGTCACGGTGCCCATTGTGACCGTTCAATCGGCATCCGCAGTCCTCACTCACATCATTTATGCTTTCTTCGAAGGGCACTTGGAGCACAGCCCTTGGAGCGCTCTGTCGCTGTACGCTGCGAGCACTACTAGCCCCGCTGTACCGTCTGACCTAGACATCGATCGATGCCACCGTTTGTGCCAGGGCTTTTCACACGATGGGCACGGATTCGAGCAACAGATCGAGAGGCCCCCGGTGCTGGCCAATCCCGAAATGCGGTCAATGTTTATGCACCGCCAGTGTGGGAAGGTCCCGCGCGTCGGAAGCCGATTCGATTCGATGCAACCAACGGTCCGGGGCTGGGAGTGGGCGCCACCGGCCATAATCGGTTTGATTCGCTCCTCATCATCATTCATCACCAACGGATCGGATCGGATCGGATCGTCATCGGCAACATCAGTGCCGCCAGCCAGCGAGAGGGAGAGAGGAGGGGAAAGGGGTATCATAGCCGCGAGCCACATGAGCTCAATTAGCGGCTCAATTTCGATTCAATGCGCCACAAGTGCTTTGTGGCTTTCGATGTTGGTAGCGCCAACATAGTTTTCTCACGTTTTGCGATGCGATGTTGCTTTTGTGGTGTACCACCGCCATCACCTGCGGCACCGACACAATTAGCATCATCTTCTGTTGTTTTCTCGCCCGGGCAGCAAGCAAAATGTTGTATCAGAGTGTCCGATGGATCGACGATGAACGCGATGCGCGGCATTACTTCTTTTCACCAAGTTGGCTGCATTTTATGGACTCAATTAAGGGCAAAGCGCGCTTGGATTGATGTCAAACCGTTTGCACCGCGGTATGATTGGTGGCTTTCAAAGTGATGCGCCCGCTGATCAAGACATTAAGACGACGGAGAAGCAGTCTCGTGAGCACGTTGGATGTTTTCATTTTAAGGCGGCACTGTCTCTCTGTTTTTTTTGTGACTGCGTCGTATGCTGTCACTCCTATCTGTCATTAATGATTATTTTTAAAGCGATAAGCAATTCCAATTATAATCAATTCGATCTACTGTCCGATACCGGCCTTCCAAAAAGACGTCCATGGAGTGTGACGATTCAGAATAACAACTCCTTAACATCGAGGCACAATCGCATCACCGGACTATCATTGTAACGCTCTAGATCACAATCGCAAATCGCGCCAACAGATGTAACGCAGCAGCTGCGTGGTTGTTGCGTAAGCAGCTGGCGATGCAGCCGACAGAGAGAAAGAGAGCCCATTATGTGCTGCATGCGCGCACCCACTACCCACGTCATCGGTCGCATCATCATCATCGTTGCTACTTCTTATCCTGCCCTGTGGTTAGATTTGATCGCCCACCGTCCATCGTCCAGCGCTTCACGCCATCGCCATCGGTTATCGGTAGGCCGAGAAGAAAGGTTTTTATCACCACAATCACCACCATGTTTGATTGTTATGCGCGTTCGCGTTTGCCGATGCTTTCCAATGCTTCACTTTCTCGATGATGCAGGAGGATCACTGACCAGTGACGCTGGTATGATTTATGATGCAACCGTGCGGTCCGGAGGATCGAATAATCCTTCACTAGGGAGGAAGAGGTTTCACATCCTCACTCTCTAAAGCGATCTCGAACATCTGTTGTGGCGATTGTTTGCCAAAAAAAAACCCGCTAAAAGCCCTCTCTTGTTTGTTTGAACGAGGCTCATCTCGCGAAAATTGGGCGCCAATCAATCAACGAGAGCTCGTAAGATGGCCGCAATGTCCGGCGTGTGCTGGTGCGCTTACTTAGCAGCCGGCGTGCGGGGTTAATGATGCAATGTAACTGGATACACTGGAACTGGTTCACACGCCATCTTGCTGGAGCAAGCACGGTAATGAACGCAACACATTGAATCGAGTAGAGTGGCGGGCGAAGTCGTTGGCCGGATCAGAAGGAAATGCAAAACCGGGACAAAGTGTTGTCGTTTCCCAGCTGCGTTGGATCCGATTTCAGCACCCCGCGAGTGGTGGCCACTCTGGTGGTGTTGCGCAAAATCGGGCTAAGATCGCTCTTAGGAAATCGCTGTAAGAAGTGGCAAGAAGTGGAACTTCCTTCCTTCCTTCCTTTCGATCCATTCCGGTCCGAACGCTGGTTGGTAGGTGTGCCTCAACCTCCATTAACGTAATAGAAGCTGTCGACGCCGGTTTGCGCCGGGTGCCTGCGGTCATCGACAAGTCGATCGATCGTTAACGCTGCTGGCCAAACATCCGTAAATGCCTGCACTTACGGTTGCAGCAGTGTACCGTGTAAGGCCACCAGTCGTTGACAGGAAATTGGATTCCTTCCTCTAGTGTCGCCACCACCACCATCACCGAGTAAGCACACGGCAGAGTTTGAATTACGGAGTCGGTTAAGCGCATGTCGCGCGGTCAAGTATGCGGCAACATCGTGAGGTGAGTTGATCGAGCGACCGGCTGCCCTCCTCAGCAACGCAATGTAAGCTGAGCGGAGCGTTCAAGGTTAGGGCTTGTTGCACTTGCGGGGTTGCACGGTTGATGGTGACAAGTGTTTCGACAGCGCGTGCTCGCGATGGGATCAGATCAGCGAGCTGGAGAAATCATAATCTTCACACACGGACACGTCCAGCAGCGGTAACGATGGTGGTGACACTGAGGCACACCATGGAATGCGAGAGGAGATTTGTGGATGCCCTTGAAGATTCGTTAGGCACTCCCCGGGGTCCTACTCGTTACCACCGGACCGGAGTGTCTGCTGGATGCTGTTGGTGTTGCTTGCTTGCTTGCACAAGATTAACGCGGAAAGACATTGATCATTCATTCGGGCGTGTCGTCGCGACAGACCGACGCGCCCAAAGAAAGCCGTCGGTCCGTCCGCGGGTGATCTTGAGGAGTGGCGATTGTGGTACGACGACCTTCGCGGTGCAATGCTAATGTACGGCAACAGCGGTTGCCTCTTGCAAAGCCCTCGAGGGTGTAACGTTCGGATGAGAGGAAAGTTTAGTTTTTTTTTGTCGTTCAGTTTTGACGATTACGAAAATGGCTATCGGCCGTTTGTTGGTTAAATAACATCAACCAAAGTCGCAACGGCGCGGCGCGTTAGCCTTCGGCTAACCTCGAACGGCAAAAATGGGATAAAGGAACGACCAGCCCGGTCACGAGTGCCGGCCGGTTTTTTGTTGCTTTTCGGGGGGGGGGAAAGCTCTACAGCAGATCGGTAGTGTTATGCAAGCCTTTTGTCCGGTTCCGATGGCTGATAGCGTCCAAGAAAGGTTTTACTATCCGGTTATTTGCCTAACAAGCATTGGCGGTGCGCCCTTACCGGATAAGGACTTTCTAGTAGCCGTCCCCCGGGAGAGGTTTTGAGAAAGTTTATCAATAATTTATTGATTTTTTTATTGCGGTAGTGTATCAAACCTAATCGGAGCTATCGATCGTGAGTTATGATGAGAACTGATCTCGTTTAATGGTCATCTGATTTCTTTCGATTATTTAACGTGTAATCGAGTTAAGTATTCTCGTTTCTATTCGCAGCATGCAGGACTTTCTGTGACGAGAAAGGAATTTTGGTTTCACGATCGTCAGAAAACTGAAGATCGCGGTTGCCACAGGGTCACCCTGTAGCTATAGAAGATTTTATAGCATTGCATACCTTCAGGGGTTTAAAATTAGTGGCAAAACCACCAAACCCTTGAGAACGAACTGTTGGATCGTTGGTGACTGACGCGTAAATTGGTAGAATTTTGTAAAAATAGGTAAAACGAAACAGAGATAAAAAGAAATCAGACTGTGACGAATTAAGTGGTGAAGTTAGTGCAACGTAAGTGATGATTTTGAATTGTTTGGTAGAGCAGTTCAGCAGTATTATACGATCAATGATCGTGTATTCCTCCGGGAAAGATTTGTAGAATTTTTAAAACCCTAATAGTTCTGCAGAGATGAACAAGCTGCACTTATCAACGTATTCACAACGTATTCATGCTTATCTTTCACGACAGTCAAAGAAGCAACTCTACGTGTATAACGGTTTTTGTGTGAACTTTATTAACAATTGCGCTGCGAATTCGTTACAAAAGTCCAGATCGTGGGTATAAGTGAACTAAAATGTACAACATAACGTATCGATCTACGTACTTAGCTTAGTCAGTCAGTTTCTGTTGATGTTATTTTCACACATTTCAAGCTGATCCGAACTACGCGACTACTGCCTTCTTCCTTATCCCTCCATTATCCCAAGGTACGCCTCAATTGATTCACCATAGATACCCACCATTCTTCTTCCTAATTATCCTACGGTAACAGTTCCTATTGGTATTTACAACAAGCAGGTTTGTGGCCGGCCAGCAACTCGAGCTGGTCGCACTCGATCACCGCCATCGACACCGCCATCGTTTGATTGAGCATTTGAATTTGGCATTAGACACAGGACTCACTCTCCGGTCCGGTGCGATGAGACTGACCACCAATCGCGAAACCCTCGCGACGACCTCTAGCTAGTAGGAATGGTTTCGTTCGCCGTGAAGGTAACGCTATCCACGGCCACGATCGTCTCATTGCCGGCACTTTGCTGCTGCTGCTGCGTCTCGTTACCGAACTGTTGACGCTTCCCTCGCCGGTAGTGGTTCTGCAGCCAGAGTTCCTTAATCAAATCAGCGCCCTTCTCACCGATCATGATAACCGGTGCATTGATGTTTCCGCTCGTGATGCGCGGCATGATACTGGCGTCGATGACCCGCAAACCCTTGACACCGTACACGCGCAGCTTCGGATCGACCACGGCCCAAGGATCATCCTGCGGTCCCATCTTGGCCGTCCCCGACATATGGTAGATCGTCATCGTGTACTGCCGGATCGCACAATCCCAGTACTCATCGGTAAACTCCGGTAAATGCCGACAGTTCGGTACCTGCTTGCTGTGAAACCGGGCCCCAAACCGTTTCATCGCTTGCGTCTCACCGAACGCGATGGCCGCCTTCACGCCCTCCCTCAGCACCCCCACGTCATCCGGATGCGTAAGATAGTTGTGGTACAGCAACGGATAGCGCAACGGATTCTTCGACTGTAACCGAATAAAACCGCGGCTCTTCGGACGCAACATCATCGGAAACACCCCGAACACGTCCTGGTTGTTGATCGAACTGAACATATCCTCGTAAAACTCGTCCTTCAGCCCGTGCGCCTTCCGCACCTGATCACCTCCATCCGACGGTGTCGAAGCGCTCGTCAACATGAACTCGATGTCGGGCCAATCATCCGACTGGTTGGCGTACTTGGTGCTGATAAATCCAACCGCCTCCAACCCGATACTGCTCGTCAACGGACCATCCTCGGTCACGGCGTACCGGAGAGCCGAGTTCAAGTTAACCAACCGGTTCATGATCACCGACACCGGCTGATCGATCCGGAACACGAGCCCACCGACGGCGATATGGTCCTGCAGATTCTGGCCAACACCGGGCGCATCATGGAACACCGGCACACCGACGCGCTCCAGGTTCTCCCGTGGTCCAATCCCGGACAGCATCAACAGATGGGGTGTTCCGATTGCACCAGCCGACAGGATGACCTCGCGGGTCGCAAACACTTGCTGCACTTTGCCGTTGCGGATAAACTCCACGCCAAGCGCCCGGCGTGTCTCCGGATCCAGTATGACGCGCGTCACGTGCGCAAACAAAGCTACGTGGAGGTTCTTCCGGTTGCGCACCGGCCGCAGGAAAGCTTTGGAGGAACTACACCGAGTACCACGTCTCATCGTGAACTGGAAGAAAGCGAAGCCAGTCTGCTGTTCACCGTTCACGTCCACAATGTCGTAGCCCATCTCTTCGCCCGCCTGCAGAAAGGAAACACCCAGCGGTGTCAGATACGGTGCGTCCTGGACTTGCAGCAAACCACCTAAAACACAGAGTTGAAGAAAACCGAAGATTAGTAATAAGATCGCGGGCACCTTCCAGCGCTACCATTTACCTGTTCCATGTTGCCGTTTGTTGCGCGCGAGGTAGGGATTCCGCTGGTCTTCCGATTTGCGGAAGTACGGCAGAACGTCCTCGTAGCCCCAGCCCGGGTTGCCCAGGGCGCGCCACACGTCAAAGTCACGCTTGTTGCCGCGGATGTACAGCATCGTGTTGAGTACACTCGATCCGCCCAGAACCTTTCCGCGTGTCCAACAGCACCGATTGTCCTTCATCGCCTGACAGGCCGTCTTCTGTGGCTGGGTTCTGGAAGTGAAAACGATCGAAACATGTTAGTCAAAGTGAATGTCAAAGCCGTATTGATAGGATAGGTTGAGCGTGAGCTGAAGGTGATGTGCTATGGTTTATTGTAAAGGTTTCGCGGGTTGCATCACGACGGAAATCATCCGCGTGATGCACCTTTCGAAAGTTATAATTTTTTTTTTAGGTGAGCGCGATGAGGCGTGATGGGCCTAGGTATCAAAACGGACCGACCGGTTTTCTGGCCTGCAAACGGGTTTTTGGGTTCGGTTGGGACTGAAATGCAAAATCGAACAACAGATGGTCGATTTGTTGTTTCGCGTTATGAACGTGAGTCAGTGATTTGTGTGCTCGCCGTCAAGTCATCTTGTAGCGCATCATTGTCTATCCAAGGATAGCGACTGACACTTACAAACCAATCCAATCAAATCTACGTTCCTTCTTCACATGTAACATGATTAATGGAGTTTAGTTTTAGAAACGTTTCTTTTTTTAACGGAATGCTGAACGATGATCATATTTGAATTGCAAATCAGCTATCATATCTCGACCTTTTTAGTAGATCCTTCGATTAAATAGACAGGCAACATAATTCCTGCGCTAGCATCGAAGGTTCTTTATCGATCAGCTTTCATATTTCGATCTTTTACAAGATCTTCGAAGGTCCTTTTACCAGCGATCGAAGGTTCATTATCGAGTTAAGTCAATCATAAATAATACTTTGTCAAAAACCGAAATGCCGGAGGCGAGGTTGACTGCAAATCCATCGCCACCCTGGGGCATACCTTTAAAAAGACATTCCGTGATTTGCACATTTTCACCAATTTGTCATCCAGACACCGAGCATACCGGTGGTGGCGTGGTGCTCACTGGGTCACTGGCGGGCGCGCGCCCGCACCAAGCGTCATTGTGTCCAGCGAACATTACACTACACAACACGACATTGTTGGGAGGATACCCGAAGACATTTGGTTTGGTCGGTCACCCCTTACGGCACATATTTACCGATACCAACGTAAACCAGCCTGCCTCCCCTCGTCGGCCAGGCGGTGGTTGCATGCTGCTGTTAACACCTGTTTTGCCGGTTTTCGTGTCGGGTTCGAGCTGTGGAAGATCCGAAACAGAGACATCGATGATCGAACGGAGTTGATCGGCAAGGTCAGCTACGGCACTTCATATGTCAAGACGCGGCAAGGGAAGACGGTGCGGTGTACGGTTTGTTTGTGCGGATCGGGGTGTGAAGATGATGGTGCTGTGTGGTCTGGTCCAGTGGTTCCACGTTTTGGTTTCTGTGTGTTGATTTGTAATTCCGACGAAAGTGCTCCCGAATTGAGATGGAACATTTGCCCAACACTCTCTGTGCACGTGTGCCCTCTGCCCGGTTCCAGGTTGCCCTTGTCCCGCCGGTGCCTTTTAGCCGTTCCACAAAATTGAATTCCACCATTAGCGGCAGCCTCAAGGGTGGCCGCATTGCAGTAGCACATGACTGAGCGCGTGTGGAAGTGTCGGTCGGCGTAGGTAATTATGGCCAAGACGACCGGGCTGCATCTGCCGTCGAAAAACCGGCACCCGAAAATGCTGCCAGTGAAGGTGGTGTTCGTCGCCAACCGCTGCCGCTGCTACTTATGACTGCGAGATCGAGGTTACTACGGTGGTTCCGAACTGATGCGTGCGATCGGTACGTCACGTACGCACTGGCTGGCAACCTTGGCTACTTGATGACCAAGACCAACTCGCACTCGTAATCGGTGCACAAAACTGAAGGAGCGCACTCTCCGGTCGGCGAGTTGCAGGTGATTACCAAATGCTCGTCGGCCCGCCCGGTCTCTCTCTCTCTCTCGAATCAATTGCCTTTCGATCGCTACTGATCGTTAATCACTTTACTTGTGTGCCAACGCACATAATTGTTCGATTGTTAACGTGCGCGTCTGGGCGATCGTTAGCAAACATATGTTCACTACAATCCCATCGGATAGCTGGTCTGTTGGTCAGTGGTCAGTTATCTGTTGTTTTTATCAACCCACCACCCCCGGGGGGGCAGGACTCGCTCTCAGCTGTCAAAGGTTAGGCGTATCTTTCTGCCATCTATGCGAGGTGTCTCGAGCTGTCATCATGGGGCCCGGGGGAGGTGGTGTGGAACTAATTCATAATTTTTGCTTCTTCCATTTGGTGCTTTTTGCCTGCCTGTCCTCTCGCTAATGGAAGTGCACGCTCGCTGGTTGGCTTCCTTTAGCTTCGGTACCATGCCACACGACCTTGTACTCCTTTTTGTACCCCCCCCCCCCCCCCCCCCCCGAGATCCGGCTCCGGTGCAGCAGAGAGCAACGGTTAATGGCCAGACGAGCAATCGCCGTGTTGTGCCGCTGCTGCTAATGATGCTGCTGCTGCACCATCAAACCGAGCAAGCAGGAACCAATCGACACATTACACGCTCGACTAAGCACAGACGGGGAGGAAAATCGTGGAAAGAAGTAGGAAAACCAGACACCAACGTGCCGACACTTCTCACGGCTCACGGATGGGTGTGGTACCTAACGCGGAATGTCTTGCCGGCGGTCTGGCTGCAGAGCGAAGGTCAATTTTGGAATTGATTTTCGATTCACACCTCCGACTGCACCCCGCTGTTGGGCGGTAAGTTTGTGTTAAAAAATCAATAACTAATCGAGCTTGTCAAAGGTGTCACCGTGGAGCCGCTTTTCATCGCTCGAATGCCTCACGGTTGCACTTTGAACAGCCGCTCATTTGCACAAGAATTTGTCACATCCAACGGGAGGATTCGTGTGAGAACTACTCCATGCGAGTGGTAAAAACTAACCGGAAACTGATTTCACCGCGTTTTTGTGTGCTCAGCGTCTGCATTTCCCTATCGCGTTGGCCTTCAAATGCAACCATTATGCATAATGCCTTTGTGCATTGCGACCCGTCCGCATTGCAATCCACATTCCCATCGTTAGCCGGGAAGCTTCGTGTACACATAACTCCCACCGAACAGTTAGAGAGAGGTACGCGTCATGGTCTGACTTACACTTTCGTTACCTCGAACTGCAACCTAACGAGCCCTCGAGCTGTTGCTGGGCTGTGCAGGCGAATGCAAGTGCGATTACGTTAACCGACGACGACGCCTGCGCTTCGATTTCACTGAAAGGTTGAGCTGAAGGTTTAGGCATTCTACTAGCGCATCACCCGCAAGAGCCTTATGCAACTGGCGGCACTGGCGGTAACAAGCGACATGTTCCTAGGAGAGGGAAAGTCAGTCCAACTTGACTGGCTTGGTACAAAGGCACGCCAGAAGCACGGTTTCTGCAACGGATCGTTGGTCGTTCCACGGTGGAGGCTCCATGCAAATCGCCGTAGCCGCTATCTGCGAGCTTATCTATCGGATCCCATTCTTATTGTCGCCGACTGGCGGAGAGCGGTGCTACAATCACCTGGAACGCTAGTTGCTGGATCACTAATTTGGGAGAAAATAGAAGGAGCTCCAATTTGCGTCGCCGCCTCATTGTGTAGAGCCCTAATCAGAGGATTTTATGGTCGATACCTCACGGTATAGATTCACGCCCCGATTTTTGGAATGCTCGGTCTGCATAACCTCACTGGCCACGGGTTGATGATGAACAGGTCTACCTAACTCTTGTTAGACTAGATAGCACGTGGCAGGCCTGCCCAAGGGCTCGTGTTGCTAGATTCCGTAAGACGCTCCGGACCGGCATGTAGTGGGTACAAGTTCGACCCATAAACCGGTTCTAACTCTGGGCGCGCGCGCACCAACTGTTGTGGAGGTAGGTCCGTAGCCCTCAATGGAAAAAAACCCTTGCATCACCCGATGATTGCCTTCTGTGGTGACGTGCCTGGACCCAGAATTCCGTGTTTAGTGTCCTGGCACCGGTGCAACAAGCCTCTGAAATGTTGCTGCCTCTTTTACGGCCGCGTATCGCGTACACCATAAGACGTTCAATAAACCGAAACCGATTACTCGCCGGAGGGCCATAAAGCAAAGCAGCGAAACGTTTGGTTGTAAAGTCAAGAAAGTTGGAATTTTGAAGACGATTGACCAATCTACTTGTGGAGCTCGAAACGCTTTATTGGAATACAAAAATTAAATAAAACCATCACGATTCGATGTACTCGTCTCCTCCAAAGGCGTTTTTTTTGTGTGCTACAGGTTGATGGCTAAGAGATGATGAGGTTCCAGTTTGTTTTTTGTGGTGTACCATCCCGCACGGACCTTCGAATTGGGGATTTGGCGCGATGGCCAGTGGCATTCCTTTCATGCCAACCGAAAACCGATCTTCTGCAGCTCGCTGCTCGCTGACAGATAATTAATGGGTTTACATTCTCCCGTTTGATGGCGGTGGATTGTTAATTTTGTCTTAATGCTTCGGACGAGAGGTGTTTTTAGGTTAGGGCAGTAGAACCTTGACCATCATTAATGCCCGAGGCACACCAAGACAATCCAAGGCAGCAATCCGGTAAGAGAGAAGGCCTTTCGGCCTCAATTATGTGGCTGTCCATCGTGATCAGGTAATCAAAGCAAATCTCTGTCTGACCGTAGAATTCACATATCCTAGCGAATCATTTCTTGTATTCCGGGAGAACGCATTGCAAACGTTCGGGGCGTTAAGGCAAAGTTCAAGTTCAACCGCGAGTACTTGTGCAAGCCTCCGGTCTTAACCGGCCCACTAACCCCGAAAAGCACTCGTCTAAATGTCTCTCTCTTTCTCTCTCTCCCGGCGAGGCTAGGACGTAACGATAAACTCCGTAACTAACGCCAGCGATCTCACAGTCCGAACTGAGCAGCTTTTCGGGGCCGGTCGCTTTACAGCTTCCGCAGTCGTTTATCTGCTTCTTCTTCTTCTTCTTAGTACCGTGAACTTGACATTGCGAGCACGATTTCGGGTTTTTGGTGGCTCCCGGGACGACTAGACGGCCGGATTACCGGAAGACATTTGCTCGCTCGTTCATCGCGAGGTCGCGACCAGGGGCGGCGAATAAACACTTCTACTTCCAAATTACTTTTCCTCCACAAGACTCCAAGTCCACAAGACCGCACCACACCATCTTGTCTGCAGAGGTGAGTGGTAGCGATGATGCCATAATGTGTTTCGGACCGACAGGTGAGATGTGGTCCCCTGCCTGAAAGGAGAAGGGTTTAATTACTCCCCATGGTTTTTAGCCCCGTGCCACCGGTGATAGGTCATCCGAGCCGTCTGGTTACGATCACGTGAATGAGGGAAGGTCTTTGGGCGGCGAGAAAGGTTGTGCCCCCGAGTACGCTTGGTCTGCGGCGTGTCCGTGACGTCTTGAAACCGGGGGTGCCTTATGCTTCCTGATTGTTGAAATTTTTGAGTTTATCTGCTATCCAATCCTGCATCTCTAGTAGCCAACCAGCAGCAGCACCACCTATGCGAGCAAACTGTTTGCCGTGCACGTTGTGTTGCTTCTTGTTTGTTGTTTTTTTTGATATTGATAAGCATCAGCTGGATTGAATTACATTGGCGTTTTACAATATTTGTCCGATGAAATTCCAAGTGGCTGATGAAAACAATGCTCTCGGTCACAACAAATCGCGCCTCCCTCACAGATTGTTGCCTCAACTTTCTACAGACAACCGCAACAGACCTACGCATCGATTGAATGGATCCGATTTACGAAGCAAACGGCCAGTTAGCTCACTACCAATGAAATACAAGGGTCTACGTGCACCCTTATGTAATCATTTATCGCCAGCTCAGTTACTGTGCGCTCCTCTTCAGATATCTTCGAGACGTTAAACATGCCCAGCAAACACCGGCGGCCCCACCGGTCCATTCCATTGCCCTCACGGTTGAGCATCAGCTGCAGTCGCGCTGTCGTGACTACAGCCTGATCATCTGCACTTCCATGAGAAGTGGAAGAAGCTGACAGTGCTAACGGAAATTCAGAGTACCGGCCGGTCGCACCCTGTGCTTAACTAGCGTAAAGTTTGGAAGTCGAAGTTCGTCAACCACGACAATCACATGCTAGCTTGGCCGGAGTAGCGGTAATAGGGGGCGCGCTGGACCCAGTATCGAAAGATGGAATCGCGTACCTTATCCCATCGCTCGACTCGAGTGGCTCTGGATGTGCGGTCGCCACAATCATTAAGTCGCGGTTGCTGCTACGAGGTGCAGACCCAAGTTCGTTGGGCCCGTGTGTCAGCAACGTGAAGCGACTGCTGTTCACCATCAGCAGCGCGATCAGTGCGCGTCATGGACGCGTGCCCGAGCACGCAGCAGGACCAGAAATATAAGCGGAGAGCAAAATGATTCTGTGCGGTGGTATGTAATCACCCGCGGAGCACGGAACTGTGCCACCGGTGTACCGTTGCCGCTGTCGTGAATGGCCACTTTCACTCACCTATTCGTCGACTTTTCAACTCGTAGCTTGGTACTGGTTGTGGTTGGTATCTTTATTTCATTTCTATTTAATTTTTGCTAAACTTTCAGCAGCTCACCAGAACAAACGACTTGCTACTAACGGAAACAGAGTCCCGGGAAGTATGGACGCCCATTGCTTTAAGTCCACGTGCCACTGCTGCCGGTGATGCATCGCTGGTGATGAGTCGGCGCTTTTTGAGCTGCAAAAGTCGGCGAAATGACCGTGATACTCCTTGTTCCACTCGATAATCGCGACAAGATGGTGATTCCGCATCACGGTCATGATGACGTCCATCACCGAGAAGGAGAGGCGCCCGGAGGTCGATTCCGTGTGCCAAACATCTCGACGTTGACCCCGAAGCGGCGCGCGCGCGCGCGCGAGCGAACAAACACAATCGGTCGCTGCCTAACGCGAACCGAACCGAACCGAACCGTGACTTGTCACTATTCATTTGAACTGATCTTCAGCTCAGCGGTGCTGAGCAATCGCTTCTCTTTACCCTTCGCCTTCAAATTCAATGCAGCGGGCTGGCACGGGGGGTGGCGGCTGCAGCGGGGTCTCTAGACGATGAAATCGGTAATCTCCCCCGGGGGTTGGCTACCGGAATGACCGCATCGGATGCTTGGAAACGAACAACTCGGAAAGGGAAATCGACAATCGATGGCGGCGATGCCGAAATGTGCCGGCACCTTCTCTGTGGTGGTGGAACGCGGATCTTAAGCGCAGCTGTGCTGGTCAGGTTAGCTCTCGCGCTGGGCCACCTCATTGCCATTGCAACTCGGTCCTCGGCCCACCCCTTTTTCGGCGTTTTTCGATCAGGCTCGTTCGCGTCGAAGGTCGCAAGCTGAACCTTTGCTCCGAAAACCGCTTCGCTCCTATTAATAAATCGTTTTCTGTATTGCCCTAATCGTCGATTTCGATTCATTAGCGCAGCTCACAACTCGAGGCTCCCTCTTGTCTTCGTCAATCTCAATCTCTCAAGAACAACGCACTCTTCTGATTGGAATGTGCATTATCACTCTGGTTTTCTGCTGGATTGATTGATGGTTTGTTTGATCGACCCATCGTTCGATCGTTCGAAGGAACCACGCAGCTAGAGTGAGTGCCATTTTCGCGCTCAATCCCGACTGGTGTACCGTTGCGCAGCATAATTATGATGCTGGCGCTCAGACTAAACCTTTTATTATGCTGCCACCCCTTTGCAGCCGATTACGGTCAAACGTTAAGAAACGTCGAACGTCGAAAATAAGGCCAACCTTCTCGGCACAGCTTGGCGCGCACAGCAACTCAAAGAACGAAACGCAAGAAGTCAGAGCGGCGGCCACCAGGTGTATGATCTGATCCGAAATCCGCGGTACGGTGCGAGTTGGTGGGAGATCCTATAAAAATCAATTAACTCGTTTCTTCCAACCTTTGGTGGGCTGGCGAAAAGGTTGCTGCTGCAATGCGTCGGTCCAGTCCTAAAAGCGTCGAACCGGTCCCTCATGATCGACTAACCTCATTCATGAGGAACATGGCAATCGACGATCTCCACGTGCGTCGTTCCGCCTTCCATCGAACCGGTTTTCAGTAGAAGTATCCTTTACAATGGACGCAGAATTCAAAATATGGCGCGAAATCTGCATAACCCAAAACAGGACTCATCATGTGTTTGTTTTTTTTTTTCTTTGGAGAAGAAATTTTGCGGGAATGATGAGAAACTAGCATAACCGTTAGCATGTTTACGACCCGAGGGGGGCTGCGATGCGCCGATTGTTACGCCCGTTTGTGCAATATTATGCAGATGAGTTATGATCGAGGGGAATCAAAAAGAAGAAGACCACGAAGAGCATCCTCTCGGTGAAAAAAACGATGTTCTCTGTCGTTTGCACATCTTCCACGAATGCTAAAAGACGCCAATAGTTGAACTGTGTAATGGTGAATGCCAATCACATGCCCATTCCCTTGGCTAGGCACCGATTATACCGATTTTGAAGGTGTCAAGGCTGACATGACGCCTTTCGGTCACGCGGATCACGCTTTGTGTTTCAAAATGCTGAACAGGCTGGTGGCCCGCTTTGGTCCTTGATTAAAATTCGGGATCCGACTCCGATTCCGGCAAATTAATGCGACTGCGCGGAGCTTACGCATTACCGTATTCATATTCGGGGATATCGCTGGCCGCGGTCCGCCTGGGTTATACAATATTGGCCGAGTCGTCGGTTGGCCACCGTTAGTCAGGTTACGTCCGTGATCCGTGTTGTGGATATGGTACCCAACTTTCTCATGAATTGAGTTCAATCCTCGTGATCCACGACCACAATCGTTGTTTACCAAGCTCTTTATCGTGACCAATCGTGCCGACCTTCGTATGCAAGCGGAGATCAATTCGAATCTCCCAGTAAAAGGGCCCATCGATAATAGGTTGCCTTTGAATTTCCCCAAGGTCGCTTGTGCCGCGCTACACCACTTGGCACGTCGTCGTCGAACCCCCCAAAAAAAGACGCTGCCTCACTTAGCACTTTCCAAAGTCGATCCCCGAAAACACCTAAGCGAGCTGACCAAGATGTTGTCTCTCCAACGAGGGAGGTGGGCTCACGATTGCCCGCAGCAGTTGACTTCTCGATAATCAATTGGACGAGACATACTTTTTTTTGTGTAGTATTATGATGCCTCAGGGACAGTGGCAAGGTTCCATTCCTTCGCGACAGACCATTACAACGAACTATCTCCATGTGGTCTGAAAACACACATACCGGATCGTTCGGCCTACAAAACGAAGGACAGACCATCGTAGCGAGTGCAACGCCGGCCCACGGAGTGCAGCGAAGTGCAACGCCGGACCACCGCAGCATTGCGCCACATCTGAGCTGTTGCACGCTGCAACGCGTGCAGAAACCAGATGTCGTTTAACGACTTTCCGAAATCGCAGAACTCGCACCACGAGAATGGCATTCCTGACAAGGCTTTCGCGATAGGCAAAATGGTGGCACCACAGGACTATGGTGCAATCACTCCAATCCCTCCCAACTCGACATTCAGTTGTCCTCCGAAATGACGCGGTCGACACTTACCTGTACTTCCAATCCAGCTTGCTCTTGTGCAGATAGAGCGATAGAATGGGCACGTCGGAGATCTCGGTTTCGTGGCCGCCCGCCTCCAGCAGCAGCACCTTCCAGTTGCCGATCTCGGAGAGGCGCGACGCAACGACGGCCCCGGCTGAACCGGCCCCGACCACAATAAAATCATACTCCCGGTCCACCTCCGGCACATTGAACGGACGGTTCTCCGGATCGAACAGATCGTAGTTGTAGTACGCGAGTGACGCGATCAGAATCGGTACGATGGCCAACTTGCCCACACCGACGACGGCCGACGCTGCGCTAATTGCGGCACCAACCGCGGCCGTCAGCGAGGCAGCTGCCGGTGTCGCGTTCAGTGCTGCACCGGCCAACAGTGGCACCAGTTTCGCGAACGAAACTGCCATCGTGTCTCGAGATTATTCTAAATTTTCTGTCGCGGTCACTTAAAAGTCACAGTTTGATCCACTGATCGGTGGACCCTTGAGCGAAAACACTCTCTCGATCGCGTTTTGCCGGTTGGCGGAATTGATCGCGCTGGATCGCGCGCGAACACTCCCGCGGGGGGTGCGGCCAACACAAAAGCACACACCGGCACACGGACTCGGTGGCCCCGTTGCACCACTTTCACCGAATTATTTTCACCAATCCACCACGTACATGGGTGTCGTTCGCGTGATCATCTGTTGTTTTTCTGCTGCTGCTGCTGTTGTGGTTGTTGTTATTGTTGGGCTCTGATGATGCGGATTTTCCTACCCCCTTTTCACTCACAATTCACTTGATTGCCGTCGCGCAAACGGGCACACGGACACACGGTACCAACCGACGAGTCGTTGGACGGCGCGCTACGCAAAGTACTCCGATCGTCCGGATGTCGTGGCGCATGTCTCGCACCTAGAAGGACAAGCACCGAAGCACCATCAAGCTCCGCGTTGGAAGAAGCCTCCTGTGAGTGATCGCAACACTCGTCCAGATCGCGAGATTCCGAAACTCCGATCGACCGATCGCTCCGGCCGACGAAACAACACTGATCGAACCAGCACGAACCCGCACGTGGATTATGCAATTTTGGTGTTGCTGCTGCTGGTGCTGCCGCTGGTGCGTGCCGATCGTCGTTCGCTCGGTTTGTGTTTCGCTTGTCTCGCCTTCCTCCCTTCTGCTCTTCGTTCCAGCGGTGCGGTGCGGTGCGGTGCTTTGTGGTGGCCGATTCGCGCTGTTGGTTTGAGATCCGTTGGTGCACCGTTATCGAGAAAGGGGGAGTGGGGTTCGGTTTGGCGCTGCAGCGTTTTACAAACACACGCAGACGAGGTGCCGGCAGCGGATCAGAACGAAGTCACGAGTGAGCCTCCCATCGCCGCTTACTCACCTTCATCGTCTGCAACTGACTACACGCCGGAAGGCATCTCGGCAAACAGAGCAAGCGAGGATCGGAGATCGGAGTTTATCGTTGCTGCAGTCGACGATGACGACAAAGCCTTGCAGTGATCGTCATCTCGGTGTGGTGGTGTTGGCGGAATTATGTTTACTTTGTTGTGTCCGCGGTTGTGGTTTGGGACACAGTTGTGAGTGTCACCCGGGGAGAATGCAGCGGAATAGACAATCGAGTGGAAGGCGATGGCGTCTTACTCCGCTGCGATCAAATGCGAACGCCGTTGGGCGCCAAAATTCCAATCCGATCTTGTTTTTTTTTCGGGTTTTATTTTGATTCTTTTTCTTCTATTTTTTCTTCCTCGCCACAAATTAGTCCAGCCATTGTGCCTAAAAGGTGTTTTAATTGGATTTCGGAGATTTGATTGGTGGCGGAAAATGACTAATCAACGTTTTTGGCGCACCGCCGCTGGCAAGGTTGGCAGGCTGACCCAGGTGAGAACACCTGTGTGTTGATGGGGTTGGCTCTGGCTTGAAGAATGTCTCCGAAGTGCAGGTGCTCCTAGAGGCCACCAGGAATGAGTGAAGGGGAATGGGAAATTGAAATCTATTTCATCGTAGCGCCGTATGCCCGCGCTCGTGCTATTTCCTGTAGCGTTGCGTCTTTGCGTCAGAGAATTTAGGCGAGACTGTTGAGAAATGCTGAGAGAATTTATTATTCAAATGATTAAAATTGTTCGTGAATTCCCTTATGCAATAAGCTCCTGATAAGGTTTTGTGATTGGAGTTTGGGGATTGTTTTCTCGCTAAGGCGTTCCTTAATTATATCACGGGCTTCAAGATGGAATACACCGTACGATATTGTTCGTTTTCTTTAGTGATGGATCTATAAAAAAAACTCTGAAATCCGATTAATTTCGAAAACTATAATAAAATAGTATACTAGTTTTTTCGACGCTTAACTGCGTCGAGTTTCGTCTAAAAATCTCATCTAAAATCATGTGGAACGAGTAACATAGGTCGGCGAGCACATAGCATAACAACCACAAATCATAAATTTAAACGATCCATTGATGGTGACAATGGACTCCAAGACACGGTACACTGATATTCAACAGCACAACGTACCGACACACGTCGTTAAACCAGTTTAAACGATTTTCAAGACTTTTAAGTAGAGAACATTTTGTTATTGTACGCTAAAAATCTAAAGATGTCTGCTGCCTTTATATGGAAAAGCAAAGACTTAAGCATTCATCCGGTAAATCTTATCCAAAAGTCTATATCTTGAACTTCACAAACTCATTTACTCATCTGCATTTTACTTGTAGTTATTTTCATCTTTCCATTTTCATCGTGTACGGTATTAGTTTAATATAAATTCAAAAGGAAGGAAAAAAGGCCTATACGCTAATCCTTTTTGTGTTTAGTAACCTATTGCAAAGTCGCGCCCATTGCTTTCCGTGTTAATCAATCACAACACCATAAATGTACCAACCTCTGGCCAGCAAAAACAGATCCACACTTCATCGTAAGCGTAACCTCAACCGCGTGCGTGCGGAAGAAAACTCACGAAACGAATTGAAGCATAGTTGTTGCACTTCCTCAACACGGTTCCGTGATGGTTCTGATGTGGCTGGCGGTTAGCTGGCGGTTCCTCAATGCTACCAGAAATGTAAAAAAAACCGTACTCGCCCGGTGGGCCACTTTTCGGACCCAAATCGGAGGGAATGCAACACTTGCGTTCAGGCACTGGGCTACTATGCTCCATCGGCCCATCGGCGGCGAGCCGCTTAGTGGCCAAATGCCTCACACCGGAATAGGGAGATCAGTCATATGATGGTTGTCGATTGATTTATCGAAGCATAAGCCATCCCCCCACACGCCTAACGCCGTTCCGCTATTTATGCTAAACACAACTCGTGGCCTGGCTTCCTTCCTGGTCGATAGCGGCTACAACAGCTCCCACTGCTAAACGCACCCAACGACGCCTTTGAAGCGTTGAGCACCCAAGAGTGTATACCGTCGGCGACGGAGAAGCAACACTCGGAAAACTCGGGAGGGAGAAAATGTGGGGAAATTGAAATGCCGTCTGCCAATAAAAAAAAGCACACGACGAAGCAAAGAAAGCCGCCTATCAAGCGGACCGCAGCGGCTGCGGCCTTATCGCTCGTTCAGGTGCTGCGTGGCTTGGCGAGCGCGGGATCACGCTGGCCTTTTGCCTGCCTGCATTCGCGCCGATTCCTTGGCGTTGTTTGCTTTCGATGATTTTATGCAAATAGTGATGTTATGAGAAATCAGACTCAGGCGATGGCCTGACGGCGACGGCTGCCACGCTGTTGGGCATCAAAAGTGTGTTAAAGTGGTTTAGCGTATCGCAAACAGCCGAAGGCGGGCGTGGCAGCAGCAGCGGCGGCGGCGGTCAATCAATCAATTTCCCTTTTTCTGTCCATCTTTGGTACACACGATCTGGTGACCTTCACCGAGATCCGCTGATGTTGCTGGTCCTACTCGGTGCACCGTTTAGTAGGCCACGGATTGGTTCCTGCTTCGGATGATTCGGTAACCATTTCGTGGCTGACAGCGATTGGTGACGCAGCGCTAATAAATCGAAGGAAACGCAAACCACCTTGCCAGCACGGCGACAATACGGCATCGAGGTTCCAAACGAAAATAGACACCGACCGGACCGTCCATTAGGTTTGTTTGTAAGGTTAAATTTGGCGAATAAGACGGGAGGATTCGCCTGGATTCCGAATTTGGATTTTAATTGATTTGTGTACGATCCGTTTGCAGTGGTCCACTAACAGATGATGGACTTTCCAGTTGAGCAATTTAGGTCGACGGAAAGGGAAAACCAAATTACTTAATTACTTGGGACCTTGACGTTCTGTTGGACAAATTCTTATTTCGAATGCGTAATATCTAGTAAGTAAATAAGTAGTTAAGCTGGTTCCATGAACTTTGAACGCTGCCGATTTGTATGGCAGCGGCAATGGCGCCGATTACTCAACCTACTGGTGCCCCAGACCACGCCAGATGCACGCCAGGTTTCGCCGCTTAGCTTTTCTGCATCTCGCAGTGCCACCAGGGTCTCTCTCTGTCCATCGTAAGGCTGAATTGCAACATCAACACTCTACTGCAAATGACTATTTTGGTGGAGATGCAGTTACTGGTCCTACAGAGAGATACAGGCAATGCCGTTCGGCGCGTTGCACACTCGTTGGACGAGAACTGCAGATGCAATTTGTTTCATCTCGTGCCAGCATAGGTGTGGTGGCAGTGGCGCTGGATAGATCATTTCAGACGCACAATGGCGTAGTGGAGCTGCAATTGCATGTGTCTGGTTGCTCGCGCTGCACATGCACTTGGCCGTTGATAGCTTGTGGTTGAAGCATCTTCGCTCTCGGGATCGCAGTAAAATTCGGTAGAGCCAGGCATTCTCTCGTAGTCAGACGATCGTTGGTGGTATCTGCCGTTTGTTGGATGCAGTCCTGTTGCTGATTGTTGCATCATGTCGAACGGGAGAAGTGGGACAATCGTTGGATATGTCATCTGTATTACGCGTATTGATGGTTGTTGATTTCATTTGCGGACTGGTAACTAATCGATATTTTTATCTGTTTTCTTTCTTTTCAGGTAAACACATGATGTCTGAGATCAAGGGGTTTCGTGCGACGGATCTAGCTACTCGCTTAATCAAAAGGTAGTGATCAAAGTCAATACGGCGTTGTAAAATGGTGCTGCTTATGCTTGCAGCAATCGAGCTATGTCGAGGTAGACACTACCAGAAATATTTAAATTCGTTTTCATTCAATGTAAGCTCCAGTTCAACCCGTTTCATGAGCTTCCGTAACATGTACACTCTTTGCACCGGAATTTGCCAAAATCGTGTTTGGCATATGAATTGTTATTTACATAACACGGGTGGAATGCTATATCGGAACTGGTAGCCTAATTCATTTACTCGCTTCACGGTGGACTTTCTCCCCGTTCAAGGCTAAACGCAATGCGTGGGTGTCGAGAGTGTCGTGCTGAGCATTACGTTAAACAGATACTATCTGGTTTGATTTCTTATGAAGCATAAAACATTTATGCATTAGCATAAAGAAACGCTGAATACTATTAATAGTTGCTTTTGCTAGTGTAGTTGTTCTCTTCTTGAAAGAGAGATCATTCATATTTCTTGAAGAGTTACTAAAGAATCGCAATTAAACCTTGCGTTCGATACAAAAATAGGAGAAAATTGATACCCGAATGCGCAGCGCTACTAACTATTTAATTGTTCAAACCATGGATACAAGACAATTTTACCAAAAAACTGTGTCCGTCATTTTTGCTTCGATTGATGTGAAAATTGCAGCGTATATTCAGAAAAGAGTCAGCTTTCAGGGAAAATATGTAAAAATTAATTTATCACACAAAATTGTGTGTTTTTTGATTTTCTTTTGCCGCCACCCTTTCCCATCGTGCGCTCGAGTGCTCGAATCTTGCTAGCGCTAGCGTCATCTAGGGATAAACAGAGGAAGCGCTATTCAAAATCGGCCGTTTTTACCGGGTTTTGCACGTGTTTTCTCACATCTGTTCGTCAAAATCGTGTTAATACGCGCGCGTGTACCATCACCAAATGCTTCGTTTTATTTCGAGAAACAACCCCCGCTCTACAGCTCAGTATGACGGGAAGCCGGAGCCACCGGTACGCCATGATCTTCCTTGATCAAATCTGCACCCTTCTCCCCAATCATGATAGTTGGCGCGTTCGTATTTCCACTGACGATATCGGGCATGATGCTGGCATCGATGACGCGCAGATTCTTCAGACCCCTCACCTTCAACCGTGAGTCGACGACGGCCGACCCATCATCATCCGGACCCATCTTGGCCGTTCCGGTCGGATGGTAAAGCGTGGTGCTCAAGTACCGCGCATAACACTCCCAGTAGCTATCGGAATCGTACTCCAGCCGATCGCACTCCTCGATCTTCAGCCGGATGTCCTTCAGTTCGTGATAGCCAAAGTTCTCGGTGTCGAGCAGCTTACGGAAGAACCGAATGCCCCGCACCACGGTGTTCACATCGCGCTGATCATCCAGATAATTCGCGCGAATGGTGGGCGCATCGTGCGGATTGGCCGACCGCAGCTTAACCGTACCCTTCGATTTCGGATTAAGCAGCGTCACGAGCACGGTCAGAATCTCCGATTTCTGGTTCTGTTGGATTAGCTGCTCGGCGATAAAGTCCGCATACCCGAAGGCTTCCGTCACCTTCTCCATGTCCGGTGTCTTCCACGGTTGCAGCATATGGTGGTACTGTATGTCCGGATAGAGGGCCGCTGGGTTCTGGGTGTTGACGAACCCGAGCAGATCCGTCACACCAACCGTACCGAACGTACCGAGACCGTACCGCATGTAGCTGTAGATACTGTCCAGTAGCTCATCGAAGCTACGCTCGATCGGTCGCGAACCGTGCAGACTAAGGAAGATCGGCACAATTAAATGATCCTGCAGGTTCTCGCCCACCTGCGGAACATCCTTTACCACCTCGATACCCAATCGCTCCAAATCCGCCCTGGCACCCACTCCCGACAGTTGCAGGATCTGAGGCGAATTGAGTGCTCCGGCCGACAGTACAACCTCCTTCTTGGCACGCACCGTTTGACCCGGATTATCGGGCAAATCAAACGTCACTCCCGTAGCGGTCGTACCCTCGAAGTTCACCTTCGTGACGTGTGCGTGCTTGATGATGTGCAAATTCGGCCGCTCCTTGGCACTGTTCAGGAAGGCCTTAGCCGTGCTCCAACGCTTACCCTTATGCACCGTTCCTTGCGCCACATTATATCCAATGTACTCGTCGCTATTAATGTCCATGATCTCGGGAATGCCCAACTCCATGGCGGCCTCCGTAATTACGAGCTTGGTCAACTCATTCGC
Organism: Anopheles aquasalis; assembly: GCF_943734665.1. Taxonomy (NCBI): domain Eukaryota; kingdom Metazoa; phylum Arthropoda; class Insecta; order Diptera; family Culicidae; genus Anopheles; species Anopheles aquasalis. The sequence continues at coordinate 18,169,112 of NC_064877.1, forward strand.
CATAAACGAGTTCACCTTCAGTAGCCCTCCCTTCGCATGGTATTCGCCCTTCTCCTGTAACAGATGCTGGCCACCGTTGTCCTCGGACTTCTTGAAGTACTCCAGCACGCTGCTCCAACCCCAGCCCGGATTACCCAGCTCCTCCCACCGATCATAGTCACGACTGTTGCCCCGTACGTACAGCATGATGTTGTTGCTACTGCATCCACCCAGCATCTTTCCGCGAGGCCAGTAGCTTCCGTTCTTGAAGCCCTTGCTCGCCGTATCACTCTTCTCCACGTAGTAGTTCCACACGTGCGGTGTGTGCATCAAACCGAACGCTAGATAAGGGACCTAATCAAGGAGCACGACTTACAGTTGGTTACTACCTTCTTGGTGGAAGGAGCTGGCACGAAGCATAGAATCAGATGACGGAGACGATGGACATTCAATGAGAAAATGGATGCTTTGGCTCTTTATTGACAGCACAAAATAGCAGCAGCAACAGCAAACACAAAAAGACACACATGGACACTTAAAGCTCGCTATGACGTCCCTTTGATCCCTGCGACTCCCAATCGGATTTGATCATATCCGATGCCTTCTCACCAATCATCATGATCGGTGCGTTCGTATTACCAGACACGATGGTCGGCATGATACTCCCATCGACCACTCGCAACCCTTGGAGCCCCCTAACACGCAGCCGCTCATCCACGACGGCAGCCGGATCACTGGCCGGACCCATCTTGGCCGTACCGACCGGATGGTACAACGTCAGGGTCATGTGGCGCGAATAACACTCCCAGTACTCGTCGCCACCATAGTCCAGCTGATCACACTCGGCAATCCGCATCCGGTGCAGCTCACCCTCGTGCTCCCGGAACGTCTCCGTCTCAACGAGCCGCACTATATGCCGGATACCGCGCAATACCGTCGCCACATCGTCCTCATGCTCCAAATATCCGCTCACAATCTTCGGCGGATTGAACTCATTAAACTCACGCGTCTCGAGCGTGACGCGTCCCCTCGACTTAGGATTCAGCAGCACGACAATCGCCATCACTACGTCCGCCTCAGTGGCCGCTTCCAGCATCGACGCCGAGATCTCCTCATTGTAGCCAACCTTCTCCGAGAACATCAGCGACTTACCGGAACCCTTTTCGAACTGGAAAAAGTGATACTGAATGTCGGGGAACGGATCCGACGGTTGGAGTGTGTTAATGAACCCGACCAGATTCGTCACACCATGGCCAGCCATCGGTCCACTGCGGTTCATCAAATACTGGAACATGTTTTTGGCCAGTTCCCGCGGTGTGTCGTAGTTCTCGCCCGTCGACTTGTGGAACTTGAACAGCAGTGGCACAAACAGATGATCCTGCAGGTTCTCGCCGACCGGTAGATCGGCCACCAATGGTATTTTTACCTGCTCCAGCAGTGACCTTGGTCCAATCCCGGACCGTTGCAGTATGTGCGGTGTATTGATGGAACCGGCCGCCAGTAGGATCTCCTTACGGGCGTGCGCAACCTTAAGGATCTTGTTATCGAGCGCAAAGTTGACATACTTGAACCGCCCAGTATCCTGATCGCGTTCAATCGTCAAAACGATGGCATGCTTGATAACGTGCAGGTTCGGTCGATCCTTTACCGGCACCAGGAACGCCTTGGCCGGGCTACAGCGTGTTCCGTTGACGATCGTACCCTGGAGCCGACCGAATCCAACCTGTCGCTCACCGTTCACGTCGGTCGTTCGCTCGAAACCGGCCTCATCGAACGCTTGGAGGAAGATGTCCGCTAGCGGATGGTGGATCGGGAAGTTACCGACCTTCAGGTAGCCACCCTTCCCATGGAACCGTCCACCATCCCGCCGGAGCAGTTCGACATCCTGATTGTCTTCGCTCTTTTTGAAGTACGGCAACACCTCGTTCCAACCCCAGCCCGGATTACCCTGGGCCTCCCAGCGGTCATAATCGCGGCTATTACCCCGGACGTACAGCATCGCATTGATGGCACCACAACCACCTAGCATGCGTCCGCGAGGCCAGAAACCACCATCCTTCGAGCCCTTGCTGGCGTGCGGTGTCGGTTCGGCGTAGTTCTCCCAATCGCCTGCCGTCTTCTGGATCGCAAAGAACGTCTCCGGTATCTGCAAGAACGGACGGGACGGGTTCGGGATGTTGTTGGGCGGCTTTAGCTTTTCGCACTCGTTGTGTCCGTGATGGTTAACGGGGAGTTCGTTGTTAGGGGATCGAGGAAGATGGTGGGAGCATAAGGTAGGAAGGTCGTTGGTTAAGGAAGGTTATTACGCCATGCCAGTGTTATGCCAATTCGGGCCTTTGCCAATATATAGTAATAGTAAAGAGAGATAGTGTGGAGTTAGTGAACGATCGGTGTTACAGCAACAATTGGGTGCCCGTACTAAGCGTACTGCTGCTTGATGAAATCAGCACCCATCTCGGCAATCATTATTGTCGGTGCGTTCGTATTTCCACTGACGATCTCCGGCATAATGCTCGCGTCAATTACTCGCAATCCCTGGACACCCTTGACGCGCAACCGCGCATCGACCACTGCCTCGGAATCCTCAGCATGGCCCATCTTGGCCGTACCGACCGGATGATACGTGGTGACGGTCATATACCGCACGTAGCACTCCCAGTACTCATCACTATCATACTGGAAATGTGCACAACCTGGTATAATCAGCTGCAGCAGCTCCGCTCCTGCCATCCGGAACGCATTCGTCTCGAGCAGTCGCTGCTCGATGCGCACGGCTCGAACCAACGTCCGCAAGTCCTCCTCCTGCGCCAAATAGTTCGCATCAATCAGCGGATGCACCCGAGGATCACCACTAGCCAACCGCACACGGCCACGTGATTTCGGCTTCAACAGGATGATGTGTGAGTACAGCAACGTCGCCTCACTGTTTGCCTTCCGTATCGACTCGGCAATCGGTTGACTGAACTCAAAGTTGGACGCCAACAGCTCACCGTAACCACCACCGCGCGGTACACCGATGTTCATCACCTGCACATCCGGATAGGGATCGGTGACGTTGACCGTGTTGTAGAACGACATTACACCGAGATCACTCATAAAGCGCACACCCTGGCTCCGATTGCGCATCGTAAACTCGTACAACGAATCAAGCTGAGCGAACATCGCGTCCTCGACGGTGGTGGTTCCATTGAGTGCGTTGAACTTGTAGAACACCGTAATGGCCACATGGTCCTGGAGGTTACGACCGACCGGTAAATCAACCCGCGACGGAATACCAAAGCGTTGCAGCTCATCCTTCGGACCGATTCCGGACAGCATCAGGAGTTGCGGTGTGTTGATTGATCCCGCAGATAAGATCACTTCCTTCCGGGCACGCACGGTCAGCTTCGATTGCTCGTGAGAACCGACCATAAAACGGACTCCCTGGGCAACGTTACTCCGCTCGTCGATGGTGATCCCCGTAGCGAGTGCATTCTTGATGACGTGCAGATTCGGCCGTGCTTTCGCTGGCGTTAAGAAAGCTTTTGCTGGGCTGCACCTTGTCGCACCGATGACGGTAAACTGAGCGCGACCATAACCGATATGCCGATCACGATTAAAGTCCGCCAACCACGCGTAACCGAGTTCCGATGAGGCCCGTTCGATTATCCCGTACAGTGGATTGCTGTTATCGATGTGATCCACATTCAGGTAGCCTCCGGTACCGTGGTAGAGTGTACCGTCTGTACCGTCCAACAACTCCGAGACGTTCATGTTTTCCGACTTCCGAAAGTGCTCCAACACCTTCGGCCAGCTCCACTCCGGGCCATCGCTGCCCAGCATCGACTGCCAGCGATCGTAGTCGCGCCGGTTGCCGCGCATGTACGCCATCGCATTGATGGCACCCGAACCGCCCAAAGTGCGACCCCGAGGCCAGAAGGTACCGTTGCGACTGCCCAGACTGGCCTTAATCGAGCGCTGCACATGGTACGCCCAGTCCACCGAACTGTGCTGCAGCGTGAGAGCTAGCGTGGCAATCTGTCGGATTGAAGGAATTGAGTCGCAAAGATTGAAAGATGAGTTTGGGGCTCAACCGATGATCACATCCCGGTGCTCGTGTGTTTCTGTGTGCTTTAACACGGTTTCTGGTGCCATCCCGGGAACTTCACTCGGTGTCGCTGTGTGTGCGCTTGTGCGGTGTGCCTCATGATGTGGTGCAGATGGCTTTGAGAGCGAGTCCAGTTCCAACGAGTGGTGAGTATTGGGCCAGATATGGAATCCATTTTATTGTCTTCAAGCAGAAGCACACTAATCTATGCTAATCCTTTGGTTTTGTTTTCTTTTTTTAAGTTCTTTGCCTTTCGGTCTTCGATGACGAATCGATGTTCTTGCAATCCTTCTTTGTTCCTACAATCCATGATCCTCCTTCAGCATGTCGGACGCCTTTTCGGCAATCATTATGGTCGGTGCGTTCGTATTTCCGCTGACGATCTCCGGCATAACGCTCGCATCGATTACACGGAGCCCCTGGATGCCATGGACCCGTAGCCGTGGATCGACTACCGCGTTCGGATCATCTGCCGGTCCCATCTTTGCCGTACCGACCGGATGGTAGAGCGAAACGCCCAGCTCCCGTACGTAACACTCCCAGTACCGATCAGTATCAAACGCTGTACAGCCTGGCAGATCGAGCTTCACGAGTTCCGGTTCGAGCGTACTAAGCGTGTACGTCCCCATGATGCGCTCCTGTACCCGAATACCTTCGATCAGCTGCTTCACATCATCCGGATGCTCAAGATACCCCGCATCAATGGATGGTTTGTCCAAAGGCCGTGTCGTCCGTAACTGTACGCTGCCCCAGGATTTCGGTTTCAGCAGAACCGCGAAGATGACCAGTAGGTCGGCCTCCGCGTTGGCTCGCTCGAGCACATCGGCAATGGATCCACGAAGTTCCATCGTCCGGACCAAACCGCTGGCCACCCCAGTCCGTTGGCGAGACTGGACATAATGATACTGCACATTCGGGTACGGATCGCTGACATTGGCTGTGTTGACGAAGCCGACGAAACCGACGAAACTTCCTGAATCCAGTGGACCGCTGCGCCGCATCAGATACTCGAACGCATCCGTCACCATTTCCAGCTGAAGCTCATCTACTCCTCCGTCGTTCGTTGTGGACGTTTGGAGAGGGCGAATTCGGTAAAAGATCGGTACAGTAATGTGATCCTGCATCCTACGGCCTACCGGTAGATCGGCGACGAGTGGTATGTTGTGCGCTTGCAGATCTTCCTTTGGACCCACTCCGGACAGCAGCAGTAGCTGGGGTGTGTTGATGGCACCAGCCGACAGAATAGCTTCCCTGCGCACTGGCACACTCAGATGATTGGTACCGTTTACCAGCATCTCGACTGAAACCACTCTCCTTTGACTGTCATCGAAAACGATCCGCGTTGCTTGGGTGTGCTTGATGATGTGGAGATTGGGACGATCTTTGGCCGGTATGAGGAATGCCTTGGCCGGACTGCAGCGTGTCCCATTCCGGATGGTTTGCTGCATCGGACCGAAACCGATGTGCGTGTCGGCGTTAAAGTCCTCAAGCCGCTGGTAACCAGCTTCCTGAGCCGCTCCCGTCATCAGCCACTGCAACGCATCCGTTCGGCCTTTGGCGGTCGTCACGGTTAGGTATCCACCGGTTCCATGGTACCGACCGTCACTCGCGATCCGTTTGTCCTGGTTGTCCTCGGATTTAATGAAGTACGGCAGAACGCTGGACCAACCCCAGCCGCTGTTACCACGCGCTTCCCACGTGTCATAATCGCGTGCGTTGCCACGCATGTACGCCATCGCATTCGAAGCCCCAGAGCCTCCTAGCATCTTTCCACGTGGCCAGAAGCAACCTTTGGCACCGGATGCCAGGCAAGCGCGTCGATTGCGCGAAGTGGCATGATAGACCCAGTCGACAGGAGAATTTTGTAAAAACCCAAACATCATCGGTATCTGGGCATGGATGGATAGGCGGGACATCGGAACATGGACATGGACATGTTGGTGGAAGGATGTGGCGTAAGCCAAGGAACAGGAGGGAGGGCGCATCAGTTACAGTGGAGTACATGCGGAAGCAAGGATGCGATGAAATTGCCAAACGGAACTACCACTACGGTAACGATCATGCCAAACCACCAGCAGGCTCTACTTACCTCCGATTCGATCGGTGGATCACCGCCCGCCTCCAGTAGCAGCACCTTCCAGTCCGGATTCTCGGACAAACGGTTCGCCAACACCGAGCCCGCTGAACCGGCACCGACAATCACGAAATCGTACTCATCGAGACCCCGGGCCAGGGCCGTCGGTCCGTAGTCCTTGGGCCACATGTCTGGCGGTGAGATCGTACACTGGGCGGCCAGAATGGTCTGCACGAGCAAACCAAACAGCTGGTTGGCCGGTCCAACGCTCTGCCCGCTACACTGACTGTTGAGCAGTGCCTCCATCGTCGTCGTCCTCGTCGTCGCCTTTTCCTCGCTATCGGCTGGCAAATAGAGACAGGAAAAGACAGACAGAGAGAGAGAGAGAGAGAGAGAGAGAGAGAGAGAGAGAGAGAGAGAAAGGGGAGGGGGAGAATTTCAATAAAGTTCTTGAACTACTAAGGATTCGGTGGAGTGGCGCAGTGTATGCAATGAATTCGCTGCTCGCTTTAGCTACTCCCCTACCAATCGAATGCGTTTTATAGCGCCACAAAATTCGTCAGCGCTTCAGCACTTGTCAGCAGCAGTAGCTAATGTCTTAACGCCACTTATTGTACATCGCTAAAAAAAATGATGACAGCTTATCGCTTCAGTTGGAACTGGCATTAAGTAAATTCTGCCAGCATCATCGTGAGCACAGCCAACACCTTAAGCCACTATGACTTGCTACTCTGTTTACTCGAGCTCAGATTGTACCGCGTGTCGTTGCACTTTGTGCATGATGCCAGCAAGTTTGCGTAGCGATCTTTACGCACGCCTACCCTACATTCGCGAATTTAATTTTATCTTTGATAGCTCGTAGGAGTGACGAAGCAAACACGAACTGTTGAGAGTACCCACTAATCGCGCGCTTTTGTCTTTTTCTACTATCTTTCACAGGTAACAACCGGTTGAAGCTACTGGTGATAGAAGCAGTTTAATGTCTTGGATTAATCAGCATTCCGTTCGATTGCGTGGTGGTGGTGGTGATGGTGCTGTAATATCACAACGTTTTCAAGAGGGACCCCCTCTCGGCATGTTTCATGCTATCTGGTACGGTCCAGTGCAAGTGATAAGCCAGATAAATTTCAGCCTTTCCCCTAGGCCACTCTACAATCGTATGTCTTTATCAGTTGACTTAACATTTATCAGATCGGTAGTGTTGTGTGAATATGGATTGCTTCGGTTCAAGTGCCGGTGTGCCAAGACGGGAACTGTGTACACGTCGCTCCATCGTTGAGTGCTCGGACTGGCGCGTGGCTACTTGAGAAAACCAGAGTCACCATTAACGATTGCAGTTGACCTTGAAACGTGGTTTTTGCGCTACAATACACATTATTCGATCGCTTAGACATGAGTGAGCCGCAGGGCATCGTTCCGGCACCAAGGAAAGAAGCTGAGAAGAAGGAGAAGCGCCCAAAAACGCTGTAAAAGGGTCGGAGAAAAAGGAATTCGGAATTTGTTGCCATTACGCAACACGCAAGCTCCATGAACGACACCGCTTTTCAGGAACACTCAAACAGCACTTCATGCGGCCCGAGAAGCTGGCAGCGCCCGGGAAACGTAGCGACACTTTCTTCAAAAAGAACCATTATCATAACAAACATCAATGTTCCGTTAACTGGCCACGAACTCGATCGAGTTTGAACGTTCCAAACCAAACAGAATGGTACACGCCTTGACCGGGGTGCCGCCTAGAACGAACGCACACTCACAACACTCACTGACTTACATTGAACTTGACTTCAGCGAACGCAAGATCACCGCACTGCTGCTGCTGCTGCTGCTGCTGATGACGATGATAATAATGATGGACGGCTGATGCTGCTGCTGCTGATAGTGAACTGGCCACCGTAAAGAACCGCTACGAACTGAGGCTGCTCGGGACCGGGATCGGCCGTTTATTTGCGCTTGCTAGCCATCCGAGCCGGCTGCTTGACCACACACACTACGTCCCGTCGATATGATCAACGGGTTCATCTACTAGCGGTTGAGCCATGACGGTGGGGGCATCGTCAGTACGCACTGGTACACGCGCATCATGTCGCCGTTGTTTTCAACACCAACACACGGCGCAGTGATTGAGTTGGGAGCGTGTGGGGATCATCGAGCACAGTTGTTTGTTGTCTGATGGGGCTGTGTTGGTATCATGGCTCGCATCGCTTTTGCTCTCCGCTACTTTGTGGAGCCTCCCCCCGAATGGCTAGAACATCGATGAGAGAGCGGCGTACATGCCCGATGCCACCTTCCGGTGACCGCAAAACATTGCATTATGTCATGGACGAAGCGCCGGCTGTGCGCGTGTGTTTTTGGAGTCATGTTTTGCTCCAAATGCAGAGTACAAGCGTGCGTTTCGAATGTTTTATATCCATTTAATCGCTTAACTCTGCGTGTTCGTTGCGGTGTCCTTGCTAGCGGAGTGTAACGACACGACGCTAGCGTGTTACGATCGCCGCGATCATGGTCGAGAGAGAGCGAGAGAGAGACAGAGTGGTAGTGGAATACATTTAAAAGAGTTTCTTTATTCAAATCTCTATTCTTTACACTTTCGTTCTCCTGTGAGTCGCCGAACCCTGAACCGTCTTTACCTCACCCGGATGGTACAGGAAGTTAATGCTGTCGCACTGGCTGTAGTGCGTCTCGGTGAGCAACACGGGCAGATGGACATATTTGAGCAGATCAGCTGCCCGTTCCGCTATCATAATGACCGGTGCGTTCGTGTTGCCCGTTGTGATGGTCGGCATGATGCTTGCATCCACGACGCGCAAACCACCGATCCCGTGCACCCGCAGCTGATCATCGACGACGGCCATCGGATCACTCTTCGGGCCCATCTTGGCCGTCCCGCACGGATGGTAGATGGTTTGCGAGTAGTGCGTGATGAGACACTTGTAGAAATTATCACCGGTCTGGTTACCGCACGTATCGCCTTGCTCAGTGTCGTAGATGAACGTCGCATTCAGGCGGCGTAGCTCCGGCGTTTCCGCTATTCCGACAGAGAACTTTAGCCCTTCCACCTGCCGATTGAGCGAACAAATCATCAAATAGCAAATCTCCTTCCATTCGACGCGACGCTGAAGACGATCACTTACCAGTATGTCAAGATCGCGCTGGACCGCAAAGTAGTTCGGGTAGATCTTGATCTTCTCACGTGGATTCGCACTCGGTAGCTCCAACCAGCCACGGCTCTCGGGCCGCATCAGCAGTGGCATGATGAGGAATGAATCCTTGTAAATCCACGACTCGAAGTTCCGCGCGTAGTATTCGTACGTTAGGCCGGCACCCTGCGCACTCTCGATGCCACCATCCGAGATGTCCGACTGGGCGGACATGAAGATCTGGACATCCCCGCGCTTGCTGCCCGGCCGATTATACTTGGTGTTGATGAAACCCATCACCTCACACGATGGCATCGACACGAGCCGGCCATTGTTTTTGTACAGAAAGTCTCGCACCGTACTGGTCTGCACCACTTGCCGCATGTCGATCGAGAGCAGCCGACCGTCGTGGGCCGGATTCTGGATGAGAAACACACCACCACCGGCGGCCACGTGATCCTGCAGATTACGCCCAACACCCGGAAGCTCGTGAATCACCGGAATCCGGTGCTCTTCCAGCTGCTCCCGGGGGCCCACTCCGGATAACATCAGCAAATGCGGACTGTTGAGCGAACCGGCGGACAGGATGATCTCCTTCGTTGCCATCACGTACTGCAACCGATTGTCCTTACGGAACTGCACTCCGTAGGCACGTTTGTCCCGCGGATCGATCAGGATCTTCTCGACAAAAGTGTTCATCGAGATGTGTAGGTTCTTTCGTTGGGCGACCGGTCGCAGATACGCTTTGGCCGTACTGCACCGCAATCCATCACGCAGCGTACCGTGCAGGGGCGCAAACACCAGCTGATCCGGTCCATTCACTTCGTCCGCCATTGGCATACCGAGCTGTTCAGCTGCACGCATAAAGTACGGCTGCAGTGCGGAATGGTTCCGTACCAATTCGACGGTCATCGGCCCAGTACGGCCATGCCAAGGTTTTCGTGCTATCCGCTCGTCCCGTACGTTCTCCATCTTCACAAAGTACGGCAGCACATCCTTCCAGCTCCAACCGACATTACCGAAACTTGCCCACTCATCGTAGTCCTCCCGGTTGCCGCGCACGTACATCATTGCGTTCAACACGGACGATCCACCAAGCACTTTGCCCCGGGGCCAACTGCACCGATTGTCGCGCATTCCACGGCAAAACCGTTCGTTCGGTTCCGTCTCGAACTGCCAGTCCAGATTGCTCTTCTGCAGCACCGGATACAGATAGGGTAGATCGCTGATGAATGACTCGTCACCGCCGGCCTCCAGCAGCAGCACATTCCAATCGCACACCTCCGACAGCCGAGCGGCCATTGCGCTCCCCGCACTGCCACCACCGATCACCACGAAATCGTACACGTCGTAGATGAACTGGGGCGGTATGTCCTGTACGCGGTTCCGCAGATCGACCACATCCGTGCGCTGCAACCAGATGCACGCGTCCAGCAGCAACATGATGAACACGTTGGTGGGGCGCGTCAGCAGGATACGCATCCGCGTCTGCTGCGCTTCCAGCGGTCCTAAACCCATGATGAAAGAAGTGAACAATGACCCGTGTACCGTAGGCGACAACTGATTAAAGCGAACTGTCCCGGGGGCACTCGGTCGATCGGTCGGTTAGCCCATTGCCGAATGCAACGCAAAAGTTGCTGCAGTCAACAAATTTCGTTTCAATTAGGCCACCGACGAGTAACACCGAGTTGTTCGCCGGCTTTTGAATAAGTTCAAGCCGATGCCCGACGAAAAGGGATTGCGATCGCAAAAAGAAACAGAAACAAAATGAAATGCACCCGGAAGTGCGAAAAATAAATCGTAAATAGAAAAAAAAAATATAAACAGTAGAAAGCATGTACTCTCAACGTAGACCGCGATCGCAAGGTGGTCCTTTATTTTGTTGTTGATAAAAGTCGACCCATAAAATTTAAATTAATGCTTAAGCTAATTAACTTTTTGAATGCAAATGGTAGTTTATTAGTAAGATTGCAATGTACACGATTTAATTCTCATTTTGGAGGTATTTTAGATGATCATAAACCATCATTAACGGATGGTTCGATCAATTTTAAATCACGATACATTGCCCATGTTCAAAAATCGTGCCCAAGCGTGATGTCGAAATTTTTCAATGATTGGCCACTGGCTATCACTATGTCCCATTATCACCCTGTATCTGTTCGCAAGCAAACACACGGGGCCAGTAGTATCCATGCATCAGCAGAATGTGCTGCTGGCCCGTTTCGCTTGTGTTTCGGGTTTGCACAATCCGATCCGGCGCGGACAGTTTCGATTCCGATACCGTACCGTTCGGGGGTTGGTTCGCGATGAACTCGGTGAGTGAGTACGAGGTGCGGACACGGCTACTCTACACGTCGCGTGTCGGCACGGTGCTGTTGCTGTTGATTGATGCCACCGTTTGGCTGCAACGACCCGATATCGTTGACTTCCACAACCGCATCCAGTCCGTCCCTGGACCGTTCATACAGGACATTTACGATTTCGTGGTGATCGGTGCGGGTTCGGCCGGTGCCGTCATGGCGGCCCGGTTGTCCGAGATATGCCACTGGGATGTGTTGCTACTGGAGGCCGGTCAGGACGAGACGTACCTTACCGACATTCCGTTCCTCTATCCGACGCTCCAGACTTCGCGTGTCGATTGGAAGTTCCACACCGAACCGTCGCAAGAGTTTTGTCTCGCGATGAAGAACGGCCAGTGTCGGTGGCCTCGCGGAAAGGTTCTCGGTGGTAGCTCGACCATCAACGCGATGCTGTACGTCCGCGGTAACCGGCGAGACTTTGATGCGTGGCGTGATCTCGGTAACGATGGCTGGAGCTATGCCGATCTGCTGCCGTACTTTATCAAGCTGGAAAACATGCGCGACGGTGCGTTCCGGGATCGACCGTACCACGGCAGGAACGGTCCGATCAGTGTCGAGCGATACCGCTACCAGACGCCACTGCGCGCTTATCTGTGGGCTGGTTTGGAGGAGCTCGGTCTGATCAATCCGTACGGTGAGGTGAACGGTCCAAGACAGACCGGATTCGCCGAACCGCACGGGTCGCTCCGTGATGGTCTCCGATGCAGCACAGCCAAAGGATATCTCCGGCCAGCCGGAGCCCGCAAGAACCTCCACATCTCGATGAACACTTTTGTCGAGAAGATCCTGATCGATCCGCAGGACAAACGTGCCTACGGTGTGCAGTTCGAACAGGGTGGCAAGCGGTACTACGTGATGGTGTCGAAGGAGGTGATACTGTCGGCCGGTGCACTCAACAGTCCACATCTGCTGATGCTATCCGGAGTGGGCCCCCGCGAGCAGCTCGAGCGTCACGACATACCGGTACTCCAGGAGCTCCCCGGCGTCGGTCATAATCTGCAGGATCACGTTGCCACCGGTGCCGGTGCCTACACGGTCCAGAATCCCGACGGTGATTTTCCACTAGCGTTCGATTTCCGGCAAGCGGTCGATGTGGAAACGTTGCGCCGGTTTCTACTGAACGGTGAGGGTCCCCTGTACGGAATGCCACTGTGCAGTATCATGGGCTTTTGGAACACCAAGTACCAAGATCCGCGCGTTGATTGGCCCGACATTGAGTTCTTTCTGGCGGCACTGTCGGACATGACGGATGGTGGACGGTTTGGCAAACGGGCGACCGATATGACCGATCAGTACTATGCGGACCTGTACGAGGATCACCTGTACGCGAACTCGTACACCGTGATCCCGATGCTGTCACGACCACACAGCAGGGGTTGGTTGGAGTTGGCGAGCCGCAATCCACGGGATCACATTCGGATCTTTCCGAACTACTTCAGTGATCGGCGCGATCTGATGGCGTTGGTGAGTAGGAGATCAGCACTGATCGGTGTTTCTATTTTTGTTGACGTACCCGTATCATCTTCGTACAGATCGAGGGCCTCAAGTTTGCGGAAACGCTGGCCAACACGGCCGCCATGCGCCGGATCAATGCGACGCTGGTAGACTACTCGCGCTCACCGTGCCGACGGAGCAACTTCACGGCCGAGGATGACTTCTACATCTGTCTGGTGCGTCACTACACCCAAACCATCTACCATCCGTGCTCGACGGCCAAGATGGGCCCGGACAGCGATCCGATGGCGGTGGTCGATCGACATCTACGAGTGCGAGGGATCGGAGGGTTGCGCGTGGTCGATGCAAGCATCTTTCCGCTCATCACTACCGGCAACACGAACGTGCCAACCATTGCGGTGGCCGAGAAGGCGGCCGATATAGTGAAGGTCGCATATCTGGATGATTTGCGACGCCACGCAAATGACCTGCGACAATGCGGTACCTTTCAATTCGATTACTCAGCATTCAAACCGTCGACGGTGAGGAAGCAAAACATTTAGTCAACGAGCTGTCGCTACGAATGTAGTGTAGTTATGGAGTTATGATATGGAAGAACTTAGCAGGAACAAGAAGAGCATGAAATGGTAGCAAAAAAAGGCTGAGCTGAAACACTGACACAGAACTAGACTTCTTTCTTATTTTATTCTTTTATTACTTTGTTCTTAAAGTAAAGTTAAACGCTAAACTAAGTGACGCTATCAATGCATCAATCACATTCACACCTGACCTTCTTCGCTTTTTTCGTTTTTCTCTCTCATACACATACTCACACATACTGCACTAGATCACTAGGTCACTACCACGGGTAAATAGTATAATGTACATGGTTCCGTTCGTTCGCTCGCTCGCTTCCAATCTGGTAGTCCACGCTACGCCTACGCTACACCGCGCTTGATCCAAAAGTCTTTAATCATATCGGCACCCTTCTCGGCGATCATGATCACCGGTGCATTCGTATTAGCGCTCACCAGCTTAGGCATTATACTCGCATCAATAACACGCAACCCCCGGATACCATAAACCCGCAGCTGCGGATCAACGACAGCCTGCTTATCCCAGTACGGACCCATCTTACACGTCCCGACCGGATGGTAGATCGTACACGTATAGTGCCGTATCATACACTCCCAGTACAGATCGGTAAACATCTGAATGTGCGCACAACCCGGGAACCGGTACGCACTCAGCGTCGACTGGTACTGCTGCATCGTCTGTGTCCGCGACAGTGCGTACGCGATCTTCACGCCCTCGATCAACGTCTTCATATCGCGCTCATCATGCAGATAGTTCGGATAGATGTACGGATAGTCCAGTGGGTTACTGCTGCGCAGCTTAATCGTACCGACACTGTTCGGCCTCAACAACATCGGAATGATGCTCCACGCGTCCATATTGTTGATCGGTTTGAAAACAGCATTATAGAACGCCTCCGTCAGTCCGTGCGCTTTCCGCAGCTGATTACCACCGTCCGAGTTCGTCGAACCGGACACAAAGTGGAACTCAATGTCCGGATAGTCATCCGATGCGTTCACGTACTTTGTATTGACGAATGCGAGTCCCTCGACACCACCGAGGATCGTAAGGGGTCCCTGGCCCAGCACCGCGTACTGCAGCACCGTCGACATCGAGTGGTAACGATTCTCCACGATCGATACCGGCTGGTTCACCATGAACGTTAGGCCACCGAGTCCGATGTGATCCTGTAGGTTCTCACCCACGGCCAGATCCTTGATCAGCGGTATCCGATGTTTGGCCAGCTCACTTTTCGGTCCAATCCCGGACAACATCAGTATCTGGGGCGAATTGACCGAACCGCCCGATACGATCACCTCCTTCGATGCCCGCACATGGTGTATTTTCCGGTCGCGAATAAACTCAACACCGAACGCGATCTTGCTGATCGGATCGATCATGACGCGCGTTACGTGCGCAAACATAGCAACGTGTAGGTTTGGGCGAAGGCGTGCTGGACGTAGGAACGCTTTCCCGGTACTGCAACGTCCTCCGCGCCTTATCGTTCCTTGTGCGATCATGAAGCCCGTCGTTTTTGCACCATTCAGATCTCGGTTCTCGTAACCCATTTCGACGCCCGCTTCAACGAAGGCGGCCGCTAGGGGTGTGTGGTAGGGGGCTTCACCGACCGTCAGATAGCCACCGGTCGAGTGGTACGGTGTGTTGGCCAGGTACGGGTTCGTGTTGTCTTCCGACTTCTTGAAGTAGTACAGTGCATCCTTGTAGCCCCAGCCGGTATTGCCCATCGCTTCCCAGTTGTCGTAGTCCTTCTTGTTGCCGCGCAGGTACAGCATGTAATTGAGTACACTGCTCCCGCCTAACACCTAGTTGAGTAATTTAATTTAATTGAGCATAAATATTAAGAACACTCGAACCTCCGATTACCTTTCCGCGTGGCCAGTTACAGCGACCTCCGTTCATGGCTAGAACAAGATGGAGAAGATATTAGGTTGCTGCAGAGCTGGCACAAGAAGCCAGCTACTCACCCAAACAGAACGAGCCCGACGGTTCCGATTTGTACTTCCAGTCCAGCTTGCTCAGCTGCAGGTAGCCCGCCATCAGCGGTACCTCCGAGATCTCCGTCTCATCTCCGCCCGCCTCCAGCAACAGCACATTCCAGTTCTCGACCTCCGTTAACCGATTCGCTAGTACAGCGCCTGTAGACCGAGAGAAAGAGCGCGTTAGGGAGAAAAAGCGTGAGGAACCGCGTCCAACGGAGATGCACTTACCGGCCGATCCGGCGCCTATAATGATGAAATCATACTTGTCCAGCATCACCTCGCCCGGCACATCGATGACGCGCGCCTCGGGATCCATGAACTCTTCGTACTGGAAGTACGCGATGGCGGCCACCAGCATCGGCACGAACCAGCCAACGCTCGAGGCGGCCGTCGCGACGGAACCGAACGCTGCACCGACCAGTTCACTCATCTTTGCGGCCGGCTTTTGAACTCACTGTCTTCTGGCCGTTCAACGAACTACTTTTTAGAGCCACCACGGGGAATTTATGGTCGAAGTTTAGTGGCTTTAGAATGCAGCGTAGCGCCTGTTGATCACTTGTCACTTTTGCTCACGAAATACGCCGTCACTTCAGTCTAGTTTCACTTGAAAACTCATGGTGCTACGAGCATACGAGCTTCAGGATTCAGGATCAATTCACTTGTAAAAGGCCTCTAGTTCCGCCTTGACACGACTTTATGCACTTTCTCACATTCCTTCCTGTAAATTACAAAGAAATTTAGTTCAGTACACGGTTGCGCTCATCATTAACGAACAGTCACACTTTTAGTGTCCACGTGTTTGTCACATCTACCGCACAATATCGCTCCAATCGAGTACTGCAACGTACATGCATTCCTTGCCACTAGAAAGTAGTCGATTTGACTGCATAAAAAACCCTCGATCGTCCATCCAGTATCGACCGGATTCCCTCAAATCGACTGATTATTATGCATCCAACAGACAGGTGACAGTTTTTAGTGTCTATTGCCCACCTCCGCGAACTCTCTTTCGTCGCCTACAAAGGCCAGAGGCGGAATCGTCGTTGGTGTAGGCGTGAATGGGACGTGCCACGTTTTCTGTCCGTCGTCCGTTTAATGTCGATGATTGATGTCACCCGATTGGTAACAGGTTGATAACGGCATTGGCCACTGTCGTCACCTTATGTCACTGTTCTCGAACTCGGTGCAATCGCCACGTGCGTCACGTCACTGCTTGCGCCGATGTTGAGCAACGATGATCCATCGAAGACGATGCATACGATCGAAATCCAACCATTGCACGACATGTTACGGTGTCAAGGGGGTTGAGGATGGTGTCTGTGTCCGGAAAGGGAGCAGAATGTGTGAGGTTGCTGCTCGAGCAGCCACGTGCCTGCCCTCTGGAGCACATCCGAAAATAAAAACCCCTTCAATCCGAAGGGGACTACTGCTAGAAAGCGTTTTTGCAGCCAAATGTCGGGAGCGAATCACCAACCAACAGAAGGGGCTGTACGTGAGGAGAAATTGTAAATGATCCCCAAAATAAAAATGCTTTCGGTCCTTGCGCGCCTTGATGGCGAAACGTTGATGGCGCGACGCGACGCATTTCGTGGGCTGTGATCGTGCGTGCGATCGAGTAATGAGCTAGCTGATCGTGTCCGTCCAGAAAAAAGGGTGTAATGGGAAGTGAAAAGCGGCGCAGAAGAAAACAACTACCCCTTCGACACACAGAAACGAACACAGGACAGTGAGTAATCACCAGGCACCGTTTAAGGACGGACGTGGAAAGTCCATTACGTCCATTGCGTAAGCCAGAATTCGAAATCCGGTGCACCAATACACACTCGATCGCGGACACACAACCACTGGTCACTGGATTTTAGTGGCACTTTCGCTTAGTAAACACTAACATAATCGAACCGTCACCGCGCGCGGCCTCGAGGCGCTGATGAAAGTGAACTGCTGCCCTCCCGGACGACCGAGGAAAGTCAATTAACAGCTCAAACTATGGACGTTTTGAGTGGAGGTAGTATTAACAGCTACCCTTTCATCTCGCGTCTAGGCTGCTAAGTCGGACACTACCGACCGATCGAACGGCGTCACTTTCTGTCACTTTCATCTTCATCGTTTACCTTTAAAATCCCCCACCCCTAGAAGACCCTTTCTTCCTGTCCTGGTCCTGGGTAGGCTCATCTCATTCACACCCCCGACGCCCTTTATCACGCGGGGATCCGGGGGCGTCCTCCCCTATCCAGCATAAGGCGCTCCAGCCCCGGGCGGTTGCAAGCCAACGACCTTAACCTCCAAAGCACATTACCAAACCGGTGCGGAGCAGGGAGAGCATAAAACTAGTTTCGTTTCCTTCGTTTCTCCGGCATCGATGAGAAGGGCGCGAGAGAGAGAGAGAAAAGTCCACGAAACGATCGCGCTCGATCCGCGTCCGAAATCGGTCCACGGGCCGTCCGGTAAACTGGTATCCGGTTGTGGCGGATGCGCTTTCCGGGGATCACGCTGCGTTGCTGCTGCTGGTGCTGCAACCAAAACAACGTTTTGGGGCTGAGGGACATTCCACACCAAGCTTACGAGCTCTCTGGATTCCACGCTAGGCGTCGTCGGAACGTGCGCTCCCTTTTTTCCGTCCCTGTCTCCCCGGAGCACATCCCAAAACGATAAATGGGTCATAGGCACACACGCGGGAAGCAACACACTCTCCTCGGCTACAGCGCACCCCGTTGAGGGACCACTCCAGCACACCACATGCACAGAAACCGCTGGCACCCACACTGGCGCGACTCGTTCTGTAGAAAGTAGGTCTCCGGTGGCGGTTCTCCTTCTTGGCCGTTTTCTCCTGTTCTAGATAAGCGGCCAGTACACTGCACCACGCGGGTTGTTCTCCAACCTTACCACGTCTTCACTGTCAGATCACTCACTCGCACGCACGATCTCCAGTTGATGACCTCCGGAGAGAGGTCTCGGAAGAACTACGCAAGACGCAGCCAACAGCAACAACGGGCTGTTCGACGATCGGTCAGCACCTGATGGCCGACTGCAATGGATGAAAGCAGAAGAGAGACTGATCCGTGGGCAACCATCCGTCCGGGAACAGCCTCAAACCCCGTTGGGGAGGTCCACCTGATTGTACACCGATTCCCCGAGATCCGCGTCCGCTAGTTTTACTTCATTTCTTTTGCTCTCTTACTCTCTCTCTTACTCTCTCTTCTTCTCGGTGTCTCTTCTCTCGGCAGTTCGGCGGTACCGTTACCGTTGCGGCTGAACTTTGCTGCCCACTTTCTTGTCCATTCCTGGCACGGGGACGCTCGATACCAGCTGGTCCGTCCGCACCAGAAAGACCTCCCAACAGCTGTTGCTATCAATAAACCGCGCGCACACTTTTGATCCACGCCGAACAGTTATCCCGATCGAGAAGATGGAGGCGACTGAGCTGAGAATTGAACGAAGAGAGATGTTGTGCAAAACGCGATTAAAGATCTGCGAATGCTTCAAGTTTTAAGTGAAGAAGTATGCAGAGAAGTTCAGAAAGAATCCGCTAGCCCTAGAAACCTTCTCTACAACTCTGACCGACCAGCAGATAGGCTTGGAATGATTACTTTGCTGATTAGAATCAAAATCATACGAAAGACTTCAATGCGTCCCCTGGCGATGAACCGGTTGTACCATCGAGGTGCACTTGAGCACCATTTGGTCTTATCTGGCTGCATCTCGCGCCCATTAGCCATTCAATTCTCCGTATTTACCGTTTCTTTTTTGGCTGTTTCGGATGGAATGAAAATTAAACGCCAAATTAAGTGACCATCCATAGATGAGCTAGGAATTCGCTCGCTAACTCTTGTGTGTCCGCATTCGCAATCGGTCCACGGTCAATGTCACGGTTCGGAGACTTCCATGGACATAACCGTTGTAGATCGTACGTTGACTGCGCTCGGGTTCAACATCAAAAAAAAAATACTAAAAGAAGGAGCAAAAACGCGTACAGTAGGCGCAACAACAACTGAACGCACACTATCTGCCATCGAAAACCGGTAACTACGCGTGTGGCAATTTGTCGGATCTGTCGGATTCTTGTTTTTTTTTTTCTCTCCCTCTCTCTATCTCTCGGTCAGCTTTATCATTAATATGTTAACAACTAGTTTAGCCGTACCTGTACGGGAGGTTCATACCTCCGCCTGCTTCAAGAGCTAGTGGCCGCAAATTAACTCATCCCGCGAGAGAGAGAGCAAATGCGGTGGCCCCTATCCTGGCCTGGAAGGAGGAGAACCGCACGCATAAGAGTTTGCGTACGTGCAGCGAACCACGCGCTGCAGCAACGACCAACTTCACTTTCCGTTTAGTATGCGTTCCCGGGGGTTGCGTTCCATCCGGCGTTCCGAAGAGAAAACTCTCGATCAACGGCGATGAACCTCGCGGTAGATAATTACCGTGTCCCAAGCGTGTCACCCACCGTCAGTTAGTAGTCTTGGCGATGTTTGTCTCCTGTCCTCCTTCGCTGTGCCGCTTCTCACTCATCGATCACTGTCGGGTTCGATCATTTCAGGGGATTGCTTTAAATGTGTTACACTGCACTGCTCGCTTTCTGTGTCGTCGGATGTGTGGTTATTTTGGGGGCGAGGGAGCGACGGCTCGTAAGCTCGTTTACATTTTTGTTTTCTTTTCCTTTTTCTCCCTTTCTTTCTTTTCTCTTCTGTTACAGGTGGTATGAGCATGCGTCTTCCGTTGCGCGTTGCTGTTAGTGCTGGAGTTTCCTTTTACGCCCACTAATAACTCTTACAGCGTCGTTTGTGACACTAATGCGTTGTTGTCGCCCACAGTATTGTTGAAGAACGTGTTTGCATTGCTGCAGCGATGCCAAGCTTGCGTCATTTGCATAAGAACTAAGTTCCATAAATAGTGTAAAATTGTCATCAAGGTACACCCCAATGTTCTACACACGAAATGCTCTCTTCTATGTGTGTTTCAAACGTGTTTGTTGGCTCCTATTGTGCCCGACACGCGATGTAACGAAAGAAAACACGGTTCCCTCAGCATAAAACCCTAAATGTATGCAATCTGGTCTTGTTTTAGATCAGTTTCAGGATGATCTGCTGCTCAAAAGGATCGGAAAAAGGATTCTAATCATAAATCTCATGCGTTCTCTCTGTTTCACCCTTTCTTCCCGTTTCGTCAGGTGGATGTTGTGGCTCTATGAAAAAGCGAACGATTGTCGGTGGCTGGGCATGGGCTTGGTGGCTGGTGACCGACGTTCAGCGCCTCTCGCTCGAGGTGATGACACTCAACCCGATGTGCGAGATGGTGGAGACGGCCCAGGGTGTCGCCCTTACCGTGACTGGGGTGGCTCAGTGTAAAATCATGAAGGTATTTATACTGCAAAGCGCCAACCGGCCCGGCGCTTGCAGGGTTTTCGTTTCTTGTAGCTGTGTACCTCTCTCTGTTTCTCTCTATCTTCGGTTTTAGTGTTGTGTTTTGTAGAGCTGTACCGCAGGACAGAAGTTCCACGGTTCTGCCCGCCTGCTGACTAGTTAATCTACTACATTTCTTACACAGATCTTTCGTTTCCTTATCTAACGTACTAATCGGACTTCTGTTTTGAATTACGACATTTTTTCCTTTAACATTTAGCTTACCTTAAGCCTTACACTATCACCACATGGATTTCGCGTACTTATTTGCATGAACCCCGAGTATCTTTATTTCCCTTAACTATTTTCCACAACTCCAGCGGCAGCAACCCGTGTATCGAGCGAGTGGCTGACCTTGAGTATTGATAAACTATTATTATTTCCTTGCATTATTTCCGTTTCCTTCGGCTGGACTTTTCAGCGTATCCGCATGATGATTTGCAGTAAGTGATAGATGCATTGTGGCGTATCTAGAATAGCCTTTGTACAGCGGATCTCGTGCCAGTAATGAGCCAAGTGTTAGATCACGAAAAGCGATAAATGCGGTCCTTCCTGCCTCGTTCTCCATGTCACTTGTTCTGTCATTCAGTAGCTCCTTCTTAGTATGAAACTATTCCTCTCGTTATGTAAAACTAACTCCAAACTGCCCTGTTTGCCCTTTGAAAGCCCCCCCGTAGCTTGTAAGACCTTTTTCCCTACCTTTATCGATAGCAATTCACTGTCTGGTTTTATTTTTAGATCAAGAATGAAAAAGTAAGTTCCTAGTTCTTTTTCTACCTTACTCTGTGTTTTTCGTGCACTACTTTGGCCTTTCCTGTGCACTAGCAACGTGTACCTTTCTATCTGTCCTCTCACTTGAACTGTACAATTTTAAAACGTGTGTTCACCGTGCTTCCCTCTGCAAACCGTGCTTACTGGCCATCGTTTTACGGTAACAATTCCGCTCCACTATATTCCTTTTTGTCGGCGTCATTTCAAGGCTACCGTCATTATTCTCTGTTGTTGTTGCGCCCAAGAACGCTGCCCATTAGATTCGAATTTATCGTTCGATCAATTGGCTTTCCATTTTGTTTTCAATCGAATCCATATTTTCCTTTCATGTCGCATGGTCCCTAATGATGTGTTGTCGTGGATAAAAACCGTTTGTCGCTAATGCTGCCCGGCATAGTGCTAGTCGCAGTGTTGATTGCTGGTTTGAATCAACCGACAATGGTGCTACGGTACGGCAGGCCGGTGGTCCTTGCTGGTTGGCTGTTGCTTACACTTCGAACTGGCTTTGTGGAGACCATCACACGGACGGGCTCTTGCGAGAAGCTACCCTCGGTGGAAGTCCCCAACAATGGGTTCCGTTTTCGTGGTACAATCTATCAGTTTATACCTGATCGCTCGACCAACGAGAGTCCGTTCTGGATGCTCTCGAATCATACGCTGTTCGGCTACTGCATGAAGCTCTATGTCGAGTGGCTACCAAACAGTGTCAACCTAACCATCGTCTGTGATTGCCCGGAAAGCATTAGCATGCCGGTGAATGGCACTGTTGGCATTGGTGAAATCAACCACGTGCCTCAGGTTGTGCACGAGGAGTGGCCCATCTTTCAGCTGGTGCACGTGAAGCAGAACAAGTACGCCATCATCTACGGCTGCAAGGATCATGGGAATGGTAGCGTCTCGGAAGGTGCCATCGTGGTGGGCACGACGGTGCGCAACTTGGAGGAGTACAACGAGCTATACCAGACGACCATTATCCAATCGTTTTGGCAGCATAATCGGGATCTTTTCTACAGCATGCAGCGGCACACCATGGATCATCAGACGATCGTTGGTTGCCGCTATCGCCGGGAGTACTACTTGATCCGGGGCACCACTATCGCGGACATCGTCTTCATCGTAGTCGCCTGTCTGATGGTAGTGGCCGTGCTGCTGAGCCTGTGCCTCAGATGTTGCTTATCGCGCTTCTGCTTTCATAGCCACTAATTTGTTTTTGCTTACCAATAAATGTAGAAACGCAAGCCGTTGTGTGTTGCATTCCATGGAACTACACTCTGGAATGTTGCAACCGCACCCTGGCATGAACGTAATGTTCCATTGTGTAGCGTCCTCATTTGTAGTTAATGGCTAGTAGTTACATTCCTTCGATCGTATCTCATCGCCAGTCATATAAATTGACGATCTGTTCTGTATAGTAGAGCCGTATTCTGTTGCCGTTATCTTTTGTTATGTTCTAATTTTTGTTTCTTTTTTTCCAGCATTAGTAGGTGTTGCCGCTTTGCAAAACACAATTCTTATTCTGTTCCTTTCGTATCATCTGTTGTACTCTATCCTTTCCTCCTTAAATGATTATTATTTCTATAAGAAAAAGAAATGAAAAAGAAATTATGTTCCATTACCAGTCGGATATCATTCATCCTTTTCCTTCATTCGAGACCTCCCTCCCTCCCCTCACACTCGTGATCGTGATCTTTCATCATCATCATCATCATCATCATTTCCCTCATGTGCATCATTAAAAACGCTCATCCACAGCAATATCCGTCACTATTTCCGTTTGGTTTTTCTACGATTTGTTTAATTTCTTTTCCAAACGACCCCTTTAGTTGCCCCATCTAGTGCTAGATTCAATCACGAAATAGCGAATCAGTCATGCGTTGCTCATGCTCTAGAGTGCAAGCGTAAGAATAGCGACGGTGAGTTCCGTTTTATTGTTTCGTTTAGTTTCGGTCATCGTTTTTGTATACGTTTTTCTTATCGGTTTTTTTTTTTGTAATATTTGTTTGGGTCGTTCGATACCGATATCGGGCGGCAGATTACCTTTTAGCGAATTATCGGTTTTGTGCTCAACGTTCAGTTGAGATGCGCGTTCTTAGAGTCGCTTGCCTAAGGTGTTCCTTTACTCTCTTCGCGTTTTACACTGCTCGTTCTCACTCTCTATCTCTCTTTCTCGTGTGTCTGCACGAAACGTGCGTCCATTTGCCCTAGGATTCACGATATGTGTGCGTGTGTGTGTGTTTTTTTAGATCTTTTTAGTTTGATTTCTTTTCTTTTTTTCATTGCCACGGAGTTTCACGGTTTTTCGTGTACTTTCCATCTCGATACAGTTCTAGAGAAACAAACCGCTAGGGTTGTTGCGTGCGTTGCGTGCGTAATAGTGTGTTTTAGAATATCTCATTTCTTCTTCTAGTTACGTTGTTTTTTTCCTGTGAGTTTGCACCACGGGGAAACACAAACGATTTCCTTTTTCCATTCATGTTTGGTCTTGCCTTAGTTTGCCAGATAGTCAGTAGCCAAGAGTGGTAGTATTGATTCGATCTTATGAGTCTCATTTTGGCGCCTCCATTCCATTGGTTTGGGGTGCGTTTCGAGTGCATTAACGTGATACGTCAGACTGTGCGCCTGGCGTTGATCCAAAGAAGTGATTTCTGACCTTTTCATTATCGAATCATGGCGCACAAATTAGATACTGTCACTCGATTACTCAATGTGACTAGCTACAGAATTGTAATCGTTTCTTGAACTTTGGTGTTCATTAAACCGTAGGCTGTTTTTTTAGCGTTAGCTCCACCTTTAGTGCTTGGCCTCAAAGCTCTAGTTAACGTTATTAAAAAGGTGTCAGTTCGATACCAGCGCGAAAAGTGGTCCGTTTTATTACCTTCAAGTGGGTGGTTTGCACATGCCACAAAGACACACACATGCGACCACGTTGTGCTCTTAGTTAACAGGATAACCAGCCAATCTTAAGGTCTAGTGCTAGGGTAGAAGCGTAACCGTTAAGATCGTTCGCGTTTGTTTCAAAGGAAAGCCCTCCAACAACTCAACTCGCGATCGGTCTCCAGAGTAGAACTTCGGAAGAATTTGTATCTTTTTTTTTTGTGTTTGCCAAACGGGTCTCGCGACGGATAGCCCTCTTTCTCATCTCCGACTGTGGTTTCTTTCTTTCTCGTTTCATTTCTTTTTCTTATAGATGATGAACGTCTATTATTTTCACCATCAGGCCGACGAGCTGCTCGGTACCGCCAGCGAACAATTTCTTGGCAAGTCGGTGAAGGAAATCAAGACGACAATCCTGCAAACGCTCGAAGGCCACCTTCGCGCCATTCTCGGTAAGTTCGGGGTAGTGGTGCCGGGAGGAAAAGGGCACTTCACGAAAGCATCCCGATAATTAATTAGCCTCTCCGGGGCGCAATTAACGGAGCATAGTTCTTCTGGAATCGTGGAATTAAACTAGCTAAATGGGCTAAACGCTGAGGCGCTAGGGGGGGTGCTTATTGTAGTTCAACTTTGTTGCAGCATCCGCACCGTTGTTCCGCCGTTGTTGCATCAGTGGAGTATCGAACACGTGGGGAACTGACTAAGGAATGGAATCTCATCCATTCATCACTCTCGCTCTCGGCTTCATGAAAGTCATCCAGCATAGCCCAAGCATTAGCCAAGTGGAACTCAAATGACAATGAGTAAACAGAACCGAGCGAACAGGAACAGCGCGCACACTGAATGGGGGAAGAAAAAACAATATTAAACACCGACTTCGTCTGCTCCTGCACGCGGGAACGGAGACGAGGAGCGCGTTGTGTGCTTGTGGAGCAGCCACAAAGCAACCAGCACCGAGAAGTCTCGATGGAAAGCCATCAAACAAGCGCAGCCATCAGCCACCAGTCCAAAGTCACGTCCGCCTGGCGAATCCGGGCGAAAGTGTGCAATTTGCAAACCGGCTGTCGCGACCGCATGGCTTGCTATGCTCGCCCTTCAGCATCGCCACGTGACCTTGCACTTTGATGCAAGATTAAAGCGTTAAATCGGACCGTTGTCGATCGCTTAGGAATGTGCCTTTTGATTAAACAAATTTTAGGCT
>NC_064877.1:18200000-18202500 GCF_943734665.1 Anopheles aquasalis
GATGGATGAAGTATTCTCTAATTCAAATTCCACAACTCTGATACCGGCCTTCAAGGTTGTGGTATGTGGTCTGAAGTTGTCCTGCAGAATGATAGAAATCATCTGATTGGCGAATTTTTGCCATTCGTTCGCATGATTTCACATCATTTTTGATAAGGGCCAATCAATTTCTATCGTTCGTGTACCCATTTGTCTAGCTTTTTTGTTTGTCGATTTGAGCCAAAGATTATTCATCCTAGTTCTTTAGATAGGGAAGAATCTCGCGAATGGTTTTTAACGGAGCACATTTTCTGTTGCGATTCAACCGTGGAGCCAATATTCAGCAACTTGAAAATTCTGATACGAAAGTTGTACACCATAATTGTTTGCAAACTGAAATTTGATATTAAAAGAATGTATGATTGACCTTTCCAAATAGAGCAATTAAACCCAAAAGTAACGTTTAGATCGCAAGCATTAAAAAAAAATGTGGATTTCATACTTGACTATCTCGTAGATCCAGGGTACGAATTTATATTCTTTATATTAATCAATGCTTTTTTTTACATTTAGTCGTTTCAATTCAGCCCTTCCTCTCAGTAACCAATTTTTCTAGTTGATGGTATATTCATATGTTACACGTCAAATTCGTTTTTTTTTTTCAATTTAACAGAGAAAGGTCTTAAGATATAAAAGTAAAACATGACAGCACACCAGCTTACCAATATAACCATGGTCTACCACTTGTTGACGAATGCATGGTGCGTTAAGAACTAGGGGCACTAATCTACAAGAGAAATGTAGTATATCGGACCCATGCAGGAGCTTCCCCGTAGATCCTTGGGAACCGAGGCAAGAATGTTTTTTCATCTTCTGTTAATTTGATTTTCGTTGTACTTTTTTTAATAGACCGTTTGTTCGAAAATAAGCAAACAAAATACTAGTCGAACAGATTTCATTACAATATGCTACGCGTGTAAGCGTGCCTGTTTTAGGCATTGCCTAGTTGGATTATTTTGCCAGTAACAGTACCAAAAGCAGTAGTAGTCATACTGAACAGTCCATGTTTACCTTGCCGTATCAAGCGTCAAAAATGTACGAATAATAATGAATTGACACTATCCATAACCACACGTACATTCATACACATACACACACACTCTCTCTCATACACACATACACGTTCACAAACACAACCACTGTATAAACCACACGATAGATCACAATCAACTTGGAGGAAAACCAAAATTCCATCGCGAGTAAAACGCTCGTAAGATCCATAAGGCATCCGCTATGTAAAATATCTCAAAATCAATTCCTCACTCTTTCTGTGGTTTTTCCATGCAATTCGTAGCATCAACATCTACAAGCGACGACAGCATAGAATAGACGTTTTTAGTGGAACGAACGGTAGCAACATAAAGTCCTAACGTCAGAGGTCAATACTAGCTGCAGCGTCCTCAAATAGCATAGCATGCCGGAAACGATCTGCTTTCGCCTTCTAGTTGTTATAGCACTCCCTTCGTGCTATCTTTTTCATTAGAAATGCGTACTCCGACACACAAGGAAGGCAAATAATTTGCACAGAACATAAGTAAATACAAAATCAACCTACAAAGAAAGCTGTAGAAAAAAAAGAACAAACCGAAACACGACGTAGGAAACGAGACAGAGGAAACCCAACAGTAGGGGTTGATGCGCGAAAGTAGATCGCGACAAATTAGAAAAACATAGAGAGAATAGTTGACAGAGATGAACTCACGAAGCAGCTACAACACAGAAAACACACAACAGTAGTGAAAACACACGGAAAACAAACGTAAAACAAACAAACTAAAACCAAAAACATGAAGCTAACAAAGTAACAACAAGTAGCGAAAAGGCAAGAAAATTGTATATTTTTTATACTCCTTATATGAGAAGTGTTTATTGATGATGATTGATGGTCAAGTTGTACGTGTTGGCGAAAGGAGCAAAAAAAATATGGCGATAAAGCAGACCACCGGCAACCTGCTGTCCTCTTGAAAAAAGATGCTGTAGCCGAATACTGTGTGCGTGTGTGGTTGCATAATGAGTACAAGCAAAGTAGGCCTCATTGTAGCATCGATTGTTTGGATCAATCACAGAGCTCCTGGATGGCACGAATAGAGCTGACAGATTTTCACCGATTTCATTTCCATACAAACCCCTCCAACGTTTGATTGTGCCAGACCGTGATAGAAATGAGGCAGCCAGAAACTACCACAACCTAAATGGTTAATGCATTTAATAGAGATAAAGTAGGGTGGCTAGCGTCCGATACTAAAACCACGAGATCGTCTACAAACCGCGCTCATCGTCATTCGCGACATACGACAGGGGATATGTTCGATCACCGCATGATTAAACTTCGATCTTTGCATCCCGTAAGAATGCACAGGATAAGCAATCCATCGAACATTCCTCCGCATGTCGCCGCATGTACCTTCATTTCGGAATCCAACTAGCAAAATTAACCGAACTTCCCGACCAGATATATTCT
>NC_064877.1:18207500-18232500 GCF_943734665.1 Anopheles aquasalis
TCTACAAGAGAGAAGAATGAGAAACATAAGTGAAGAGGCCATATAAAAGGATTTTTTGTACATTTGAAGTGAAATATCGGATTGATTGTAAAAAACAATCACATCCACCACCATTTTCATAAGCATAACCTAACGTGAAACGAATAGGCGGCTGCATAGTTCAATTTATTTCAAACGTGAATCTCGACAGGCTGAATGACGCGGTTATAATTTGTGCTAAAACACGTTAACTCCTTTCTCTACCCGGCAAAGACTAATCGCCAGCTTTAATGTGACCTGATGTATTCAAAATCACCATTGCAGATGGCAAAGAGCACAAAAAAACACAAATGAAACTTGCTTCCGATTCAAAAGAAGCACCTTAGATCCTCATCATCTGTACCAACCATTCGCAGTTTAAACATTTCAAAACCATTTATGCACAGACATTGACATGTGCGGCAGGATTTGCTTCTTCTGGTTTTTCAAAGAACGGCAATCACCGGTTCTCGCCGAGGGCCTTACCGGCGTTGTGTGCGAACGAAAACAAAGGCTTCGCGCATGCCCGTCAATCCGGAGTCGTCAGTACGCTATGACGTAGGCCACGCGGACAGGCTGGGTGCATTCACACCGTATTGCCGTCAACGCGACAACCCCGCCAGTCTGTATGGCAGATCTCGTGCCAGATAACACGCACATGCTGACACATTCATCACATTGACGCTAGAGTGCTGATGGCTGCCTGCTGTGTCTGTTGGTACAGGTGAAGAGCATCGTTAAAAGTAGATTCTGTCGACCAGATATAACTGTCTCCATGCTGCGTGACCTTGCCTCGCAGCCTTACTGTGTAGCTGCATTGAAAGGAAACCATTTGCCTCGAGGCCAGGTTTTCGAGCCTTCTGCACTTTGAACACGCAGACCTTGACCTTCCACCGTTCAAGCCCGTCCAAGAATGAACTACAAGGGAACGGGACGTTTTGTGGCAAACCTTGGCCGCTAATATACCGTTGCTCATCCGACGTACCGTGACTAAAGGGGGGGCCTGACACACTAGCGCGAACGCCGAACGTCCCAACGTTGGTCAACGGACCAAAGCAGGCTGGTAGCTCCTGAAATAGACCGTCAAAGTCAAAGGCGATTGTTTCGTTTCGTTGGCGAACCTTTCGAACCCCCTGACCGTTTGCGAACTGATTCATCCAGGAATAGCAGAACACCGGAAACACGGCCAATATGGGTGACCAACGAAACGGAAATCGCTTTCAACGCCACAGTCGCTCGGTGCGCTTCTGGTGACGCTGGCAAGCGAACAACGTTAGGTAATGCATCACAGGCCGAAAGAAAGGATTCTGCTCTCGAGATTGTAACTAAAGATGAAAGTCACTCTAATTCCTACACACACTAGTTAAAGCTACCTTCATGTCAAGGTCGACAACCCCACATCGCAGACGGACTCGGCAATCATCGCCACCGCGAACACAAGTGTGGGTCCATCATTAGCCGGAAAGTAGAGATGCGCCGGCCACGAGTGGTTTCGCGGTGGTGAGCGACGAGCGACGGCATTGCAGCCGATCTAACGATCATTAAAATTTTCCATTCGACATTCCCCCCCTTCTTTCTAAGAACACTCACTGCATCTCGCGCACTACTACGCGGCACGTGGGGATTACCACGGATGCATCGGTCGATGCAAAATGAAAATAAACTTGCACGAACCACACTCGCTGCTTATCTCGCATTTCGACAACCCTGTTTGCACATCCTCACGGTTAGGCGCGGGAACTTGAAACCAACGGTCTATTCCAGGCAGCACTTTGCTTCACCTTGAAGTTAGGTCCTGGAAGTCCGTACCTGACTACCCTTTTGTTTCATTACAAAACGCAATTGCATGCATGTATGCCAGCATGCAGAGCGTGGCCACCAACGCACCCCGGCTATCTAACTCTATCAGTCCAAGCCAATAATTACTCTCAATTGCGCGCCCACTTGGCGACCGACGACGACCGTTATCTGCCAGCAATTCCACCAATCCCACAGTGGCCCTGGTTATCAATTCGTTTTTTATCTCGCCACAAGCTCGAGGTATCTTCTCGGCCATGTTCAAGGTTATCGCCCATATCACTGACCGAAAGATCCACTTCCATACACCCGGGACACCAATTCACGCCGAACTAACGAGAAGCTAATGCAAACAATGGTCTGGCCATACATTGGAAAGCACTTGCGATCGCCTCCTTGAAGTTTTCGCAATTTGTCGCCGTTCTGCTTGTCTGTCCCCCGGCCTGCAGGGCCATACGGATCGTATTGATTCCTTTGTCGTGGCCGCGATCCGCAAAAAAGCGGGTTGCTCGTTTTGCCTCTTTTCTTTTCGTAACACATTTCCAACGTGCGGTCAAGAAATGTGGGTTAAGAGGGTTAGGTGGACCAGGGGTTTATTAATAGGATCGACACGGTTTGCGTCGTGACCCGAGAGTGGCGGTTTCTGCTGCAACCTTCGCTTCCTATCGGGTCGTAGTGGAGAAGTGAAAAATGATTCTCGATTGATTTCTTTACAACACAGTGGCTTCCTCCATGTACCTAGTACATAGCACCACGCTTGAATTATATTAATCCAATAAAAAAGCTAGCTACGGCATTTCGAGCGCTCGAAAACTGAAAATTAATCGTCGAATGGTCTGCGTATTAATCACTCGAATGTTGACTCTACTTTGCCAGCATCCAGGACCATAACTGCGTAGCATAAGTGCGTGGGTCCATGTAATCACTTCGTTAAGATACTGACGCGTACGCGAGACGCCCTAGAACTAGAGCATCAAGCGATGAAAGTCTATTCAATCGTGACTAATCAAAACCCATTTGCGTTATATTATTTGGCGCAGCATGTAAACATGTTTTCGAGGCGTTTTGCATCGTTCGCGTGAAGCCTACAGACGTCCGTGCCTTGTTTTATGCCGCACAGGGAAACCAGGAAATACCCCCAACGGTGAGCCACGCGTACGCTAACTACGCACGAGCTACTAGCAAACACAAAAACAGATTCATCATTTTCCAGCAACAGCAGCATCACCATCGTCATTCATCACTTTAAAGATGATTCTTTCGAACCACTTCATACGTACTTCGGCGAAGAAGAGATCAACGGCATTGCCTTGCTCGCTCACTTGTTGGCGAAGGGCGAAGTGTTCCTCCCAAATTTGCCGCCATCAGTCACCGGCAGCATCAGCGATCAGCAACAACTCAATTGACCCTAATCAGTAAGCGGCACACGACGGGACGGTACGCGAATCATTTCTTCCGTCGCCAACAACGACTTGGCGACAACTTGAGCAGCGCCCATTATGGGCACTAGTTGAATTGCGTATCGCAGAACCACATTGGCACAAGGACGGATGGGCGGGATGGAATGATAACATCAATGCGGGGTTTTTTTTTTCTGCCGCCATACACGCAACAAGCGTGTGCGCTATTTGATGGTTTCCTCTCCGCTTCTTGGAAGTGCGCATACGATACGTAGGTTGATGCTGATGCTGTTTCGTGCCATTGACAGTGTAGGGCATTGTGCTTGTTTCTATGCTCTTCATGAGTCATAGCTGGTCGGTGTCCTTTCGATGGCGTAGGAGGGATTGTTGTGCGGTGAAGAGTTCTTGGAACTCTTGTTGAACGACAGATCGTTGTAGATAAGACATTCGTGGAAGTGAAGTCGAGAAAAGCAAGTACCACCATCGGGACTGGGTACAAGAAGTCCTCTAAGTTTGAATCCATCAACCGGGCTTCATATAAAGCCGCCCATAGCAACCATAATGGCATCCAGCAGTGTCTACTGCGTTCGTTTACCATAGCAAATGAGTAATCAATTCGTCAGTAGCCACATAAAGTGCCAACAAGCAAATGATATGAAACACTCGCTCGCCATGCTCCAGCACTCCGCGACATATCGTTTCGCAACAACAACAACAACACCAACACCAGCAAGGACAACGGCAAGGAAGCTGATTCTATTTCCATATCCTCCAACAGCCGGACACTGGGGCTGTTGCTCGACGTAATTATGCAAATGATTTCATCTCATACTCCTGCTTCTCTTTTTATCAACTTACCGCGCCCTTTCGGGATCACCCGGACGACCTCGTCCTGTGCGTCACCAGCGCCGTCCGCATCGCCGTCATCGGGCGGTGGCGCTGGAGATCCTTGATGTTCCTGCCGCACCGGACTGTAGTCGGCCACGTGCGTCTGAAGGCGCTGGGTGCCTTCGCTCCGCTCCACGCTTTCCTCACCCATCGTACCCTCCGGTCCAGCCGGTGCCGGTGCTGCCGCCTTCTACTAGCGTCCAAGCGAACGGGCACGTTAGGCGTTGTCAATGATGGCGATTCCCTCCTTCGCTGGCCACTGTTCCAGCTCGGGTGCCTCGGCTTCTCAACAGAACCCAGCAGTTGGTCGAACGACGGGACAACGCTGGTTCCATCCGGTGCCGACGTGCCGCGACTGCTATACCGTCGCCAGTGTCCCCCTGATTCCGCTGGTCGCTCGTTTGGTTCCGTTCGGTAATGGTTGGCCGCACTTTCTCTGCAGTGAGATGGATTTGGAACAGAAAGATGGTTGTCCGTGAGCGCAGACATAAAACGAGGAGGAAAAAGACCTTCAATCCGATGTCGGAAGGAATGTTTGAAATGATCTCCAATGAACATAGTAGCCTGTTGCCCAGGCAATGAGGCATATGCTGGATGGATGTGACATTGAACGCGGCTGATAGCCCAACCCTGAACTCCCTGACGAACCGACCTTCGGCTCCGGAACACTAACCGGTTCACTGTCACGGACTGTGTCTCTGTCACCGTGACTGTCCCCAGCAATGGCTTGGCAACGATCCAAGTGAACTCTCACGATGCTTCACACCACATTACATTCGAAGAGACGGAAGGTTGCCACCACTACCATTGGGAGCGCAACCGGAAACATGTAATCAGCCCCCCCCCCCCCCCCCGCGCAGCGTCTCCGGTCCTCGCTGTGATATCTAAAATTAATGGACCAACGACCAAGGTGACGGGGCGCGGCACAGCAGCAGCAGCAAGGTTCGCTCAACTCGGTTCGGTTCGCTGGGAATCGGTGATCGGGGATCTTCAGCTTCGAACGGTAGTCTCGAGATTGTTGCAACACAACAACAACTTCACGGAATTCACCGGGAGTCGCATTACATGCGCCCGCTTCGTCAGGTGTACGTCTCGAGACATTGTTGTTCCGCGCGAACCGGATCACGAGCTCTGTTTGCGAAGAGATCAAGCTTCCAGCCTGATAATGGTGTTGGTGACCTTGACGTCGCTACATTCCATTTCATTCCACTCTCTGCCATCTTATCAACGCCCCTACCTTCCAGTTGTTTGCCAAAAATGTCAGCCAAGTGGTCAGCGCCTCAGCAATGATAATGATTATGTGTTACGCGTACGCGTGCAGCTTCAATGGGCCGTGTAATCATCTGGACGAGTAGCGAGAGGAAGAGGAGAACGAGGGCTCCCTCTTTCCGGGCGCGGTTAAAAAGTGGGTCAACACCGAGGCGCCATTCAAGTGAATTTGGCGGGAAGCGTAACGGCCACGGCGTACTAGGCGTACAAACTGCGCCATTGATAACGAATGTTGACGAAGTAAAAACCGTCACCGCCTTATCGTGGCGCATTTTCACCAATGCCGAAAAAAGGAGTTTCCCCTTTTCCTTCTGTTTTTTTGTTTTCGTTCCAGCGGAACAAGAAAGATGTGCTGACAGTCGGCCACGGAACAACAAGCCTCCTTGCACCCTTGCACCCTTGCACCCCGTTGCTCGGTGACGTCAACGAGAAGTCGCCGATCCACAAACGAATGTCTCGCGTGTCTCGGATTACATTCAACGCTGACGACGACGACGACGACGGCCATGGAATGACGGTTGTTGTTGTTGTTGCTGGTCGGAGGCAGACGGTCCCCGGCCTTCCACCCCTCGTGCACCACGTCGTAGGCAACGAGCGTGTCAACCAAACCGCGAAGGTAAACTAGCAACGTTGACGAGCATAAATCGATGAGCAAACTGTGATGTGCCTCGAGTCATTGAACTCGGTTGGAGCTCGAAAGGTAAAAACATTTGAACCGCCGCAGCAGCAGACTATCGATCCGAATCATATGGTTTTTCGGCAAACAGTTCACTTCGGTCCAGTGGTGGCGCATAATTTATGAAACCCCGTTGCACTAGTTCCCTTTCACTCCACCTCCCCCCCCCCCCCCCCCCCACGGGTTCGCTCCAACGCATACTGAATGCGGTTCTTTGTTTCCAACCCGTTGTGGGTCGATTTATTCGATTTTCCGTTCTCGCAGCTGCAGATGCACCTTTGCACACATGTTCCTCGATGCCCGTAATTGTGACTCATGCAAAATGCATTCGATAAAGCATGTTTTCCTGCCATCGCAATCAATTATCTATTTGGTTTTTCAAATTAAAGAACCCCGTGAGAGCACCGAGTGAAGGTCGCCGTGGGAAATTAGTTTTCTTGAATGCGCGCCAAACCGAATGCAC
Organism: Anopheles aquasalis; assembly: GCF_943734665.1. Classification (NCBI taxonomy): domain Eukaryota; kingdom Metazoa; phylum Arthropoda; class Insecta; order Diptera; family Culicidae; genus Anopheles; species Anopheles aquasalis. Next base: position 18,214,012 of record NC_064877.1, read on the forward strand.
CGTTTTATTTTTTCCCGCGATGCGGTCGGTGACTTATGGAGATGTCCACCCACCGGATCGTGGGTGTACTCACGCTTCAGACTAATTGCCAGTATCCTCCTCCCAACCGGTCAGATGACTGGCAGTGGAAATGCGCTGGCGCGAATACGTTGCAAAAAGTGATCACGCCAAGATTAAATCAAGAAACGAAAAGGAACGGTGCGCAATTTGTCCCGTTCGAAGGACGATTGATTAGAGCTCTTTTACTCCGTTTCTCGCATTAGAAATGATTTTGCATTTTCAATACCCCTGTCCCCCTCACGGCTCGGTCTATCTCGTGTTCATTCAATGTTTTATCGCGAAAGGATCCGCCAAATAGACAGCAATGTGCCATTGTTTCGCAAAAGACTGGTACTTCTTTGTTGATGCCAGCTTATCAGAGCAACGTACAATGAAGGCCACATTTTACACAGCATTCATCAGAGAGCCATTATGATGTAGCGGTTGTCAGTCATCAGTTGCAGCTCGTATCCTCATTATCACCGGTGTAGATTGAGAGTACACTGCCTTCCCCCTTAACAACCGGTTTTGTGTCCTCGCTAATGACGAGCCCCCTGCGATAGCTTATGCTCGCCATCCTCTCACTCAGCTCCGCGCGGTTGTGTCCAGTAAACAACGCGGTAACGCGGCAACACAATTATAATTACGCAAACGGCCACCGCCAGCGCCGTGTCAGTGAGTTGCACAATCATCGCACGATCGACAACGTTGCTGACCACGTGGTGTGGTCCACAGCACAGCAGTCGCACCAGCACCAGCCCCAACCAGGGCTTTATGGTCATTATAGTGTATGCCTTATGATGGTTCGCTGCTGTACTCAATATCGGCATGATTTCCCGGTCATTGCCTGGTGATTGCATGTCTCTGGAGAACGTCACACCGGAGTTTTGAAAGGACAAACGCGTGCCAACGGTCAACATTGCAGCGTTGTAGTGGATGCTGTGGAAACACTGTTTGCCAACAATCCTTGGACCCACTGCTTGACCTTTTGGCCACCTGGGTCGCCTCCTTTCGGCACAACAAAGCCATTGTTCAACCACTTCACGAAGGCGCGGAAGTGCATAAGATTATTTAATGTTCTTCTACTATCTGGCCCCATTTTACGATTTCATTTTATGATCTTCCTCTTCTCCGACTCGGTTACCGACTTTGTCTTCCTCGTTCTACAGCGTCCGAAAGCGTGTATGGCGCTTGGCGTGATGCCACATAAAGGAACCACTGCCAATGTACCAAGTGAGCGATGAGCGTTTTGGAAAATTCCACCGACCGCCGTAGCGCGCCCTAGCCGACATTAGCACCGCGAAGGCAGTTTGTATATTCCGGCGTTAACCAAGCGAAACGATCACCTTCCGCGATATCACGATCGCGCGGTCGATCACTCGCTCGCTTGATTGTTGGTAGTGGTGGGCTTGTCATCGACCTCGATGTCGCCTCCCTCAAATTGACTCATCAACCTCCATCGGTGCGTAGCAATCACTAACCCGCAGCATAGAACGAAGGTGGGCTGTCCCTGAGCTTTGTTGGAGGACAGTTTCGTCGGCCAGCGCCGTTTGTAATGGCTGCGATGTGGAGCGAGTTTCCTGGTTTCCGGATTCCGATCGATTGAACTCTAAGCTAGCTTGTCAGCGACGGCCGCCAGACAAAGGCCTGCCCGAGACGGACCGATTTGCGAGACAGTCCTCTAGATGGCGATCGAATGCCAACGACATTAGGCCGATGGCCATGGTGGATGCTACCTACAGCTTCCGATATTATCGAGATCGACTCAATAGTCACCAAGGACACTGGGGTACAATCCAAACGACATCAACATTCCCATTCCATCCGGAACTGACTGATTGCTTGTCTACTGTGTTTGCGGAATGGATTGTGATCATCGGTACTTGTCGTCTCCACGTCGCGTTATTGCCTCGAGAGACAAACTGGAGTAATCTGGCGAGCAAACATGCTCGCTTGAACAAAGTTGTTCGCTCCGGAATGCAGCAGCAGCAGCAGCTGTACCATGCGGGCTCTGTTTCCGGAACGATAAGGCCGGTTACCGACTGTTGTAGCTACATCACAAATCCCCATCACATACAGCTCAGTGGCCACTCGTGAGCAAATGTAAGCTTTTCTGTGAGACAAGTGACATCGGGAGGGTGCTCTACAATGTGCAATTGAATACGATTACATAGCACACACATAACCAAAATGGAGAAGATGAAAATCGATACAGCATAACCGCAACGGCGCAACAGTACCGGCCGGTTTCACCTTGACCTAGAGTGCCGCAGCATGAGTTCAACCGGAACTAGGCTCTAGCGGTCGCTCGCTCGCTCGCTCGTCGCGTTCGCATCCTCTCGCATCCTTCTCCCACATCTTGTTCATGTGCCATAAGCATAACGCATGTCTTGAACATCCATAACCATCCCGTTGCACACCATTAAACCCGGGACGGAACGCTAGAACTTACCGGAATCACACAGCCAATGAAACAGATGCGGCTTTTCGACCGCTTTGGTTTGGTTTTGGTGTGTTTTTGTGGTCACCTTCTGCTACTGCACCATTCCTATGCAAAGCCCACTTTTCAGTGTCCTCTTTTCGCTGCTGAAAGCGCTAGGATGGGCAGCTCGCCGCACGCCGGACCGCACGATTTCGGACCACCGTGCCACGAACGTCATCCGCCTTGAACACTCAGCTCCGCTGTTTCTCGCGGTGCCCGGAATTATTGCACACACTGGCACCAATCGCTAAACACTAACTCAAAGAAAAACGGAAAACCAACTAGAACAAGAGGGAAGCAAGCAAGATTAAAACAGGGGACACTAAGAGAAAGAGAGTGATTTTTTGTTTTTGCGTTTTCGGAACAAAACTTTTCGATCACGTTTAGAACACACCAAAAACCACACACACTTGATCTGTTTGTCCGTAAACATTAACGCCTTGTTCGAAACGTGATGAGAATCCGATTAGCGGAACACCACCGCAGCGAAGAGCGAACGTGGGGAGGGTCACCTTTGTCAAGCTCCCCGATCAGCTGGTGATGATTCGCGGCGACAAACATATCAGCCACCTCCAACGCGTCACCTTTTTCGTCCCACCGCCAGCGATCCCCATGGTCGCATTTTGTGCGCGTCATTGACATTGACTTTTCGGCTACTACACAAACACACCCATGGCTTGCGATGGGACACTAGCAGTAGTCCCCGTGGTGCGCGAGTGGTGCACCTTTTCATTGTTGCATTTTGCGCGACAATCGCGACCATAACTCAATCCTCTCAATCCACAGAGACGCCGAACGCGCCGCGAATCCAAGCACAAAGGGCGCGACTAGAAGTGGACCAGGTTGCTGGCGGGCGCGGGCGGACAGAGAATTCAAAAACGGCAAGTAGGTCACAAATAGGCCACAGTTGCTAACCAGCAGCGGGGAAATGCATCGGACGTTCTCGGCGTCTTGTAAACACACACTCGAGGGCCGCTGCCGCCTCTTCACTTATGATTACTAATGCTGAAGGTCCTCCAGAGACTTCCAGCACGGCCTCGGGAACGGTCTTTCACTAGTATAACTATTAGCCCGAATTAGCACCACACGCATAACCAACACCCAATAAACACGAGTTTTTATATCGCGAAAGTATGATCAGTAACAAAAGAAAGGCAACGTACAACGACGACGACGACCCGCGATGGGCGAGAGTCGGATCGAAAATGAACGCGTGACCGCCTTCACGGCGGAGGCGCTTGGTCACAATCGCGGTGCGTTTGCGCGATTCTTGTTCATTTTTCCCAGAAGAGAGATACACTGTGTTTCATAATGATAGCCTCACCCTACAAAAAAATTAAATCAAGATGGAAAACAGTTCGTTAGGATGTCAATGTTATTTTATTTATAATCAGTAACTCCTCCTTTACTATTAATTGCCTGGAAATGCGGGATGGCATGCTTAAAGCGAGCATGAAAACTGTTGCAGTGCGCAAGGATCGCCACGCACTCGCTGTAGTATTTTTAATTATTTTTGGGGCGCTTTATTCGAGCGCGAAATCGAAAAAACAGGGTGAGGCTATCATTATGAAACATAGTGTAGCACCAGCGTGACAACTTCAGCAAAAGGGTTGATGCCGTTGCATGCGCGCGGCATCAAAATTGTGTGTACAATAATTTAATTTTTCACAAATAACAGCGTTTTTCTGTGCTGCTTTTTCTGTTTTCTATATTTCTTGTCTTCTATTGGAAGAAGCAGTGATGGGATCGGAATGTTTTTATACTAGACCAAGAGGGTAATTTTGTTGCAATTTGTTTGATTAAAATGTTTGAGGATTATTTCAAAGTAAAAGAAATTAAGGGTTTTTAAAAAATATCTTCAAGCTTGAGCTACTTTCGCTGGGAAATTAGTTTTTTCATGAACACTGGAAGATTTTTTATATTTGCAAGCTTGATACAAGGATAAACAACGAATAAACAAGAAATCGGTCATTGATGCAATTGAACTGAATTAGTAATAAAGAATTGCCATGAGCTTCAATTAATCAAGCTGTAATAAGAAACTAAATTATTCAACACAGTTACTAATATTTCACGGCTCCAATTTAAAGATCTAAATCAAAGAAATATCTATTCTTTTCATTTTAATAGTTTCCTTTCGATGCAATTGAATTGAAGCGCATGTTGAGGACAGAAAACAAAAGAAAAATATTATTTTCGAAGGTTGCCTTTGGATTTGGACCTACATTTCAATGGAAAAGAGAAAAGAAACGTTTCCTTTTTTCCGAAAAGAAACGGTTCCTTTCCTCAAGATTCTAGGAGCATCTACACATGCGAAAGATTTACACATTGTAAATTATGTGCTTGAACTTCTCGTCACACCGATGCAATGTGTGCTGGCACGTCTCTATGTCCAATGTCCTGGACCATCCCCTGCATGTTAGCTCATAAGCACTTGAAAAGGGAAAAAAAATTCGTGGCGCGTTTTCGTGGCGCTGGGACATCCGTGTGCGTGAGGAAAATTTACGATCGACCCCCCCGTTCTCTCCTGTGGCCGGCACAATTTATGCTTGTGCTTCCCAGCATTCTGAGGAAAATCCTTTCACCGTTTGTCTCTTTTTCGGAGTCCGAAGCCAAAACAAAAACGGAGACTCCAAAGATTATTACCTTATGAGCTCCGAGCGATTGTCGCCAAGCGAATGGATCGCGGTGGAAATCCCAACGCAAACAAAGCAACCGCGACACTTGAAGAGATCGCCGCGGTTTCGCCTTTCCTCCTGTCCGAACCCTTGTTTACACGAATTTTCTTTACGGCAGCATCATGTTGAAGGTTCATGGCCACCAAGGCGGCAACACTTGTGACCCAGAGGACCGACTACCAGACAGGAGGTCCTTTCTGCTTTGCCATCCCAGTCACAAATCGGGAAGTTGTAGCGTTTGTTTTATGACCTTTGTGTATGACCGTGCCAAGGGAACGAGCAAACCGCCTTTCTCAAGTATCAATGTCAATTTGTCGTCAAAGAAATGACTCCGAATAGCGTCGAGACTGTGAAGCGACAGGTCCATTTGAATCCTTTTCCTGATTTTTCCACTTGAGATACACAAATGAAAAGCGTTCGCCATGGTACACCCTCAAGTGGAGTGCAGCGTTCTTGGGATCATATCAATTTCCAAAAGACTTTTTAAAATTATTTCTAAACAAATTATTATTGGGAATGCCTTATTGTGAAACTACAGAATCCTTAACGTTGATTATTTGTTTTTTTTTTGTCCGATAAGATTTGGTGGTTTTTTTTTTGTCAATTTTAATCTAACAATCTCCAGAGGCCGAGCTTAGTCTTTTTGAATTACTTAACTAACATAATGGTACTAACATGCCAACTAACTAACTTGTGGTAATAGGTGAATAGTTTCTATACATGTATTTATGAACAAGAGTGTTATGCAAATATGCAAGTATGAAGCTTAAAATATTCGTGATAAATTGTGCTTCTAATCTAACGAATTGGTTATTAATAAAAAAGGCATTTGAATCAAAACGTTGCGTGATTATCATACTAGCGACTAAATGAAAGACTATCACTGTACTTATTTTCAATAAATCTTTCCCAAAAAGAACTAAATATTCTTCCAAAGTTGTAGTTTAATATCCCATACACATAAAAAGTGAAGGGGAAGGATACGACACAAAAAGTCTTCTGTCAAAACTGAGCCTTTTTTGGCAGAAATTACCCCATAAATTAGTCATTAGTCAATATCAATATCGGATATATAGTTCTTTTCAGTTACAAAATGTTCTTGATACTAAGATCTATAATCAACTACAATAAAAAAAAACCTGTAAAAATGTATTGCTTGAGCTATTCGCTTATGAGAGACCAAAGAAATTGAAATGAAACCCACATGTTCGGTTGATAAAATAGACGTTAAGTAACAGTAAGTAGTTTCTTAAGGTAGGCGGCGGGGTAGTTCGGCAAACAGTTAATGTTTTGTAATAATACAATTTGCAATTGCAATTGCGTCCGTATTGTTTGAGTTGTGCACTGATGAATGTTTAAAATGCCATGTTTCCGCCGGATTGAAACGATGCTCTGCGGGTCTTGGGCACCAGCTCTCTGGTTTCAGCACACGCAACCGCAAGGATGGGCAGCCGCATTTGAAAGCTTACGGCAGGTGCTGGGAGCTAAGATGTGCGTCCGGTACGCGATCTGTGTGACTATGGTTGGAGGAGAAAGGCAAGATGCTTTATTGTCTGCCCCGAAATCTGCAATGACTTAACACGCTGCGAGGCTTACAGGGAAACGTTCCGGTGTCTGCAGAAGCGGACCACGATAGTTGATAGCTAGGAATCTCCCAGGTGGGGAGGCCATGCACCTTCATGTGTGCCATGTGCTCTTTCTGTGGCTGTGTTGTTTGCACCTCAGTTTTGAGTAAGTTCCCTCTGCCTCTCTGTTTGTCCTGTGTCTGCTGTTCTTACTTTCTACAAAAATCCCCTGTAAGAATGTGGAGTGTTTAGAACCACCATTCCCAGAGTATAACTGGCCTTCAAGTGCCGCCAGCCTGGTCAGATTTTGCGGGTTTTGATTAATGATCGATCGCACGAGCGGCAATGGATGGTCTGGCTGGTGGATGGTTGGTGTTCATGAATTCGTAAAGAAAGCGTAAACATGTTCGGCCCGGCCGTGGCCGTTAGCGGAAAAAATTCGTTTTGAATTTGATTTTTGGCAGCCCGAATTTTTCGAGCTCTCGAACAGTTTTCTCACCAAATGGAACAGCCAATCACATCGCAACTGGCCATTGCTAGTCGCTGATTGGTCAACACGATTTGGATGCTGGTTTCGAGTGAATGTTGGCATCTCTTTGGTTCGTTTTCTTATATTTACTATTTCACTAGACCTGCCTTCTTTCGATTAATTAAGGGAAATTAAATTAAATTAAGGATGTTTTATATCCTAGAAATGGAAGAATTCGATCACAAATCGGCTGGCAAATGATTTTATGAAGCGAGGAACCACTTCTGAAACAACTGGCCAAGGGCCAGCAAGTAGTATACTCATCTATTAAGTTGAAGTAGTAGTAAACGCCATGATTTTTCCTTTAAAACAGAAGAATGATAGTAACGATTCCTGTTTTCCATGAGAATCTTTCAAGCAAAGTCCCTAACATCAGCAGCAAACCCAACCAGCAACACCAACATCAGCAACCGAATCACGAAACCGACGGCGAGGGTGAAGAACGCGGTTTTCGTTTTCCGTGGCGCGCGTCAAGTGCGTGCGACCAATCCTGGTCGTCCCCTGCGAGATGAGCCGCAGCATCCCCGGCAGCATCCGCAGCAGCAGATAGTCTTGTGCCAGAGCTTGAACCTAGAGCGTGCGAGAATCCTTCAGTCTCGATCGTGATACCGTAGTCACAAGACCCACAAGTGTTTGAAGACCAAGAGTGGTAAAATCGTGGAAAAAGGTGCAACTTATCGGAAGTTTTTAGCTAAATTTACTACAATAGAAGGTGAAGTGAAATTGTTTAAGCCATCGAGTGAAATCAATCTGCAGTAAATCAGTGAGCTGAAAGGGAAATTTGAGAATTGGTGCGTGGGTTTTTTTGGGAATTTGGTGCCCAAATGTACAACAAAATGTCCAGCTTTGAGTCCGGTTCTTCGGATGGCGATCTGTGTCAGCCCGTCTGTGATCCTGATCCGTACTACGAAGCCAATGGAGGGAATTACTATACACAACTCTATCCAGCCGATTCACAGAATGCAGGTAAGGTCCTCGAGAGGGGTGGTATCTTTTTTTTAAATAAAATATTAATGAATCTTTTAAGTAAAAAGTAAATAACATGGTGTGAAGTAAATAACATTGCGTCATCATAATTATCAAAGAATCCGTATATTTATTTATGTCCGAATATTATCAAAATCAACGTTGAGTTGGGAATATAAAATTTCATTAAATCTATGCATTTGTTTCGTCCAGTTACTGAAACGAAACCATCTTTACCTACTCCAGTTCGGTTTGCTCCAGTTCCGAAAACTCGTTCGATAGCCACAACACAAACAACATCGTCTTTGGAGTTTTCCTAAACCTCGTAGGCCATGTTTACGGACAGGAGAGGAACTAAAAAAGCAACTGAACGTAAAACCGAAAACCAACAAACTAACGGCGACAGTACAACTCTAAATTTAGCCAGATTATTACCTTCATTAAACGCGCCACCCAAAAAGGCACCCCCGATAAGCCAAGGTCTCGGTTTGGAGCAAGGTGCGCCCCACCGGGCAAGAGGGTGCGCATGGTCTTTGCTTTCGCCAGCATTTCATCTCACGGTTTACGTTCAGTTTACGTCCCATCCGAGGATGCTTCCGGGATGCTTTACTGTAGGGCCGTGCGATGATAAGTTTGATTACAACTCCTTAGGTAATCGGATCCGATCGGATCGATCAATAAGCCGTCAGTTAGCGAGACCTCCTCGCTTCTGCACGTGACAGGACCGAAACGTGGCCAACGGCCCCGCCAATATTGCCCTGCGCTAGTGACTAATCGTTGGGCAATTCGGTCGGGTGTTGTGTTAGAAACATGCCGCCCAAAGGTGTAAGATATGTTACGGATACGGCTAAGCAACGAATGGAAAATGGTGGCTTAGAACATGTTGTAGCACCTGGCCAGTGCTTATGCTTTCAATCGACTTCATTTGATACATCTTTTTCCTTCTTTGCGTAACGAATCGAAATAACCGTTCTATTACAACGAAATCAAGTCAATTGCGTTCTAACGTCGACTGGAAAACACTCTCCTCAACCGTATCACTAACACTTTCCCGAGGACACTTCAAATTAACTTCCGCAATGAAACGAAAAAGGATGCATCTTCCGTTTCCAATCGAGACGAAGATAAACATCTCAAGTGACATTTTCCTCCCAGCGGGAAATGGCCCGGAAAACAAGATACAGACACCAAGAAGAGCGACAGTGATCGTCTAGCTACCGTTAAATAAGCGACCACTACCCCGAATTGGAGAATCACAAAATAAACAAAAAAGAAACGGGCTCCGAAAGTGCCGTGTTCCGACATCTGAAAAAATGGGTTGAAAATGAAAAGGGAGCGCGCAACCGAGGTGATAACAACGGTGACAGATCGGAACGATCGTATCAGTAACATGCAGTCAGCAGAAGCCAGTAGAATATCGGATGACGACTACAAATTAGAGCTGCACCCGGAAGCAGTCCTGGAGATCCACTTCATGCGGATCGTCATCAATCCTTTCGCTACTCATGCATGCAATCCTGCGTTCACTTTTGGGTATGTGTTGGGTGTGGCAAATGGTGATGGCAACTCCCAAGAGAACCGTTCGTTGTCTGCCCTTCGAGCTGTGCTCTTTGTGATGTCTACTCGGTCGGAATAGCAGTCGACCCTAGACCGTCGTGACCACGGAACTGTAAACATGGCAGCATCACAGGATACAGGTTCAGCTCGTGGCGGATCGCTCGATTTATGAGCTCTGTAGTCGTCGCCTCTGCGCCGTCGTCTTGTTTACGTACTGGCCCCAGATCGAGTTGATCGCGCACCGGTTTCTCCGGCCCGTATGGGTTGTAGGTTGTATCAGCATCAGTAAAATGATAAACAAATCATCAACCAACGCGAACACTGGCCCGCTCCATTTGGTCCACTCTTTTTTTCTTTCGTTTTTGGAGTTGGCCACCTTCAACATGGCCCAACACAAGAGCTCGCTTGTTGGCTCTTTCTTCTGTACACTTGCTGGAGTGCCTCGATTAAAAAACACACCTTCTCTTGTATTTATTATGATAATCGTCCATCTCGTGAGACATTGTCTGGCAGTTCCGTCACAAGCAAATAATGCTCACGGTCCTTTTTCTCCCTCACAGGAACACAAGTGATCACGATCATGGAAGAAGAGGGTTACTGGGGGTCACCCTGTAGCTCGACGAACGAATCGCAGCAGGCGGACGCCAGTCTCGGTCCAGCGCATCCCGGCCATCAGCGTAGCTCGTCCGCGGTCAGTACCATTCGCTTGCTCACCGCAACGCACCTTGCCCCGCCGCCACCGTCCTGTGGCGATCCTTCACCCTCGTCCTGCTCATCCTCGTCCTCGTCACCGTCCACTTCTTCGTCCGTATCCTCGTCGGTGTACGGCCACCAGCAACGGCACCAGCTACAGCAGCCATCGCTGATCGGTGGATATCCGTGTCTACGCTCACCAGACGCTGATGCTGACCAGCAGCATCCTCAGCATCCTTCTCATCACCATCAGCAGCAGCATCAGCAACATCAGCACCACCACCACCATCAACCGTCACCGGTGTACGATTGTGCGATGGTTTACGAGAAGAACGTTAACGGTAATGACCACTTTTTCTATGACCCTTGTCCCAGTGTCGTGGAAACCTTGTGCACTCCTTTCTAATTCCTGTTTCTGTTTCGATTTCCGTTGCAGCGTACATCCCCGATGAAGGCTACTACGGTGGTGGGAATGGTACCCCGATGCACGTCACTTCCGGTGGCGGTACGGCGCTATCAATACCGGGAACTACCACTAGTGATCATCACACGTCCTCATCATCGGCATCGTCCTCATCAGCGGCGTCATCGTCTTCATCTGTCCTGCTCAGTTCGACCGTGGAAGCTGTCCCGGGCAGTGGTGTACCGATCGTACGAGTCGTCAAGCGACGCAACACGGCCAACAAGAAGGAACGGCGTCGAACGCAGAGCATCAACTCGGCCTACACCTCACTCCGAGACCGTATTCCCAACGTGCCGAATGACACCAAGCTCTCCAAGGTACATTCTAGCGATGCCAGAGTTCCCAAAGAGCCAATCGGATTGATTGCCGTTCCTCGCCCTTTCTCTCTCTCCCTCTCGCTGTTCTTCCAGATCAAGACGCTACGCCTTGCCATCTCCTACATTGCCCATCTGCTGGCGGTCGTAAACGGAAACCAGGACCCATCGTGTGACTTCCGAGCGGAGCTGGTACCGTCTTCGCGCAAGATCAACGCGGAACGGAGGGCCCAAAAGTCGCTGCTGCAAGTAAGTAAAAGTAGCAGTAGTCATAGACACTGCGGCCAATACGCGCTGTGGCCGGTGGGACGGGGTTTGATCCATCGTTCCGACAATCGAACGTGAACCAAATGGCTCGGCGGTTTAGAAGGAATGGAATGGAATATGGTTCTTGATTCAACCATTATCTTTATTGTGCTGCGGAGTGTGTCTGGTTTTCGCTTGGCACTGGCAAACGGGGCAAACGATTCTCGGCGGCAAGACCGCGACCGGAGCAAACGACCACGAGTTTTAGTGTCCGGGCGGTGTCTGGCTTTTCGCCTCAGTGACCACCAGCACCAGGATCACGGGGTGCGGAACGAGATCTAATTACATTACGCGCTCTCTCTCTCTCTTTCTCTTCCGAGCGCTCCGCGGTCTCATTGCGCAACAACTTAATACCGCAAAGTGGTGCTAATAGTAAGAAATTAGATTATCCTTGGCCCTTCGCGATGCTGAAACATTAACGTCCGTTTGGTGGTGGTTTTGTTGGATCGGGACTAAAACAATCCGTGGCCGCAAACAGTGCAATGTTGACGTTAGCAAGCGAAAGGAGGGAGCTTCGTTCATTGCGAGGGGTTTGCCAATCGAGGTGTTGAAGGGTGGATTGCGCACGTGCTCGAATGGTGGTGGGAAAATACCGAAAAAACCGGTATTGGAAGAGGGGACCGGACGCGGAATCATATGATTGCATCACACTAACTTCATTATGAAACATAGAATGTCGATTAAGGAGGCTGGTGGCTGGTAATTGGTGTAGTCATACGCACCACGATGGGAACCACGCCGAGTAGAAAGGATGTGAGCACAAAAGAGATTTACATCTTCTGGACGAATGTGTATTAGAGGATGCTTTGTGCAGCATAGCCTCGATAGCGCAGTCGGTAGCGCGTAAGTCTCATAATCTTAAGGTCGTGAGTTCGATCCTCACTCGGGGCAGTAAGTTCTTTTTTTGTTTGGCTACATGCTACCCACCCACTCCCACTGCATCTCTATTTTGTTGGGGGTGTTCGCTCATTGGGTGTTGCAAATAACAAAAAGAATGACCCCGACGTGATTTGAACACGCAACCTTCTGATCTGGAGTCAGACGCGCTACCGTTGCGCCACGGAGTCTGTTCGAGATGGTGCAGGTTCACATTGCAATTTCACTCCGGCTACATTCTCGATGATTATCTATATTTAAACAAGGAACATCCTATGCTGCCTTTTTATGTTTTACCGCGTACCGCCCCTTTTTGGAACGCACGAACTGCGCACGCTCCTCGCAGTGAAAAATGGTCACAAATTCCGCTACAACGCCCCCTTTCATCGGTTTGTCTTCCTCGAGCACAATTAGTCGCATTCCATGGAGGTTTTTTCGTTACCTAATTACCAGATAGAATAGCCGAGATTGATTTGATCGTTATAAATAACCGACCAACAACTGGTTAGGGAAACCGGGGTAAACATACTGCAGAAGCAAGATTTATAAAAATATATATATATGAATTTATACGATGAAATACATCAAAAACCTCGCCGACAACATGTCGCGCGGTTTTATCTCACTGCCTCCATTTCCTTCCGGCCCGATAGTGTGTGAGATTAAGCGAGATTGCTTGCGGAAGAGGAACTCTCGCCACAAACCGAACGAGAGCCCATGGAATTGCGTTACGTTAGCGGAAGGAAAATCCACTTCAATGCACTTCTCATCGTCTTCGATGTCTCCAGAACCAGGCGCACACACGACGCGCTTCCCACGAGAGAGCGAGAGGCGTTTTGGGCAGCCCCGTGGACACTTGACGCATAATGCCGCTGCACTTGAGAACGAGCGATGGATGTACATAAAACAAATTAGGATTATTTTGAATTCCGTCCAGAGTGCAGCTAATGGGTTGGCCGGAAAAGATCAAGAGATACGCGATCCAGAAGTTAATTTGTCAAGCCGGCTCAATATACAGTAGGCCATGGGAGGCAGTTTGATTGATGTTATGACAACGTAGTCGAACGAAGCTTGCTTGGATTGGGCTATCTCTTAAGTGGAAACCCATTTTCCCGATTACCTCAAAAAAGACTGCACCGACCGAGTGCATCGCGGTATCGCGGATGTTGGATCTGGGAAAATGCCACTCAAGATAGTATGGGAGAGGAAAAAGGGTTTGAGAAACCAACTCGCCCACAGTTTTCCCATCATCTTTGTTACTGGGGTTTTCCTCCTTCGGTGGCGGCCTCTCTTCTCATGCTTATCCGCGCTTCTTCTAATGTTGAACAATTGTTTTTCGCCGCTTTTCCCTCAGAGTTTCTCCTCGAATAATGGTGTGACTGGCGCCGAGGGACGTAAAATCAAAGGACGAACCGGGTGGCCACAGCACGTCTGGGCACTGGAAACGAAAACGAGCATCAAGTGAAGCACAACACAATTGTCGACGGCGACAGGCCCACAGGCGAGGCGAGAATTACTTCCCGGTAGAATCGCGACACCAGCGGAGAGCGTCAGCCAGCATTCGAATCCTGACAATTCGATCTTCGAATGAATCCTATTAAAGCGACGGTGAAGGTGAAGGTAAGAGAATGTGAACCACAAAAACCACTTAAGACAAACACTAGAATCATGGGAGAAAATATAGATAAAGCATAGAAAGAATGCTTTATGCGATAGCGATGGTAATTGCTTCGGTGTTCCAGCAAAGGAGAGAAGCTTATCACGAGACCATATGTTCGTGTGCAACTTCATTAGCTAACGTTAGCAATAGTTAACGAATTGTAAATACATCAACTCTACTCCCTGTATGTGGCTTCTTCCTACTGCATGACCTCGATTGTTTTTGGTTTTAAGATGGCTGTGCCATTAGGTTAGTGCAAACCGCTAAGCAAACTACTCCAGAATAAAGTCAAACGATTTCCTCAGAAAAAAAAATACCAAACCAAAGCGGGACCGGGAGACGACCTTCACGGCGTCCACTATAACATCCGATACATTCGATCCTCCGGATAAGTTTCTTAGCGCCATCCGAACAGATCCGAGAAATTTGTAATTGTACATTCGATCAGGCGGATGTTTTCCTCGAGTAAAAGAAAAATGATCCGAGGAGGCCGAGGTCCGAGTCCGGCTACTCTCTTCCGCACGCTTCTGCCTCTTCCGTCAGTCCCATGGAGAGCTCCGCGAATGGCTAATATTAGATATCTTAATCGTCGTGTATCCGATAGCTTCGAAAAAACCAGATGGCCCCCCGTTCACTGATGCCGAGATGCACCAAGGAACCGTACTGGCTGACGCATACACCGCACAGCAACGGACACGTTGGCATATCTTCGTGTGTTTGTAGGGGTAAATATTTTTATTCCTGTTCGCGCACCGTGCTCACCGAAGGGGGATGGTTGGTCATAAAATGCAAATAGTCGATATTGGCAGCCGATGGTTCGATTTCCGTTCGAGAATAGTGACCGATCGAAGGTATCGATTGGTGGTGCTCAGACCTGTCCACGTTGTATCCAATCGATCGGTGGAGACCTCTATTTGCACAAGCGGTTTCCCAGCGGTGCATCCAGTGCAGTGCATCGATTGTGAAGGGATTTAAAGATACGCAGCTACAATTGACAGCCATTTTCCGCTTGCACTAGCAGCAGGATGGTAAATTCATCATCATCAATTTTTGTAGCACATTACGATTGAGTCATGAAAGTTGATTGAAATAAACCTCAAAATAATACATGCTACTTTGTTGTCACACTGTAACATGCAATTTATATATTCTTCTTATTTATATATTATAAATTCCACCAGCAAATACCAGCAAATACTAGCAAATGTTGTATAACAGTATGCTCAGCTGAATGGTCTATGGTGGTATGTAAAATACATGCGATATCTTTAGGAGTGGAATGCGATACTGGAAACATTAAATCATTTTTAAAATAATCAATTTAAGGTCTTCGATTTTCATATCATTCGGTACTGAAGCATAAGATAAAGTTGATAGATGCCCACTGTAATACCATCGGCATCTTATGTTGTCTTTGACGCTCGACCTGGCGTGCCTCGATAGCGCAGTCGGTAGCGCGTAAGTCTCATAATCTTAAGGTCGTGAGTTCGATCCTCACTCGGGGCAGGCGAAATCCTTTTTATGCTACATGCAAAATCCTTTTTATGCCGCTTCGCATCTACTTCTTAAATGTTGCACTCACAAAAGGGTAAAACCGGGGATACATGAAGCATAAACTCTAGTATAAACTCAGAGTATAATGCCAAAAAGTTCGTGTGGCAGGCATAATCGCATAAAAGTTTATACCGATACGTCAACTGCAATTACATTTGTGTGCCTGCAATTACATTATGCGATTACATTCAATTACATGTGTTTTTGGCCACAAAAAACATAAATCGACGAGATAAGTTGATTTATGAACATCTTTTTTATATATTTTAAGATGTTTTTGCTGTATATTTTACAGGAAACATTTAAGAAGTAGATGCGGAGCAACATAAAAAGGATTGCATGTAGCATAAAAAGGATTTCGCCTGCCCCGAGTGAGGATCGAACTCACGACCTTAAGATTATGAGACTTACGCGCTACCGACTGCGCTATCGAGGCACGCCAGACCGCGAGTCAAAGACAACACAAGATTCCAATAGTATTACAGTGGCCATCTATCAACTTTATCTGATGCTTCAGTACCGAATGGTATTATTTTCCACCCACCAAAAAGTATATGTGATTGGTGCAAACACCAAAGAAATCATCAACTCTTTTGCATCCATAGCAATCCTTTAGCAAAGGATGCTGCGAGGTACCCTTTTTTGCGGGCAATTTTTTGCGCTTTCACTTACCAGGTAACATGGAAATTCCTTACGGACGTTGTTCCAGAATTAACAAACTGAAATGTTACAATAAGATTCTGATTTTTATTCAATTCATAAAACAAAAATACAATACAAAGTATTTTCGCTCCGGTTTTATGCGAGATACGATGCTGTGTGTTGGGTAAAAGCTTCGCGTTTACACTAAATGCACATTCAAGACACAAAAAAGTGTTGTTGCTCGGTAGCTGTTGTGCAGACGGTTACGGAAGTATGAAAACAAACAAACGGCTTGATGGCAACCTTGCGAAACTTATCGACTCAATTAACGTGTGCTAAAATCCGGAGTATCGTACACCTTTTAACATAAGCTATAAACGGTTCGTGGTGCCGCACCGGGTTCCGTGCATCCCGTACATCCGCACCGATGCTTTGCTGGCAAGGCTAACCCCTAACTATCCTACCTGTTTTACGCCTTAAACTACTCCCTAAGCTGGAACGATGGTGGAACTATATCGAAACGATGATGAGCACCTTTCCACGCCAGCCGTCTTGCTTCGTCGCTATGTACAGTCCCTTATACAGTCTCTAATCTAGTTATGGTATACCCTAACCTAGTTCTTGCTGGTGTAGTGCTTAACGTTCACGTTTGCATGGCTGATAGCAAGTAGATCCTTATGCACAATCCACCTGCACCGACTACGCTACTGCCTCTGCGTCCGTTCATTTAAACCTTTCGTGGGACTCGATCTTTGTGGGTGGCGGGCTAAAGGCGGGGAAGCCAAAAAGGCACTAATGGAGAGACGTTTGGACGGACGGCCCGGGGGGAAGCGGGTGTGGGGACGGATCATCTGCCTCAGAAGTGATCCACCTTGACCGAGACGGTATGGGCGGCCGTGTTGCTGGGTAGATCGATGTCCTCCCAGTCGGTACGCAGGTTCTTCTCACTGTCGGTCGCCTTCAGCGAGAGACCGAGCGAGGCCGTGCGCCCGGCACAGTGCGGTATGTTGAGGGTAACCGGTTGCAGAAACTCCGTGCCCTGCGGACCACACATGACCAGTGGTGAGAGCATCGTTTCACCTGTTTTGTGGGGTACAAAAGAGCAAACGTAACGAATGTTAGCTTCCTGTTGGCAGTGACAGCACCCTAGGGAGAACCCTGGAGAGAACCCCGGTTCAGCTCAAAGACTGTGCAGCATGCATTAGAACTACGCTACGCTTAAGAAGAGGTGGTTAATACGTGCGGTGGCATCTGGTTTGGCATGCGGGGGGTGAAGTTGAAGCGAGTATCAAATGCAAAGTGTAATCACATGCAAGCCATCAGTCGTACAGCTAAATGGAGAATTAGTAACCCAAACAAACGCAAACAAATTGCACAGAGAAAAAAAGAAAGACAAAATCAGACAAACACACAAACACACACGCGCGCACAACGATGTAAAACCAAGAGTTTAGAAAAAAAAACCAAAGAAAACATAAAAAAAGTCCATACAAAGCCAAACGCTTGTTGGAACAAACGAAACGAAAAGAAATAATAACGACAAACAAAAAACGGATAACATAAGAGGAGAAGGAAAACGCGAAACAAAACAATAAAAACAACAATAAAAAAGTAAAAAACGAAAAAAACTGAAAAAAGTCCTTCAAAGTGGCACAACATATGAACCAAACGAACGGATGCGGATGCATTGCAATCAAGCAAAAAAAACACACAGGATAAGAAAGGTAGGGTGCGCCCGTGGGTGCTGCAGAACGAAAGGATGACGACAAAGCACAAAGCAAACAACCGGACACAACATCCGAACGACGAATGATCACGCAGGCGAGTGAATCGGGGCTAAGTGAGTTGGATTAATTCCAGCTACGCTCTAGTACTAAGTGGCTATGGGTGTGGTTGTGTAAAAGAGAGACAGGGCATGGTGAAAGCAAACAGCATAAGGGGGGTGGTGGTGGGGTGAGTGGAGGGAACCAACCATTCTCCATGTCCAGTGGCGGTCCGCCAACGGTTTCGCTCAGCCGCGGATCGGTGACGGTGAAGTAGATCTCCTGCTGAACACCGGGCGCAATCGCCCCGGGCGGTATGTGAAGCGAAACGTTCCAAATCGGATCGCACAGGTTACCGCCGGTCGCATCGAAGATCGCGCGACGTGTGATCGGTTGCCTGGG